>NC_139021.1:53165460-53544197 GCF_964662115.1 Mustela nivalis
CCCTACTTTCTAATTTTTTTAAAGATTATTTATTTATTTATTTGACAGACAGAGATCACAAGTAGGCAGAGAGGCAGGCAGAGAGAGAGAGAGAGGAGGAAGCAGGCTCCCCGCCGAGCAGAGAGCCCGATGCGGGACTCGATCCCAGGACCCTGAGATCATTACCTGAGCCGAAGGCAGCGGCCCAACCCACCGAGCCACCCAGGCGCCCCCCTACTTTCTAATTTTTAACATAAACTTTATATTTTAGGGAAGTCTTAGGTTCACAGCAAAATTGAGGGAAAGGTATGGAGATTTCCCATACATCCCCTACCCTACATTTATACAGCTTCTGTCACTACCAAAATCTAGTACCAGAGTGATACTGTTGTTACAACAATAAACGTACATCATCATTACATCATTGTCACCCCCCTGCCAGTCCACAGTTTACATTTGGCTCATGCTTGGTGCTATACATTCTATAGGTTTTGACAAGTGTACAATGATATGTATCCATCATTATTGTATCATACAGAATATGTAAAAGTCCTTTGACCTTTGCCTATTTATTCCTTCCTTGCTCCTTAATCCCATGGCAAGTGTCTCCATAGTTTTGCCTTTTCCAAAAGGTCATGTAGTTGGAATCTTATCATCCATGTAGGATTTTCTTTGCTTAGATATATGACGTTAGGTTTCCTCCATATCTCTTCATGGCTTGATAGTTTATTTCTTTTTAGTGCTAGATAATATTCCATTGTCTGAATGTACCACAGTTTGTTGACCTATTCATCTACTGAAGAACCTCGAGGTTGCTTCCATGTTTTCACAATTATCAATAAAGCTGCTATAAATATCCATGTGTAAGTTTTGTGTAGAAATAAGTTTTCAACTGGTTTGAGTAACACCAAGGTGTAAAATTGCTGGATCTTATGAGTATACTTAGTTTTGTAAGAAACAGCACAATTGTCTTCCAAAGTGGCTGTACCATTCCACATTCTACTGGCGGTGAATGAGAGTTCCAGTTGCTCCTGGTTCTCATCAGTATTTGGTATTATCTGTGTCTCAGATTTTGGCCATTTTAATAGATATGTAGTGGCAACTCATTGTTGTTTTATTTTATAATTCCCTAATGACATAGGATGCTTATTTGTCATCTATATATCTTCTTTGGTGAGGTGTCCAGGTTTTTGCCTGTTTTAAAAAATCTCCTTATTCATTTTCTTATTACTGAGTTTTGAGTATTCTTTAGTCTTTTTGATAACAGTCTTTTGTCATATATGTATTTTGTAAATATTTTCTCCTAGTTTGTGGTTTGTTTTCTCATTCTCGAGAGTGTTTTTTTTTTCATAGCGAAAGTTTTAAATTTTAGTTATGTTCAGCTTATCAGTTTTTCCTCAATGGATCATGCAGGGTTTTTTACTGCTAGTAAATAAAAATGCAGTTGATTTAATATTGACTTTATATCTTGTTATACTCATGTATTAGTTCTTTTAAAATTTATTTTATTACTTACTTTTAAATAAGTTCAGGATTTTATACAAGCACAATCATGTTATATAAAACTAAAAACAGTTTTAACTCTTCCTTTACAACTTGTGTACCTTTGATTGTTACCCTGTTACACTGGCTAAAACCTATAGTACAATACTGAGTGGAAGTGGTAAAAGCAGCTATCTTTGCATTGTTCTGTATCTTAGGAGAAAAGCATTCAGTCTTTCACCATAAAATATGATGTTAGCTCTAGACTTTTGGTAGACACCTGTTTCAGGTGTGGAAGTTCCCTTCTATTCTACTTTTTCTGTGATTTTCTTTTTTCTTTTTTTATCATGAATGAGTATTGATGTTTTTCAAGTGATTATATTGTTTACTTCTCTTAGATTGTTAATACAGTGAATCACACGGACTGATTTCCAAATGTCAAAATAACCTGGAATTCCTAAAAAAAAAAAATATATATATATATATATATATATATATATATATATATATATATATACTCAAACCAGTTGAAAACTTATTTCTACACAAAACTTACACATGGATATTTATAGCAGCTTTATTGATAATTGTGAAAACATGGAAGCAACCTCGAGGTTCTTCAGTAGATGAATAGGTCAACAAACTGTGGTACATTCAGACAATGGAATATTATCTAGCACTAAAAAGAAATAAACTATATATATATATATATATATATATATATATATATCCTACTTGGTCATGATGTATTATCCTTTTTATATGTTGCTAGATTCAATTTGCTAATATTTTGCTAAGGATGTTTTTGGTCTTATATTCATGAGAATATTGGTCTATAACTTTTTGTATGTGATATTGGTCTAGTTTTGGTGTCAGGGTAATTGTGAACTCACAAAATAAACTATAAAATGTTGCTTTCTCTATTACTTTTTGAAAGATTTTATACAAAATGGGTATTATTTCTTTCTTAGATCTTCAGTACAATTCACTGGTGGAGCCATCTGGATCTAGAGATTTATCTTTAAGGAAATTCTGAAATAGTAATCTAATTTTTTTAATAGATACAGAGCTTTTAGATTAACTATTTCTTCTTCAAGGAGCTGTGGTAGTTTGTGTCCTTCAAAGACATGTCTATTTCATCTAAGTTGTGAAACTTATGGATGTGACATTATCCGTAATATTCTGATATTATTCTTTTAATGTCTACAGGATCTATTCACACTTCATTCCTGATATTGGTAATTTGTATTATCACCCTTCTTTCCTTGTTTTTCAATTTTATTGGTCATTTCGAAGAATTTGCTTTTGATTTGATTGATTTTATCTATTCCTTTTGTGTTTTATATTTCAACAATTTCTGCTGTTACCTTTATTATTTCCATTCCCTGCGTGATTTGGATATATTTGCTGTTTTTCAAATTTCTAATGATGGAAATTTTGATTATTGATTTGAAATTTTTCTCTTTTTCTAATGGAGGCATTTAATGCTATAAATTTTCTTCTTGGAGCTGCTTTAGCTGCATTCTGCATGTTTGATATGTTGAATTGTTATTTTCATCCATTTCAAAATATTTTAAAATTTCACTTATGATTTTTTTCTTTTGATCCATTAGTTATTTTGAAATATGCTGCTTACCTTTTAAAAATTTGGTAGCTTTTGTTACTGATTTCTAATTTAATTCCATTTTGGTTGGAAAAATATTTTTTAACTTATTTATTGCTGCCTTATTTCTCTTTTAAAAAATTTTTTTTAGACTTTTTATTAAAAAATATTAAATAAAAAAGTATCTGCCTACCTCTGCCTACTTGTGATCTCTCTCTGTCAAATAAATAAATAAAATCTTTAAGAAAAAAAAAAGACTTTATTTATTTGAGAGAAGTAGAGAGAGAGCACAAGTAGGCAGAGCAGCAGGCAGAGGGAGAGGGAGAAGCAGACTCCCTGCTGAGCAGGGAGCCCAATTTGAGGCTCTATCCCAGGACCCTGAGATCATGACCTGAGCCGAAGGCGGACTCTTAACCAACTGAGCCACCCAGGCGATACTTATTTCTCTTTTAAAATTATTTTGCTTAAGGGGTACCTGGGCACTTCAGTTGGTTAAATGTCTGACTCTTGATTTTGGCTCGGGTCATCATTTCAGGGTGGTAGGATTGAGCCCAGCATGGGGCTCTGCCCTTAGTGGGGAATCTGCTTGAGATTCTCTCTCTCTCTCTGCCCCTCCCCTTACTTGTGCTCTCTGGCTCTCTAAAATAAATAAATAAATCTTTCAAAAAATGATTTTGCTTGATTCTTCTCTTTTTCTCTCTTAATCAGTTGCTCTACTTCAGAATGTTTAGGGCATAAAAAGACTGCCCCAGCCCTGATTCTATATATGACCTTTCACTCCAAAACCCAACACCAGATAATTGCTGGGACACAGTTCTAAATTCTTGGGAGAATGTTTGATTGGATCAGCTTATGTCAGGTCCAGTCCACTATGGCCAGGGCAGTTGCTGGCAAATGGAATGAACAGGGAGGGCTAGTCTATCTCTTTAGCAGGACTATGGATAAAAACAGCATAGAAAAGATGGCCTGCGAACTGTATAGCACTCCAAAAGTTCTGGTATATGTATTCAACAGAAACATTCCTCAGATCTTAAAGTTGATGGGAGAAAAATGTTTAGAATAAAGTTGGAAACACCTTCAAAGAACATGACTCTTTCAATGGTTCCCTTGGTGGTTAAGTTTGGTTTCTCCTACTGGAGTATGCAGTGATATTACAGGGGGTGTTAAGAATAAAAATCATAGAATAAACATGGTGCATCTTCTTGAAGGGTCAGTTTTACTAGAAGTTGTAGGTGGATTTTATATTTAAAAAAACATGAATGTATATGATGGAGTAGACTGAAACTGTCAAGATTTTTAAAGCGATGAAACAAAATTTGAATTTCTTCCTGGTGGATGGATCCTTTGTGAAAACAATCTTGTAGGTTCTTTAATAGAAGCTGTTAAAAAACTCCATGAATAATGTAAAGAATCCTATCTAGAATCATAATCCTCACCCTTGTTAGCATTTTAAAAACGATTTATTTATTTGAGAGAGAAAGATAGAGGGACACCGTGGGCAAGTGAGGGGAAGGGCAGAGAGAGAGGGAGAGAATCACAAACAGACTCCCCACTGAGCACAGAGCCTGATGCAGGGCTCCATCTCAGGACCCCAAGATCATGACCTGAGCTGAAGTCAAGAGTTGGACACTTAACTGAATGAGCCACGCTGGTGCCCCACCCTTGTTAGCATTTAAGTAATGCTATCATCCTTATCATGTACAACCTACAGGAAAATCTGACATTTAGCACCATGCCAGATTCTCCAGGGTTTCTTGATTCATAGACACAGAAGAAAGGATTAACCTCAGCGTGCTTATTGCATATCTGTGACATAATGGGTTAAATATGTATTATGAATATACTTTCTTTTTCTTTTACCTGGCTAAGATAGATGGGAAGGAAGTGAGGAAAACAGGGTTAAATAGAGGTAAATAGAAATGGCAAAGCTATTTCCAATTCTTAAAGAAGAAAGGTTGAGGATGTGAGAAGAGAGTGAGTTCATGTTCAAGAAGCAATGCTTGCTCCCAGGCAGGCTGGCTCTCTTGTAATCTAATTAGGCTGCCCATGGGAAATGGCTTGACACTCACCAAGGTGAATAAACACAGACACCTCCTGAGTCCAGGCTCATGTCCATGACTTCACCCACAATGTTAGCCCATCCTCTTGCTCAGATGTATAGCTGAGCAATCACTAAGTTGGCAACAAAATATCAAGAGCATCTGGAAAATGAAATAAAATTTTCTTTTTTTTTTCAAATAACATAAACATTTATTGGTTGCCTACTACTTGCATCGTGGTTTTTTACTGCTTACTTTTGTGACACAACTGTGACCGTAAAATGGTTGACCACTCAGAACTTGTGTAACATCATTAAATATTATTCCTTGTCACCATCCGTCGTGGTATCCATGAATCATCCATATAGGAATCAAGTTGAAATAAGAATTTCTTATTAGCCTCAATTTTCTTTGGGGAGAAATAATGTAGATTAGTGCACATGTCTGAAGAAGGCCCAGATCACATGATGAATTTCATTATGACATGTAGAGTGCACAATTGAGTATGGTGTATTTGTTTTAGAAGGCATCAATATTTCCTGGAGTTTAAGAGACAATGAAGCTATGTATAAATGTGAACTTCTGTGATATTGAAAGAGATGTGTTCTAGACTAGGAACTCAGGAATAGCAAGCCTGTAAACACATTCTCTGCTTTGTCATTCATCCCTGATACTCAGTTCTTATGACTGGATTATCTTGATTCCTTGAACCCTGTTCAAGTGGAGCCATCTCTGGAAAGGCTATCAAGTTTTCTTCATCACTGTGTGGTTGTGAAAGCAGGAAGGAGTATAAAGCACCACAGATGATCTTGGTTCTAGTACAGCTGTGCCATTGGATTTCTGTGACCATCGCACCTCTTGGAATTTCCATGACCTCATCTGTTTATAAAGAGGCTGACCTAGAAGATCTCCAATATTCCTTTCAGGTTCTTCTTTCTATGAGCCTATATGGAAAGACTTATGTGGGCAAGGACATTTTTAGAATAGGGATCTGAGTGAGCGGGTTTCTACCCTTGGGGGGGAAGGGCCCAGAATGAAGAGGCAGGTAATCAGTGTCAAACTTTCCTTACACCATGTTGTTGTCAAGGGAAAACCCTGAGGCTGTATACCTAAATGACCATAATGGTAATAAAAATTACTGTTAATACCTATTCTGTACTTTTGCTGTTTTGTTATTCTTTATCTCAAGTGCAGTTGACCTTGGACAGCACAGGGATTAATGGTGTCAGCCTTCAATGCAGTTGAAAATCGATGTGTAACTTGGACTTTCCCCAACCTGATCTGCCTACCATTGACTGGAGGTTTACTGATAACATAGGCAGTCCGTTGACACATACTTTCATATGTTATATATATTATACACTGTATTCTTACCAAAAAGTAAGCTAGAGAAAGGAAAATCTTTTTAAGAAAATCATAAGGAAGAGAAAATACATTAATACAGCACCATACTGCATTTATCGAAAAAAAATCCACTTAATAAAAGTGGACCTGTGCAGTTCAAACCTACGTTGTTCAAGGGTCAACCGTACTCCTGATTCAGGACAGCCGCTGATGGCGGACCATGGCGCACGCATCTCTCAGTGGGTCTGCACTGTTACCAGAGTTCTCCATCCTAGAAACGTCCCATCTGTGGTGGGACAGATGTGTTTATAATTATAAGCCTCCCAGTCCTAACCTCATCCCAAGAACTCACCAGGAAGAAAAGGCGACAACAGACCTTCCCTGGGAGAAAAGCAAGTTCAAGTACAAAAACTTGAGAAGTTTTGGGATACCCAGGTGGAGACATCCAGTAGGCAATTGGAAATATGGGGCCAGGGCTGAGGAGAGATCTGGAGTTAGGAGCTATTTATATACAGGGCATGGCTAATGGCCCTGACCTCCCAGTTGTTTTTTTAAAAAACTTAATAATCATGCATTTGTATTTCCTATAGTCAATAGCATAAATCAGATAATGTTATGGAGAACTAGGGGAAAAAAAAAACTTTTTAAAGGATTTCTGTGTTTCAAGAGCCCTAAACATGGCTACTTCTTGTCAAGTAGTTTAGGATACAGGAAGGGCTGGAATCAGGGTTAGTGTTCTGGTGAGAGTAGGTTTGATTCTGTGCTCCTTGTACACATCTCCACTTCTGAAACAGGGACAGTTTGGTCTCAGTCTCCTTTCAATAGAGACAGAGTTGTGGAGTCAATAGGAGGTTTAGGGGGCAGTTTCCAGGGTCTGTGGTACACAGGAGCAGGGGTGGGAGGCAAGCAGGATGTGGGGACCTGATGCCAGTTTCTCTCCTCTCCTCAGGAAGCTTAGTGCTGAGACTCGTCCCCCACATTCCTGGCCTTTCCCAGCTGGCACCAGTAGGCTCCAGGGTCTCCTTGCAGAAAGGCTGGAGCTCTCTGACGAGAGGCATCCTGCTGACTCCAAGACACGCGGAGATAATTAACTGGTAGTTTCTGCACGACCTGCTGACCCCTTATAGGAACCACTGTAAAGATAAAATGACTTACTGGCTTTTTTTCCCCCTTAGTGTCTCTGGTGCCTGTAACGTTTATAGTCATCGTGACATTTTGTGTTTATCACTCATAGTCCAGCTGAAAGCACCCTCTTTTCTCCCCTCTTGTCCCGGCCATGACCCATCTGCCGCTCAGTTATCACCTTTCTCAGAAAATGCTCTGTCAAGCCTGAACATTGGCAAGTTAGACTGGGCCATTTTCAGCACCCAGAGCATGTGCGCCGTGCCCTACTTCCGACTCCAACTGTGGACCGAAGGCTGGCGAGGACGGTTTTATGCCACAAATACCTCATTCGTCAGCACTGTCTTCTGAATCTCCCTCCTCACGTCCATTATCACAGACCTTGAATAATTGTTTTCATTCAGCCATTAACTACATGACTTTTTTGACCAGCAGGCTAAACCTGAGATCTTCCTGACTCGTGTCCCATCATGAACATGCCTCTTGTTTAACTCAAGACAGCTGTTCCTCCTCCTCCCCTTGCACCCCCGTCCCTAATCTTTCTTCCTTAGGCAAACCTTGTTTATTCAGAAATTTTGGAGAAGAAGTACTTTTAACTAAGCGAAAGGATAAGGTCTTCCCACTTTCAGCACGGAAACGTCCTTCATTTCAGCCATTCTCACGGAAATCTTTCCAAAATACATTATTTAGTACTTTCTTAAACAGAGAAAATAGAACATAATTTAACTTTTTCTTGAGGTGTTGCGATCATTGCAGTGACCAAAGGTTTTGTGCTCTGCGGCAACACACTGGAGGCCGGGGCCGGGGTCGGGGTGGGGGGTGTCTTTGTGGAAGATGAGGTGCATAGGGTCCTAGGTTTCTGTGATTCTGAAGTTATTTTGTAAACTTTGAAATAGAAAGTCTTCCTGCTTTTTATCAGCCATGCTCCACCGCTTCTAGTTATCTATAGGCACCACTTCTGGTACCTTTCTTTGAAAATTCTTTTACCCTAATTTTCTAATTCTCAGTGTTGATTGTGGACATAGAAAACCAGTATGCACACACACATACATACATGTGTTCCTGTGTGTGTAAAAATGGAAAAGATGGACCTGAGTGTTTTTCTATGAGTAAACCAAATAAATTGTGAGGTGTGTTTTTTTTTTTTTCTTTCTGATTTTAGAAGTGGAAAGTTGCAAGACAAATGAGTTGAACAGTGGTGAAGAGTTACTTTCTGGCGGGCAGCTGGGGGGCTCAGTTCATAAGCATCCGGCTCTAGATTTTGGCTCAGGTCACGATCTCAGGGTCCTGGGATCAATCCCCATGTTGGGCTCCATGCTCAGCAGGGTCTCTGCTTCTGCTTCTCACTCTCCCTATGCCCCTTCCCCCTACTCTCGAATAAATACATAAACAAACAAATAAATATTTTTTTTACTAAAAAAAAAGAGTTACTCTTCAATTTCTAAGAGCCACCTCTAGAAACTTCTTCCTTAGTTTCATTCTTTGTTTTCACTTAATTCTCGACTAGTCACTGGTTCCTGAAAAGGGATTCTTTTTAGGAGAGGGCCTTCATTTCATTATCCCAACTTTACACACGAACTATGTCACTGACGATCTTTAGAAATATTACTGTGATGTTCTCAAACTATTGTAATTAAAAAAAAAGAAAACACAGGTGCAAAAACAAACTGCAAGCCCAAGACCTAAATCTCTCCCTCTCATTGTCCCCTTCTGTCACAATTCCGTGGAAAGTTGAGTACGCGAACAGGCCATTTGACAGAATGTAACCCATACCAGCCCCATTGTGCAATGCCTTGAATGTAAGTCCTTTTCAACGAAATGGAGGTATATTTTCTTTTATATTGTTGACTTTGACCCTGCAGCTTAGCGAAGAACACTTGTGCAACATTTTCTGGATCAATTTTTCATCTGCTCAGAGCAGACATGCATTTTTCCCATCATTAAAGGGAAACCAAACCCATCTACATAATCCGCCATTCTGCTTTGTTTCTTTCCAGTCGTTCGTGTCGTAGATTCTGAAATATTAATGAAGGGATGTGAATGTAGTGCTCTCTTCTCACACCCAGGCCCAGTGGGAGCCTGGGCATGGTCAGGGAGTGGGAGGATGAGAGAGGTCCCCATTTTGCAAAACGAAGTGCTTTGCAAAGTTGGGTTGCTGATCTGCCTTCCACTCTCCAAGGGCTTTACTTAAAATACAGATTCCTGGGCAGACTCTACACCTAGGGAATGGAAGTTTCTGGAGGACAGGGCTTTATAATTTGCATTTTAAATCAACTAGATGATGTTTAAGTTTTTTTGCTTACTTACCAAATTCGGTGTATCTAACTCTTTTTTTTTTTTTAAAGTTTTTATTTATTTATTTGACAGAGAGAGATCACAAGCAGGCAGAGAGGCAGGCAGAGAGAGAGGAGGAAGCAGGCTCCCTGCTGAGCAGAGAGCCCGACGTGGGGCTCGATCCCAGGACCCTGAGATCATGACCTGAGCCGAAGGGCAGCAGCCCAACCACTGAGCCACCCAGGCGCCCCTGTGTATCTGACTCTTAATGTATAACCAGTTAATAGTTAATGTAACTAGTAATAGTTAAACTTAGTGAGATACTTATAGAGTACTGATCATAATTAAATCTCATTATTGTAAGAATAATACCTTTCATTTGTATAGCAGCGTTTTTACCCTTTCGAAGTGTTTTCCTAAATGTAACCCTCTGACATGAGCAGGGGAGGGACAGGCATTCCTCATTGTATTTGCTTGGCTTATTGCTTTTCACAGATACTGTTTTTATTTTGTTTTAGTTTCTTCACAAACAGAAGGTTTGTGGCAATCCTGCATCAAACCAGCCTATTGGTGACATTTTTCCAACAGTATTTTTCACTTCACGTCTCTATGTCACATTTTGGTTAATTCTTGCAACATTTCAAGCTCTTTCATCATTATATTTGTTTTGGAGCTCTGTGATCAGTGATTATGACTCACCGAAAGCTCAAGTGATGGTTAGCTTTTTTTTTTTTTTAAGCAATGGAGTATTTTTAAATTAAGATATATATATATTATATATATATATACATATATATGTATATATGTATATATGTATTAAGGGTATGAGGGCATTATGTCTAAAACAATTATATATATATATATAATTGTATATATTGTATATAACAATTTTATATGTATATATACATATAAAATTGTTTTAGACATAATGCCCTCATACCCTTAATAGATTTTAGTATAGTATAAACATACTGGGAAACCAAAAAATTCATTTGATGCACTTCATTATGCTACTTGCTTTATTGAGGTGGTCTAGAACCAAACACACACTATCTCAGAGGCATGCCTGTATTATTGCCTCCACTCCAGAGGTGTAAGTGGGACCCTGCAGCTTCATGACTTGGACAAACTACCCTGTAACTTAGTAGCCCGGAGTCAGGAGTAGGGGCCATGTCCTCTGGCCTTATTGCACCACATGCTGGTTTCTAGGACCTGAGACCCAAGAGCAACTTCATCAAAGCGGCCCCTTCCAAACAGACCTGAGTGAAATCAGTACCTTACCAGCTACTCCACATGCTGTTCAGTGTGCTGTGCATTTGCTCCCAAAAGATGAAAGCATAGACGGAGCCCAGGGCGCAGGGGCTGGGGGGCAGGGGGGTGTGGAATGGGAATCTTCAAAACAAAGACAATCTCATTCCTCTTCTGCTCATCCCCTTCAATTTTCTGATCTTTTTCCTCCACTCCCTCTTTCTTGTAAAGACTCAAACTCTGAAATAATTATATGAAATTAAGTTGGTAAAAGCCAGGCTTGTTTCCTTAAGATTGATGTGTTAACATTTTGGGCAGTTTTCTCAGGACCCAGGGAGACTATTATTTCTGAGCTCGGCTGTAGGAATGTTCCCCTTCCCCAGGCAGGGGAGAATCTCCTCCCCCAATACCGTGTTTCTTGATTTCCTGGCACCTCCCTTCACGATACAGCCTGTGAACAGAGGAAGTTCAAAAAAATTGTTAAGGCAGAAGATTTCTCTTACTCTGGTCATCTCTACCTACTTTCCCCAAAAAGGGCTTTTAGGGAGAAATAGAGACACGGGGTCTCTAAACTCACTCTAAAAGACTGAATTTAAATAGAGTATTTCTCTTCCTGAGTTGGGCATTCAGTTTTGATGTTCTAGGATAGTATGACCCAGACTCTGAGAGTCTGGAGGAGGTGAGGGAAACACTTTCCAGCTCCACTTGCCTGCTTTTATCGATATATCAAGATAAGCTGGTATGTGAATACCAAAAGAAATCTTTTCGTGTAAGTTATATTGCTCTCTAAAATAACAGTAGGGGCACCTGGGTGGCTCAGTGGGTTAAAGCCTCTGCCTTCGGCTCAGGTAATGATCTTAGGGTCCTGGGATGGAGCCCCGCATGGGGCTCTCTGCTCAGCAGGGAGCCTGCTTCCCCCCTCTCTCTGCCTGCCTCTCTGCCTACTTATGATCTCTCTCTGTCAGATAAATAAGTAAAATTTTTAAAAAATTTAAAAAAAACAGTAACAGTGACAGTACAATAAAGGTGTGACTTTGCCCATCACTCTCCCTCTGTGTGCAGTAAGATGAATGAAAGATTGTAAGGTCACTGGGCTTCTCTGCACTGGAAAATGACTTGGTTGCCCAGTGCTGAAGCCACACTGAATTTCCAGTGTTCCTGAGGCAGCCCAGGCAGACACTGGCAGGGTCAGGTTCAGGAGGTGCTTGCTTGCCTTGACACATCATTTCTAATTACGACACCTTTATAAACCCCTTCCCTTTAGCTTCATAAGGCTTGTAAAAGGTGCCCGCAAACTTCTGCCTTCCTGTGCCTCCCTGCCCTGAGGTAGAAATCCTCTTCTTGCAGGAAGTGCAAAGCGAAGTTCAAAGTTTCCTCCATCAAAAGAAAGTGCGCCTGATCCAGTATAATGTGATTACGTGACAATTAAGGGGGGGGGGGATGCCAGGGCCACTGCTTCACTGTCCAGAGCTGGCCCCTTGCAATCTCCACCTTTCTAAAAGATATTTATAATTTCCTTGCTCCCTATAAAGACACGCACGGAAACTGAACACCGTTTAGGGTCCAAGTCACTGGTAGCTTTGGGCTACCCCAGGATGGGAAGTCATGAAGGAGTTGTGATGGAAGGTCTCCGTGGAATGCAGAGGCTAAGGGATCAAGCTTCAGGGAGAGAGGATCCAGAAAGGAAAGGAAGGGTCCACAGACCCCAGGGCAGGCCCTGTCGCTCTGGTGATTTTCTGTGTGACTGCCAGGCCTCTTTCCTTGCCATAAAACAAGCCCAGTTCAACCTACGTTAAAAGAGGGTTAAAAAGGGCTCATAAATCTTTCTGGGCATTGAAGATCCACGGAGAACTCAGCCTGATGTCTTTCACATCTGTTTCGGGTTCTCAGCCTCATCTGGCTCAGCTGCCTTTTCTCCAGCAATAACTCACGAGCCCCATGCACGCCGCTGAGTGGCAGGTATAGGGTGTCTCCCCCCAGAGCCCAGGGGACGAAGGGTGAGCGGCCCGGCAGCAGGCAAGTCCCCAAGGCTGGCCCACTGACACCGTAAGTTTATACGCAGGGGCTGGCGGAGGGGAGGTGGCGGGCCGGGCGGTGTCCCCGCGCAGCACACCCCGCCCGGGGAGGGGAGCCTCGCGGCGGGTGGGAGAGCGCTGGCTGAGGTTGGTCACACGGAGATTGAATTTCAGCTGAATTAGATCAGAGCTGTGGGAAACAGCACCTCCTTCACACACACACACACACACACACACACACACACACACACACACAGCCGGTCTCCTAGGAAGATGTGGGAGGGCGGCTGGGGAGACGGAGGCAGGCAGCTGCCGCGAAATACCCAAGTCAGCTCCCCGCGGCTGAGGGCCAACTGAGCGACCGTCTGCGTCTCCCCAGCGCGCGGCGGGGCTCGGCGCGCTCCGGGGGGTTTTACACCCGGTGCGCTCAGGGAGAGATGGGGGCGGTCAGCATTTAAAACACACTCTGGTTGGCGAGGGAGTCTGCGCCTGTCTTTCAAGGAGGACAAGCCTGATTGTGAATAAAAGCACGAGAAAGACACCGAACTTTTAGGTCCGCAGCTGCAGAGGAGGAAAAGCCCCGAAGGCATCTGGGGGGCTTTCGCTGTTACCTGTAGGGTTTGATGTTTTGCGGCATTTCATTATCATGCAATGTGAGCTCTCAGGGCGATGTTTGATGTTAGGAACTGTTCCTTGCCTCTCCTTTCTCTGCTTCCTAACCTGACGCCATCTCAGTGACCCAGAATACCAGTTTTTCTTGGGGAGGCCCTGGGGGAGTGGAGAATTGGGGGGAAAGTTTTAGAACTGAAACGGGAACACTTGCAGTCCTATTCAAAAGGGCAAGAAGTCAGCTGCTTTGAAATCCACCCCCTCAGCAGGGGTGGGGGAAGCCTTTCCAGGAGACAGTGGGAACACATTTGTCCTAAGCTGGCACCAGAGAGGCTGTTCTCAGAGGCAGCAAGGGCCTGGCATTCTGTACACTCCGTTTGAATCCGGGAGCCTTCAAATGATCCTTTTTTCTCTTCCTGTCACTCAGCAAGAGGCTGGAGGCAAAAATTCCTACTGCTGCTTCCCTCGAACCAGACAGAAAACAACCCCCGAGGTTGCCCAGTGCGCCCTAATCTTTGGGTTCTCGAAAGCATTTCCAGCAGACTGCTGCTGACCAGAAAATGGCCTCAGGCAACTGCCCAGGGAGAGTCTGCCTTGACCACAGCGCAGTGTGCTTTCCGCACAACCAGCCTTTTCTTGGACCCAGAAGCTTCTGGAGTTGGCACAATGGCTGGGCCTGAGGAAACCAGCCAGGATGTCCCCAGTAGGATGAATTATCACCCCTCTGTAAAAGAGAGAGAGACAGCCAGAACAGAGACAGTCTACCGCTCCCGGGAGCCCACTCCCCGCTGGAATTCTTAGAGGCTCACCACTTGGGTGGATTTCTTGGACTTCACCAAAAAGAGACAATTAGAATTCTGAGACCTTAGGTGGTCTTTGAGATCCTCCTAGATGAAGCGATACCCAAAAGGGGGCATGGAAGGACTTCAGGGAATCTGTGAATCATCTCAAACGATATTACAAGTTTCTATGTAAAAACGTTGTGTGTTTTCCACAGCCCCAGGAAGAGAGTTCTATGTATTCAGCAGATTTTTGAGAGCCCAGGACTCACCAAGATTTAAGAGCTACTGTTTGAAAGATTTTCCAAAGGCGATTTTGTTGGGGGTGAAGTGGAGAGGTCCTTGGCTTCCCTCCACCACAGGTCTTGCTAAGTCAAATGCCACATCTTCTGTCTCCTGTGGTGTAGTGCAACCTAGGTGTTTGATTCATGCAACGGAATGCAAACAGGAACGCAGAGAGGACACAAGGAAGCGGGGGTGTTGGGAGGGGGGACTGTGCATACACAGTGGCACTTGCCTGAGTACCTGAAGTACAGTAGGGATCTCCCTGGAGCGGGTCTAGCCAGTCCATACCCGGGTCCCAGAAGCTATTCTCCGAGGCCCTGTTCTAGGATGATATATTAACAAAGAGGGAAAGCATAAATGAGAACCCGAACCAGTGCAGACTTGATAGACCACTTGGATAAGGAAGTTAGAAAAAGAGCAGGATTGGATCCGTCACTGGGGAAGAGCGTGTACTGGCCTGCGTGGTACAAACTCCTTTCTGTAGGGCAGGGAAGGACTCTTGGGGGAGACGTGCTTGTCTTAATGCATCGTGAAAAATGACCAGGTTGCCAGAATTTCCCAGTCCCCCACTCTGGATTTGATGTTCCCTTGCAAATTAGAGGCATGTTTTGCCTTAAGAAAATCCCCATTTATTTTAATAAATAAGTTGATTCCCCCGAAGTCGACAAATTGGGGCTGGTGATTACTGACATTAAATAATAGCTGCTATTGATGCCAGGCTCTTGTGAAAAAGGCTTTACATACACTATCTCCAGTAATCTTACATCTCAGTGAGAGATGTACCTTTTCTCCCATTTTCTGGATGAGGAACTTAAGGCTGAGAATGCTTGAGCAACTTTCTTGCCATCACTGTTTTACTGAGTGGCACAGAGAACGGGCAAGGAAGGCCAGATGAGGCTTTCGCCAGAGATCATGGTTTTATATTCTCCGCTAGACAGCTTCTCTGTCCAGTAAGATTCCATGCTTTGCCGGAAATGTCAAGACCCCCAATTCATGGTAAACATGACTTGAATTTCAAAGGTGGGGGGAAAAAAAAGAAAAGGATGTCTACAGATACTACTATATTCTAGATACAATCCCACTGATGCAAGTGTCTCATTTTGTCAAAACTTAAATTTTGTAAAAAAAAAAAAAAATCCAATTCTTGTGAAACATTTTCAGAAGTACATTTTTCATTTAAAGTTAGGTACACACATGCAAATCGTCTCCCACCAGGAAATCATCAACTAATCAAAACATTCCCAGGGCACAGGGCAGATTGTGCTCAGTATGTTGTCCCCTTTGCTTAGTTGAATGTCTGCCCTAGGCCAATAAATAATTACTCAGTGAATAAGCAAGTACAAGAATGAACCTCTTTTAAGGACAGTGATCAGAAAGTCTTATTCCTGAAAATGGAAGCAGATCGCCTTGGGCAGCAGACATCAAGATATGGGTATAGTTCATTATACGCCCCAAGTGAGTTCACATGAGGGAGAGGAAGAAAGGTGAGAGAGGAAAATAAGAGGATATGGAGATCTCCGTTTTGAAACTTGAAAAACTATACTTTGTTTTTCTAACATTTAATTGTTTCTATTCAGATTGGGGAAATTTAGAGCTCTTGCTAGTTGAAATTTCCACACCAATGAACATAATGCCTGCCCTTTTCAGTGATCTCAGTGAACAAGTCCTCAGTGATTTTTTTTTTTAATTCTAGAACGCTAGTCTATAGGATAGTCAAACAGAAATATTTCCCCTCTCCCCTCTTGGCATGTGAGTGTGTGGAAAATGTTGACATGCCTGGGGTCTTTGGTATTGGTTTTTTTTTTTTTTTTTGGAAGTGCAAATAGTTAATCAAAATGTCATGCTGGTGGTGAACCAGAGATTAAAAAGTGAACTGATTTTGAGGACAGCAATCATGGCCTCAAATTGCAGCTTAAGAAAGGTCATTTCTGTAGAGAAGTATCCTGAAGCAAGTGCTATGAAGGGAACTGTGCACTTTCCAGACCTGAAAAAAGCTATGGGTAACCATCCCTCTCAGAAAATGCAGGGATTCATATGCTTAAAGACAGAAGGTTGGTGCAGATGCTATCTTTTTTTTTTTTTTTTTAATTCCTTCCCTTCCCTTCCCTTTCTTTCTTTCCTTCCTTCTTCCCTTCCTTTTCTCCATCAATCTACTCACTAATTCATGTGTTCATTTAAACAAACATTGGTTGAGTATCTCCTATGGCTTCATAGGATCCCCCATCTGGTGAGATGGAACACACAAGCACTTCAAGTCCAAGTGCATTAGAGAATTAGAATTAGGCACAGCTGTTCGTTAAGCAGAGTGGAGGGGCACCCAACCACTACCCATCAGAGGTAAGGAGATTTTTCCCAGAGGAAGCGAGCTTGAGCTGAGGCTTGAAGGATACAGGAGAAGTTTGCTGGGAACAAAAGTCACATTGAGGTTGCCCAGGCTGGTAGAAGACCACGTGTGCAAGCACAGAGGGGTTGTAGGGAGAGGGAAGGCCAGGGACGCTGTGGCAGATGCCGTCCTGCCTGGATCCCAGGCTGCGTACGGAGCCCCGAGGGGAGATGAGATCAGATAGGAGTAATAATTGCTAGCATTTATTGAGCACCTGCTCTTTTCCTGGCACTGTTCTAACCACTTTATATGTTTTGACTTAATCATTACAGTAGCCCTGTGAGGTGGTATTAGAATGGCTCCTATTTAACAGAGTTACAAGGAGATCAAGGGTCTTGCCAAAGAGCGTACAAGTAGAGAGTGGAGGCCGATATGCAACCCAGACAGTTGGACACCAGAGCCCGTGCACTTAATGGTTATGGCAGGAGGCTGCTCGGAGAGCTTAGGTTGGCTTTGACAAGCGACAGAGGAGACTCTTTCCTACCTGTTGGTCCAGTGTAAGGTGGATGTTGCCCTGAGTGTGAAGATAGTCTTCTCATACCAGTGTCCCCCACTCCTTTTTAAAAATATTTTATTTATTTGACAGAGAGAGACACAGCGAGAGAGGGAACACAAGCATGGGGAGTGGGAGAGGGAGAAGCAGGCTTTCCGCTGAGCAGGAACCCCCCGCCCCCCATGAGAGCTCAATCCCAGGATCCTAGGATTATGACCTGAGCCAAAGGCAGATGCTTAACAACTGAGGCCCCACCAGGTGCCCTCAGTGTCCCCTTTTTTAGACCAAAGGGCGTGAAGCTGCACTGGTTCTTGCATCCAAATGCCAGCGCTGAGGGGAGGGACCACTCCTCCCCTCATCAGGGTGCGTTCGGTGCAAGTGCAGGGCTCGGCATGCTGCAGGTGCTCATAAAATACTTACGGAATGAAGGATAAATGAATTTATTGATCTTTACTTCTTAGGCTTGCGAAAAAATAGGCTCAGACTTCTTGCGTATTTTCTCATTTCAGATGTAAATGAACTTAACACAAGCAATACATTCCACTAAAACCTTGCCCCATGGCTTATATATATTTGGAAACCTAAATCTTCGACCCCAAGTCAAAATTTACAGGGATTAACGTCTTTTGAAACGATGACTCGTGGGTTGTGGGGTGTTCGTGCATTCCATTTATTTCCTATGTATAGTCTTCAATTCCCAGATTGGTTCAGACTTCTCCTCTTCCAGTTATATCGAAAGGACGGCCCTGTGTATCTATGATTTTCACAAAATCTATGCTAATTCCTTTGAAGATGATCAAAAGTTGACTGTGTTAGACTTTCCAGCTCCTAAGAATCCAGGTACGTAATAGAAGGAGGTCAGTAAGGTTCAGGGATGAAATTTGCCCATTGATATTAATGCATTGATCGCTTCCTGCTTCAGTGTCAGAAATGAAATTGCTCTCTTATTGGCCAGAAAAGAAGCACCCAGCTGAAACCGAGAAGTGTGTTTTCTCTTTGGTCAACAGGGCAAGTAGGACCTTCTGTATTCTGTCCATCAACACTGATAAGCTGTGACACCAAGGGGGGGATGGGAGGATCTCCAGCTCTTCCACCTACGCTGGACCCCAGAGCGTCATGGTCTCCTTCAGGAAGCCAAGGGAGCCCAAATAGAAAGATGAGCACCATGAACACAAATAACCAAGTGTAGTCTCATAAATTATTTGGTTGTCCGCATATTTTGAACTTTGGGAGACCTTCATTATCAGGAACACCTCCTCGTAGCTCAAGAGCACTTGCTTTGATGATCTCAGTTGGCCCAGCTTCTCTAGAAAAGCCTTCCTTTTTTAAAAGAGTAAGCCTTGGGGCGCCTGGGTGGCTCAGTGGGTTAAAGCCTCTGCCTTCAGCTCAGGTCATGATCCCAGGATCCTGGGATCAAGCCCCGCATGGGGCTCTCTGCTCAGCAGGGAGCCTGCTTCCCCTTTTCCCCTTCTCTCTCTGCCTGCCTCTCTGCCTACTTGTGATCTCTATCTGATAAATAAATAAAATCTTAAAAAAAAAAAAGGAGTAAGCCTTTTAAGAAAATTGGCCAAAACTAGAACAAAATAACAATACTTGCTTTCTAAGAAATATTTTTCTTGATCTCTTCAGTGTATTTGTGATTTCGGTAGTATTCAATGTATTGCATTCCATTGTGAAGAATTTGATGATTATAATTAACAAGATTTATGTGCTCTACCGTTTCTAAATATACAAATGTCTATTACAAGATTTATATTGTTCCTTAGGCTCTTATCAACCCTCTCTGAAATGAGGAGAGATGTCATTATCTTCTTTTTATAGATGAGGAAACTGAAATTTGGGGAAGATGCCAGGCTAAAGCATTTGTCGCGGGACACCTTATGAAGAAAGCAAAGCAGCCAGAACCTGGACCCAGTTTGGATTCTCGAGCCTGTCCACCTCCTCTCCATTAAATCAACTAGAACAGGGAGCTTGTTGCTGCATGTCCGACATGGGCTAGGTAATTTCACACACACTATTTTTCATTCACAAACTGCAGGGTAGAGGACTCATAGCAAAGATAAGGAAATTAGGGGCACCTGGGTGGCTCAGTGGGTTAAAGCCTCTGCCTGTGGCTCTGGTCATGATCTCAGGGTCCTGGGATAGAGCCCCCGCATTGGGCTCTCTGCTCAGCAGGGAGCCTGCTTCCCCTCCCCCCCCCCCCACCACGCCAGCCTCTCCACCTACTTGTGATCTCTCTCCGTCGGTGAGAAAGAATAGGGAACTGCGGGAAGAGGCTGTGTGGTCAGCATACTGAGATTTCTTGAGTGTGCAAAACCAGGCAGAGTATCTCACCAAAGGAAGTTCATTTGTAAAAGGAGAGTTTGGGAGTCTTGTTTGCTCTTCTGAGGAATATATTCCTTTCCTTTTCAGCAAATCTTTATCGCAAACTGAATCTTTGCTCTGTCACCTGAAACAGACTTTAGAACAATGAAAACCACCCCCAGGGAGGATATTGATTCCGATGGAGCAAATGTTGATTAAGCGGAATGGTGGCTTTTGTTAACTGGTGGAATTCCAGATCTTTCCTTAGGCCTGTCTCTCCAGGGAAATGAGCTCTAGCCTCAAAAATCTACAAAAAAACCTGAGTCAGAATGCAGATTTACGATGGGGGAGACGCTGGGCGGAAGGCGGCTATCTAGTAGGCTATCTAGAAGCTCATCTTTGTGTTATTGGAGAAACACTCTCTCTCTTGACAGGATGTGGTCTGGTTATCACATAGTCTTCTCGGGTTTCATCCCCATTCTGCTTACAAATGCCCCAAATATAAAGAGATGCATTTCATTAAGACAGCCTTTAAGAGGCACTTTATCCCAGCTGTTGCCATCTGTCTTAAACACCTACCTTTTCACCCTAGTGTGGAGTTTACATGTCGATAAGGGATGTAAAAAAGGGAACTTGAGAAATCTCGGCAAAGGAAAAACACCAAGGCTGCCTGTGGGAATGGCAGAGAAGGAGCCCCAGGAAGCCTTAAGTTCCAGAACACCCCTCCTCCTCAGAGAGGAGAGCTGGTGTGCTGCTTGCCTGCCTTGGGGCTTTGGGCTGACCCCAAACACCAGGGACTGTAAACACTTTTCCAGTCACAGATATGAAGGATTCTGTGCCTGCTACTTTGGTATTTTCTCCTTAAGGACCTGCAGCAAAACAAGTGAAAAAAAAAAAAAAAAAAAAAACCCGCAGGTGGGGACGTGACAAACAGACCCCAAAGATTTCTGCTGCCTCAGGGATTCTCTCTGCTAGCAGTGCCCATTCCCCTCAAGCATGAATTGTCCATACCTGATCTCACTATGCACATCTGCAGAGCTGTGTGCCCTCCCAGCTGGCCGTTGGCCCAGAGGGATTTGTGGCCAAGTGACCCGAGAACGTTCTCTCACTCC
Source organism: Mustela nivalis (assembly GCF_964662115.1). Lineage (NCBI taxonomy): Eukaryota > Metazoa > Chordata > Mammalia > Carnivora > Mustelidae > Mustela > Mustela nivalis. Next base: position 53,186,532 of record NC_139021.1, read on the forward strand.
TGGGTCTGAAGACAGAGTTGGAGGCCCTTGGAGGCTACTGAGATAAGTCTGGAAGACTTTCCAGGAGGGAGGGGGAGAGGTTAGAATGAAGTGTGAAATGGGGAAAACAGGAGGAGTGGTCCCAAAGCCCAGCCAGGGTCCCGAGGCAGGCAGAACCCCTATGGGGGCGTGGGGCTGGGGAGCGGGGGGTGTGAGGTCCTTTTTTGCTGGAGAGGAAATAAACCTGTGACTCCAGTCTGCCTGATCCTGCGGGATGGGCTGCCTGTGTTTGAAGTCCAGACTGGCGGGGTTCAGGAAGCCGGCTACATCAGGTTCCCATTAGCTCAGGCAGCAACACGGTGGGTTCACACCACGACATGGTAACAATTAAGCCTTCTGCTACTGGTCCTTACCCCGGGGTGAGGCTCTTTTCTTCCTTACCAATGTGACTTCAAGTCGCCCTGGTTTCCTTATGGCTCGATTTCCTGCAGATTCCCATTACTTCACGTCTAATCTTCTGAGACCACTTATTAGACCACACAAATTGTAACAATTGTCTCCAGCGCCCAGACCCAGGTCCAGACCCCCAGTGTGCCTAGGAGAAATACAGTATCTGTATCTTTCTGAAATGTGAGAGCTACTTCCTATGTAAATGGTCGGATTACCAAAAATCAGAGTCATAAATATTGGGGGAACATAAACTAATTATACATGTCTACCCTGAGGTATGCTAAATTACTTTTTTTTTTTAAAAGAGTGGTTTAGAATATTTATCTCCAACTTCAATGATGAGAGAGATAAAGTCACAAATGAATGACTATAATTAGAAGCAGAAAACAAAAAAGATAGAAAGTTATGGATTTTCCAAGGAAGGAAAATACTTATATCCAGAGAAAGCCATTGAAAATGCCATTTAAGCTGAACCTTGAAAAATAGGTAGAATTTGGATACAGGGAAGTTGGTGGGAAGAAGTAAAAGGCATAAATGGTTGCTAAAATAAATAAAATATAAGTAAAATAAGATACAGTTCCTTCTTCAGGAGGCTTTCAGTTCAGCTGAAATAATAAAACAGACATAGGTAAGAAAAAAATTAGAAGACAGTATAAGACATAGCATGCTCAAATCACATCGGATATAGCTAAGGCTTTATTGTGGTATGGGAATGTTAAATGCTGTTTCAAGTAAGAACGTCGCTAGAGTTTGATGAGAGAGCTGGGCCAGACTTGTGGAGGACTGGGATTTAAGGCATCAGCAGGAAGGAAAAATGAGTGGGGTGAGCCTCAAGTGGGCCGTGTGCTGAAGGTGAGTGGTTCTCAAACTTCAGAGAGCATCAGACCTCCAGAGATCTTATCAAAATACACGTTCCTGGGCGCCTCGCCAGCATTTCTGATTTAGGAGGTCTGATGTGAGGTGTGGCAAGCTGTATTTCTAGCAGGTTCGCTAGTGATGCTGCTGAGGCTCCTGGTCCGGGAAACTGCACTTGGAAATTACTGCCGTGGCTCTATCAGCATGCCCAGAGTGCTAGCATTTCCTTGGGGAAACACTGGGAAGTGAGACTGGCCAGGGATGGCTACGGAGAAGTATTATAAATGAGCATACTGTTAATTCTTTGTTTTCCTCACTGAGGAGTCTCCATCTGAGTAGAACAATGAACATTCTTGGTTTGTTTGTTTTTTTCTTCTATTCTCAGATGGCTTCCTGGTTTAGAATAAATTATTGTGAAAGAAGAAAACAATGCTTTTATGATTCCAGAAGAAATGACTTCTGGTTAAAGCTGGGTATTATTTCAAGAGATAGGTTCTGTCGATCCCTTCTGCAAGCATATTTCTTAGTAGCTCTGCCCCTGCCATGTCTGCGATGGGCTTCGTATTACTGAGTTTTGTGTAGTGGATGGCCACCATCACAGTCAACCCTTCTCAGAATCCAAGTATGAAAACATTGGCCAAAGTTACTTTCCAAAAATAATGTACTTTCTGATTGCCTTGGTTCTTGAAGATTCACATCATTTATTGTCTCAAATATTGTATAAACAGGGCGCCTGGGTGGCTCAGTGGGTTAAGCCGCTGCCTTCGGCTCGGGTCATGATCTCAGGGTCCTGGGATCGAGTCCCGCATCAGGCTCTCTGCTCAGCAGGGAGCCTGCTTCCCTTTCTCTCTCTGCCTGCCTCTCTGTCTACTTGTGATTTCTGTCAAATAAATAACTAAAATCTTAAAAAAAAATTGTATAAACAGAAGTAATAATCTTTGTTCCATGATCTTTTTGCTTTTTTTTTAATATTGAAATTAAAACTTACCACCATGGTTTCCCCTCATTTTAACAGAAAATAATTAAATGCAGTTAATGTGAAAAAAGACCTCTACATTTAAAAATGTTTTAAAAAAATCCTCATTCTGTCTGAAATGAGATAAATTCATATCTTCTTTCTATTGCATGAGGTTATTTATGAGTTTCTCCTGGAGTTTGTAGGCTTGACTGAGGTGGGAGTGGTTAGAAAGTAGAAAGTCTCTTCCATATAAGTTCAAGATCAAGTTACATATGTTTAAAGAGCAGGTTGTAGAGGTGCCTGGGTGGCTTAGTCATTAAGTGACTGCCTTCAGCTCAGGTCATGATTCCAGTGTCCTGGGCTGGAGCCCCATGCTTGGTGGGAAGCCTTCTTCTCCCTCTCCTGGTCCCCTGGCTTATGCTCCCTCTCTCGCTGTCTCTCTCTCTGTCAAATAAATACATAAAAATCTTTAAAAATGAAATAGAATAAAGACCAGGTTGTAATGTGCTGGACCCTGCAAACAGAAATATGCAGTGTACTTTCCAAAGTTCCTTTTAATTCTTTGACTTATTTAAGAGTGGTGTAGTATGCAAATGACAGTAATTAAACAGCATTACAATACACACAGTTAATAGCATGATTCATATTTATGAAGTACTAATTTTATATGAATACCAAAAATATAAACTGATTATACTGTTCAAAGTTTGAATTGAGCAAATAGACAAAAAAGCTAGGAAGGGAATTTATTTTATAACAGTGAACCAAATTTATTATCATTTCTCATGATTTAATACATGAAAGATAACTAAGGTATATAACTTTTAAGGTGTTTCTTTATGTAGAAAGAAATGACATACTTTCATGTAATTAGAGGCTAAAGGTGCTCCTTTCTTCCTAAAGCTTACAAAAGGGAATTTTGTAGCACAGATAAGAGAGAGATAAGGGGGGTGCCTGGCTGGCTCAGCTGATAGAGCATATGACTTGATCTGATCTCAAGGTAGTAAGTTGGAAACCCACATTGGGTTAAAATAAAATTTAAAAAAGAGAGAGAGAGGTAAGGAAATATTATGTTTATTAAGATCTGAAGAGGGTCTTTGAGGGACCTCCCTAGGAATACACAATGACTTTATTACAGGGAAGACCAAAATTCTGAATTTGTCAAAATTCCTGGCTCCTTGACCAGGACTCTTATCATACTGTGATAAGGAGCTCTTTTAAAAATTTAATTAATTAATTAATTATAAATATTTTATTTATTTACTTGACAGAAAGAGACAGCTAGAGAAGGAACACAAGCAGGGGGGGGGGGTGGGAGAGGGAGAAGCAGGCTTCCCACCAAGCAGGGAACCTGACATGGGGCCTGATCCCAGGACCCTGGGATCATGACCTGAGCTGAAGGCAGATGCTTAACAACTGAGCCACCCAGGCATCCCAAGGAGCTTTTTTTTAGGGGAGAAATCTGGGGTGAGTGTAACTTTACCTTAGACTTATTCCCTAAGCATTTATTCACCTATCCCCTATACTCTATGCAATTTAGTAAATCAAAACAGTATCTTTGAAATGAAAATGCTTTGAATATAAGAAAGAATTTATTTCTCCTCTAATATTCAAGATGAAATTTTAAAGATTTTTTTTTTCATGGTCAGATGTATTTTTTTGTGAAGAATATTTATTGAATTGAGATCATGTTTCTATTCAGGGCTGACATCTGGTACATACTCTCATTTACGTGTTACTGTGATGCATTCATACTTTGCTTTAGTCATCTGGAGACGTGGGCTTCTCCAGTGTAATACACGAAGTTGTCAATGCAACATCTCAAGTGTCCCTTTGAAGAAAGGAGACAAGATTTTAAACGACTACATCAATTCATCTATTTAAATGAGTGTTGTCTTTTCCTGTAACCACCCTGGGAGAACAGACTCCGATTTCACGTTGTCTTGCTCAGAGCTGTTGCAGAATTCCTCCAGGAGTTGTCTGCAAGCATTGGAGAGTCCTCCCCAAGAATTTGGTCTCGTTATTTTATCGTCAGTTGTTTTTGACCAAAAATTACAATACTCCATTTGGTCAACTACCTCATCAAACAAATGATGCTTGAAAGATTTTTGATGATTTTTAGAAAATGAAACACAGCCAAGTCAAATCTACATAGAAAGAATGATGGTGCGGTACAACTGAGGAGAGGGGACAGTGCAGAGAGAAGGAACAGAACGGAGGGTAGCCACGGCATCCAGGGACAAGCATGGTCCCCTAACAAGACTGTCTTGGCCAGATGAGTTGTCATGTCTGTGAAAAACAGCACACCCCATCACACCTTGTACCGTCCATGCCCATCACATATTCTCAGCATGATCAAAATCCTGCCTCTGTTTCATTTACCTGGAAGTCTCACTTTTAAACATTTGTGTAAAACAATACAAGAGAAATAGCGAGTGAGTAATTAACAGGGGATATTGGAATGGGATATTTCTTAGTCCTAGAAACTCTCCTGTTTTTCTTACGCCATCACTTGCTTCCTTACTCTCCTCTCTTCCCTGGCCTGGGTCCCTTGCTCAGTGCCTTCCTTACTCAGTCAGGTGTCTGGTCCCCTCCTTGACTTTGCACCCCACCCCCGGCACCGCTGGCCCCAACCCTCCCACGCCCTCCAACTGTGCACCTGAACTGGGAGTCCTCGGCACAGAGTCTCACATCCTGTGGGTGCTTGACTGCTGTGTGCCCTTCTTCCTGTCCTCAGCTTCTCTCCCAATTCCCCTCAGCCCTTTCCCCAAACTGTACAACTCCTCTTAGGTCTCTCTCCCACACCCGCCCCCACCTCCCCATACCTTGTGCTTCGCAGAAGAGAAATAAAGTTTAAAAAACAAATAAAATTAAAATTAAAATAAGCAATAAAAGAAATTTTTTACAAATGAAGAAGGAAAGGAAGAAAGAGAAAGAAAAAAGGCAGGCAGGAAAGGGCAGGATCAGGAAGGCACGCAGGCAGGCAGGCAGGGAGCACCAGGGCCAAGGCCGTCAATCCTTTGCACCCAGTCTTCTAACCTCTTCTCTTTCGTTCTTTTCCACTTTCACTTCAGAGGAAACTGTGTCCCCTATTTCTTTTCAAGGCTGGCCTCACCACCTCCCAAAGTCCCCACACTGCACATGCACTTTATTTGAGGCTTCGACTTTCCTTCCAGAACTTTCTTTGCTAGCTGCTTCCCTCCTATCCTCAATATCTCCCTCCTGTCTTTTACTTGCACTTTCTAATCTTCCCTCTTCTCCAAAATAAAAACTTCCTTCCCCTTCCTTTCCTTCTCAACCTTCTGCATTGCTCTGTCCTTTGGATTCCACATACGTGTCTCCAAAGAGGAATCTCCATTTTCCCCCTGTGCTTTCCTCATGGACGCTTCTGACACTGACCGTGCTCTGTGACTGAGCTTGGTCCCATTTATATGATCAGTGCAAGCGGAGGACTGGCGGGTGTGCTTCCAGCTCCACTGTTTACTGTATGGCCTTGAGCAGGTTGCTTTACCTTCCTGCACCTTGGCATCCTCACCTGTAGAACGGGGAAAATAATACTTAGACTCCTTAATGAACATATTAATGCTTAATATTATATTATTAATATATTATAATATGATTATATAATTATGACATATAATGTATATATTACTAATATTATAATATTAATACTTAATGAACATATTAATACATAATAATGATAGGATGCTAATTGGAACCAAAACTGGTAAGGAGAACACTTACGGGGCTGACAAAGAGAGTCATCCAATGATAGAAGAAAGGTGATTCATGCTGGACCATTTCCCTAGGATGCTCTGGAGTCCCACATGATACCCACTAAATCCCTGAGAATCAATCTAGATCCATTTCATAGTCCACCTCTTTCTCAGATCTTCACCTGACGGTCCAACCTGCCGAAGAAAGTGGCCTCTTTGTCTTTGGTGTCCAGAAATTTAACCTTAGCACTTCTCACTTGGTCCAGTGTTGCCCCACATTGCATGGTACTTAGTGTGAACTTGACCACCTTGAAAACACTGCCAAGTCCTCCGCACCACAAGTGTGTTTTACTTACTGTATTAGTGTGCTAGGGCTGCTATAACGAATGCCACAGACTGGGTGGGTCTGACAACAGAAATCTATTTTCTTACAATTCCAGAGGACAGAAGTCTGAGAGCAAACTGCTGGTGGGGCTGGATTTTTCAGAGCTGAATTTTTCTCTCTCCTTGGCTTACAAATGGCCGCCTTCTTAGTGTGTCTTCACATGGTCTTCCCTTTGCACCTGCCTGTGTCCAAATCTCTTCTTCTTTTTTTAAAAGATTTTATTTATTTCAAGAGAGTGAGAGAGCATGAGCCTGGGGAAGGGCAAAGGGAGAGGGAGAGAATCTCAAGTAGATTCCACACTGAGCGTGGAGCCTGAAGTGGGACTCGATCTCATGACCCTAAGATCATGACCTGAGCTGAAACCAAGAGTTGGATGCACAAGTGACTGAGCCACCCACCTGCCCCCTAATCTCTTCTTATAAAGACACCAGACATATTGGAGTAGGGCCATCCTAATGTCCTCATTTTAGCTTACTCCTTAGAGGCTCTATCTCCAAACATAGTCATTTTATGAGATACTGGGGATTAGGACTTCAACCATATGAATTTTGAAGGGGCCACAATTCAGCCCATAGCACTTATCTTTGATACTCCCGAAGGAGCTAACATGGGGCCTGTCACATTTGTGTCATTGGTTAAACAACTTGGGGAAAAAACAGGGAAGGAGACACAAGGCAGGATGCAGAGAAAAACAATCCTCAGAACCTGTTTCTGATAGCATCTTGGGGAAATGGTGGAGAAAGCAAGGAAGGTTAGTCATCACCTCTAATGTTTTCCTTTCAATAACATGTCCTCACAACCCAGGATTATGTCACTAGAGTTGGGTTTCATTCTCCTTGCAAAATGATACCCCTGGGAAGGATGACATAATAGAACTACAAATTGGAGCAAGATAGACTCTGCTTTTGTTACTCATGACTGTGAAACCTCCAGAGCCTGGCACGTAGCAAATATATGTTAGCTACTGTTGGGTTTTATCACCACCACCACCACCACCATCATCATCATCATCATCATCAACTCTAAGCTCTCTGAAGACAAGGACACTTTGTATCCTGTCCATGGCTATACTCCCTGGCCTCAGGTGATGCTTAGCAAAAAGTAGAATCTCAATTTTTTTTTTCAATTTTTCATTTTTTTTTCAATATTTTTTATTTGTTCAATAAATAAAGATAGTTAACCTCAGAGGCTCTCTTTTCTTATCTCTGAAAAGAGTATTTACTGAGGACTCACTATGTGTGAAGCTAGTGTACCTGTTTTATATGGATTATGAAATTTTCCTCCTCACACCAATCATTTGAGGCAAGTACTGGTTTTATCTGAACAGAGACATAGAGAGCTCGGGAGCTGGTCAAGGTCACATAACAGCCAATGAACAGCAGAACTCGGATTCTGTTGAACTCGACCTGAGGTAATCAATCGATGTGCTCTAGTGCCTCCCTCGTGTCCATAAAGGGGGGAAAAACAGCAACTGAACAGAATTGTTGGGAGGATAAACTGGAATTTGTAAAGTGCCTAGTATGTAGTAGGCGCTCAATAAATATCCCACCCTGCTACCTCACTGCATTTACTTAGTTGTCCAGACAGAATCTGTCTTCGAACCAACAACTCCTGCCAGATCCTCCATGGCCCCAAAGACCCTGCAGCCACTGCCGCCATTTTCCACTTCCTTTAATGGCAGAACTACTCTGGATGCAAGAGTGGTCTGTACCTCGTGTTCTCTCCACCTGTCTTGTCTTGAACCCATTCAAGTCAGGCAGGAGCCTCTCCTGTCCTCTAAAACTGCTCTTAGCAACATGACCAAGTACATCTCATGAACAAGTCCAAGAACTTCTTCTCTGTGTTGCTTTCCCAACCTCTTAGCATCATTCAACAGAGCTAATGACTCTCCTTAAAACACTCTTTTCTCAGAGCTTCCTGGCTTCTGTTTCAGTTCCCAGGATGCTCCTTCTTGTTTCCCTTTGCTGGCCTCCATTTTGAATCTAAATGTGGACATATTCCAGGCTGAAACTCCTTTCTTTATCTGTATTTTCTGGCCAGGAAATCAGGTCCAGAGTCATGACTTAAATGCCATCTGTATGTGGATGGTTCTGGATTTCTCACTATAGCCCTGACTTGTCCCTGGAGTTTCAGATTCACAGATTCATCTTCCCATACAACATCACCACTTGCAATTCTAATGGGCATTTCTAACTTAGCATGCACATTGTCTCCACACTGTGTTCCCTTCATTTTCCCCATCCAGACCTTTCACATTCTTCCCCACATAAGTGATGGCCCCATCCATTGTTCTGGATAAAAATCTAGGAGTCATCCTTAATTCCTTATTTTCTCTTATCCTACTTTGATCCATCATCAAGTGCCATGGAAGACTTTACCTTCAAAATGTAGATCAAGCCATCTATTTCAAAACCCTTTGGAATTAAAATAGATTTTTTTCTTAAATTTATTTGATAGAGATCACAAGTAGGCAGAGAGGCAGGCAGAGAGAGAGGAAGGAAAGCAGGCTCCCTGCTGAGCAGAGAGCCCGATATGGGGCTCGATCCCAGGACCCTGGGATCATGACCTGAGCGGAAAGTAGAGGCTTTAACCCACTGAGCCACCCAGGTGCCCTAAAATAGATTTTTGACATGACTTACAAGGCTCTTTGTGGTCTAGATTCTGCCCTTTTCCAAGACCTCCAGTATTGCCACAGCCTCCCTTGTTGTGATACCTCAGACACATTGAAATTAGGTTCTTGAATGCAATAGACTCATTTCTGTCTCAGGACCTTTGCACTTGCTATTCCTTCTGAATGGATTTCTTTCTCCCAGCTCTTCATATGACTCTCTTTCTTATCATTCAGGTCCCAACTAGAATATCATCTTCTCAGAGAAGATTTCCATGAGCACCTTGTTTAAAATATCCTTCCACCCACAATTCATGTCCCTCTCTTAGTTAGAAAAGTTCTGGCTACAAATAAGAATAAACCTGGTAAAGGCCTAAGCCAATATACTTTTGTCTAACGTATTAAGATATCCAAGGTAGTTAGGTCAGGCCTCAATGATGTCATCAGGGACTCTGTCTCTTTCTCACTTTCTACTCTGCCACCCTTAACATTTTGACTTTCTTCCTTGTGATTTCACTTCAAGGTCATAAGACAGCTGCTGCCCCTCTGGGCGTTCCATCTGTGTCCCAAACGAGGAGAAGGGAGAGTCCAAAGGATAAAAATCTTTTCTTACATGGCTCTGCATTTTATTGGACAGGGAAGGCCTCCTCAGAATGTTCAACCTGGTGTCATGGACTTGGGTCACACAAGCCCCAGCAAGAAGGGGTGTTGGTGACATAAGCATTTTTATCTCCCCAGCCTGCATACTAGAAAATGCAAGGCAGAAAAGGAGGATGTACATGGCCTGCGGCAGCTAATCCCAATCACCTTTTACGCCATATTGTCCTGTTTACTTTTTTTTTTTTTTTAAGATTTTATTTATTTATTTGTCAGAGAGAGAGTGAGCGAGAGCGAGCATAGGCAGACAGAGGGGAAGGCAGAGTCAGAGGGAGAAGCAGGCTCCCTGCGGAGCAAAGAGCCCGATGTGGGACTTGATCCCAGGACGCTGGGATCATGACCTGAGCCGAAGGCAGCTGCTTAACCAACTGAGCCACTCAGGCGTCCCCTGTTTACTTTTTTAATGAACTTATGATTATCTGAAATTCCCTTGTTATTTTTCTGTTCTCTTACTTACAGGGTACTCTTGTTTAGAGTAAGCTACACAAGACTGTGACCTTGGATCATTTGTTTAGGACCGTGACTAGAAGTGACTCTAGACCGTAGTAAGCAGTCAATAATTACTGGTTGATTGTTGAATAAGCCATCAAAAAATAGCTAAAATTTGCCTCTGTTACAAATGGATTTCTATTATGCGTGAAACACAAAATGCTAGATAATTAAAGTTTAATCCTAAGTGTCCTAAGCAAATTGCCTGGCATGCTGTTGGGACACTGTTGAGTGAATGGTCCTGATCTGAGGACCAGCAGTGGGTCTGGTCACAGCAGCTACATGGGTAGGATTGATGGTGTCTTCTGTTAGGTCCCTACTCACTCTCAAAGCTGCCTTTGCAATAGCTCAACTGGCAGAATGTCCACGGGTGAGAGAGAAGCTAAGTGTCCTCTCACAGGCTCCAGCCGCTAGTCATGTCATGTGGGTTTGTGGCTTCCTGGCCAAGCTTCCTGGCCACACACAAGCTCCAAATATTATAAAAAATATGAACGACATATATGCAGGTCTGGTCAGGCTCATGGTAAGTTTCTATGCCTGCCTGAGTTTCTATTTAAAAGAAGAGATTTAGTGGTGTCTCTCAAGCTCAAGGTTGAGCATGGTTACTAGAGTCTAGGTGTGTCTAGTAATGGCTGATGGGCTAACCAAGTGGTTTCTTCTGTAGGGGGCATGAATAGTCTCCTGGGAATCTGTCACCCTGAACAAGAGTTGGGCTTCCAAGTTCAGCCCAATACCAAAGTTTCAAAGCTCTGCAGGGAGAAGAGATACTGAATACTGCCCCGTGCCTTTGGGTGAGCTCTTCATGGACTCATGTCTGAATCCAGGGGAGATAAGATGTTGTAAGTAAATATGGAAGTTTTTTTTTTTTTTGTACAAATCCTCCAAATATAGGGCACAAAGCTACATTGCCTTGATGTATACATAATACAGGTTGCACAAGGGGAAGAGGAGGTGTTCCTTCCCCTTCATGGCTCACAGCCATGGCCCTGATGCATGGAGGGCATCAGAGAATGCAGACCCTCCCCTCGGCTTTTTGAGGTCTTTAATTGGTGGCCATACCTACAGCAATTTATTCCTGAGAGCATTAAAGACAGTTTCGGGAATGCTCAGAAACGAGCAGGAGAGAGTTGGTGGGGATAGAGATATTGCAATGGTGGGAAAGAGTGAGCTATCTGTTTTGTTATTTGTAAGAGGAACTCATTTTATTTTATTTTATTTTTAAAGATTTCATTTATTTATTTGACAGAAAGAGAGAGAGACCACAAGCAGGCAGAGAAGCAGGCAGAGAGAGAGGAAAGCAGGCTCCCTGCTGAGCAGAGAGCCCGATGCGGGGCTCCAGTCCAGAACCCTGAGATCATGACCCAAACCGAAGGCTGAGGCTCAACCCACTGAGCCACCCAGGCACCCCATTTTATTGTATTGTATTTTATATTTTATATTGTTTCAGAAACGCAATTTAGACATTAGTGCCTAATGAAGCCCCAGGAAAATGGGCCACATATATTTATTGAACAAGTATTGACTGCCAGGTACTGTACCAGACGTTGAAAAGCAAGGGAACAAAATAGATCAAGTCCCTCCTTTCAGAGAGGTTATCTCCTTGTAGAGGGAGAGATGGAGAATAAACAGATTTCAGTAATGGAGTTGACGGAAGGGCTAAACGTTGGATATAAAAAGAAAAATTAATTTAGAATATTGAACCAGACTCAAAGAGAAGTTTAGAGAAAGTTACTCAACTATTCTCCATCTCCATCTCCAACAGGTCATAACCAGCGTCACCGTGAGCCCAGAAAGACCTCCTGAGGCCAACCCGTTTCGTCCCTTTCCTGGGCACCAAAAGTTCTGTTGCCTTCATCACGCAAGTGACAGCCTGGCCTTGAGATTTATGAGTGTGACGTCTCTGTGGGGGCTGTGAGCCCCTGGTCCCCGGCTTCCGGAGAGCCCCGTGCAATGGTGAGCCCCCCGCGGGGGCTTCAAAACTCTCTGGTAACCTTGCGACAGAGTGAATGAATGAAGGGGAGTCACATTGCAACAGGTGAGCTTTAGTCAGACGTAAATGCTTCTTGTCAGGCTCATGAAATGCTCAGACAGCTGTGAGGGGCAGTGTGTGGTTTGCAGGATGTCAGGCGTCAGCCCAGGAGGATTAACCCATTGCCTGCAGCCAAGTTACTGCAAGTGGGTCTGTTTCAGCCTCGGCACACGCTAGAGCCCGAATGGTCAGTCCGGCTACGGCCACAGAGGGCTTTTGCAAATATGCAGCATTCTAGAAGCCTGAAAATAGTGGGCACCACCATGCCTGGGACTCTCATGAATCTTAGGCCAAATCCTAAAAATAGTCTACCATTTGCTACCTTGACCAGAAAAAGAAAAAAAAAAAAAGTGTGTGTGTGTGTGTGTGTGCAATAAGTTTGTTAAGTTCTTCAAATTATGGAATCTGAAATCGCCTCTTCGGGGCAGGTAAAATCCTGCCCAGGTAGGCAGAGACTGTTTGGCGGTTTTGGGGAATCTGAATGTAAGAGAATGAGAAGCAAAGCACACTGTTTATTGGGCCACACTGAAAAAAAAAATTAAAAACATAAAGTGCGAGAGGCTCCTTTTAAAACCTCTCACATTTAAAAATAGTGAAGTGGAGGGATGCCTGAGTGGCTCAGTCAGTGAAGCGGCTGCCTTCGGCTGAGGTCATGATTCAGTCCCACGTTGGGCTCCTTGCTCAGTGGGGAGCCTGCTTCTCCCTCTCCCTCTGCCTGCTGCTCTCCCTGCTTATGTGCTCACTCTTTCTCTCTCTCCCTCTCTGTCAAATAAATAAATGAAACCTTTTTAAAAATAGCCAAGTGGGAAAGGGAGGCCTCCATGGTAAAGAGATACGGATCCAGAGAACAAACAGATGGGTGGTTTCCAGAGATGAGAGGTCAGGGGAGAGTGGGCCAACGGGGTTAAAAAGTACAAACATCCAATTATAAAACAAGCAAGTCTGGGGATATGATGCCCAGCAAGGTGACTATAGTTAAAAACACTCTACTGTATACTGGAAACATTGCTAAGATAGTAGATCTTGAAACTTCTCATCATAAGCCAAAAAACTCTGTAACTCTTCATGCTGATGGATGTTAGCTCTCCTTATTGTGGGGATCATTAGGCATTGCATGCAAATACTGAATCATTATGTTGTGCACCTGAGACTAAGATGAGGTTATATGCCGATGATATCTTAATTCAAAAATCGTGATGGGCAACACTTTGCCCATCCTCTGTCCCCTCTGACCAGATTCTGAGTAGAAATGCATTCTGCTTGGTGACCCAGACCACAATAACCATGAATCACCTACCTACCCTCTTACCTGAAACAGAAGTTTCACAAAACAATACTTGGCTTACTATACTTACAATACTTAGCACTCTGGTATCGTCCACTCTATTCTTGTTCTTTAAAAAAAAAAAAAAAAGTGCTGGTGAACCTATGAAGTTCTGTGGCTTTGGCCATTAATTTGGAAACCATGGCCCCGGGTAGCTTTGGACTGAGTGAGTTCTATGGTGAACTGGTGTGGAAAGAGGTGACCCCCTCAGGTCTCTCAGCCTTAGTGAGCCCCCCCCCACCGCCAATGTCCCCTCCCCCCACCCCCACAAAACAGAAATTCGGCAAAACTCATTGATTCAGATCCTGTGACAGAATGGAATTTACTATAGTTTAGTTGGGGGTGATTACAATTGCTTATGTGGGAAATGCAAATTTAATCAAGGGATGTTTTTTTGAATCCGGCCCAGAAACTGTCCGTATCTTTCCACTCTGTGTTAAAATGCTGACAGAAGTCACCCCACCCCATCCGCTAACTACTCTCGGCTCCCTTTTAGATAATCTGAATCCAAAGGATTTCATTGGAGTGCCATTTTCTTGGTGATTTAGAGGCAACGCTTGGCCTCAGGCGAGCAGGAAGGAGCCTCTCGCACCTCCATGCAAGGAAGGGCAGGCCTGGAGTCCTGCTAAATGGAAAAGTACTCTCTCTGCAATATGTTATTAGAGAGCCTTGTGCTGAGAAAAATGAATGGTTTTACTGTTAGATGTTAGTGTTCTCGAGTGAGACTTGCCCTTATGGTTCAGGAACGAGGAAATGGACCCCTCACTGGTGAGGACGCTTGACCTCAAGGGGGACAGGGCCTCTCCAGGTAGCTGTGGGACCGGGCCAAGCATGAGGTGTTTGTAATCACCCATAGATGTCTAGAGCCCAGAAGGGTCTGGCATACTGTAGATGCTTAGAACGTAGTAGTGGGACAAGCAAATGACAAGGGACATGCTGGAGCGGACCCCTTCCCAGGAGGCCTGTGCCTTGAAGTTTTTTCTGTATGTGGTGCAGGACAGTTGACAAGAGCCAGCAAGTCCACTGTCCTCTGGTACTGTGAGTCTCCTCAGAGATGGCGTCAGCAAATTGGTCCCCAGCTTTGTGCGTGCGCTGCTGCCACGCGGAAGGCAGGGGGCCCGATGGCGCTGGTGGCCAGGGAAAGGGGTGAACATGTGCTCTGCCCCTTTCCTTCAGGCTCTGGTGTGCATTCTAGCATGGAATCCCCTGGAGACCTCCACCTAGAGGCACAGAAGACAAGAGAAAGACTCCGCCCTTTGATGGCACAGCATTCACCAAGGGACCCCTTGGGAAGGAAAGTGGGGTGCATAGCACCGAGGTCAAGACAATGATGAGGCTTTAGAGAAATCCCAAAGAGATCTCTTGGCTGTACGGTTCTCCAGCTGGTTTTTCTGTCTGGCTCTAAGGACCTCTAGGCGCCTATTCATTGACTGCCTTGAAGCCAGAACAACTGCTGGGATTTCATTGACAGAATTTCCATTCCTGCTGGGGTTTCTTTTCCCCCAAAGATGCGGGCTGTGCTTTCAGAAGTTTAGACTTTACTTAAAACCTCAACGTGTTTAGTTGTTTATGTTGGTGGAGACATGATGTTTGCCCTATATCTAGGAGACTGGCTGAGATTTCTGTGTCTTTGTGTCTCT
Source organism: Mustela nivalis (assembly GCF_964662115.1). Lineage (NCBI taxonomy): Eukaryota > Metazoa > Chordata > Mammalia > Carnivora > Mustelidae > Mustela > Mustela nivalis. Next base: position 53,201,622 of record NC_139021.1, read on the forward strand.
TAAGATCAATGACAGCTGCCTGAAGGAAAAGCCCCCGGGGGTCAGGGCCACAGTTTCTACTTGTGTACTGCACGCGGGTGAGCAAGTGTACTCAACAAAACAGATGTGAACAGCAGGGTAGGCAGGGTAGGGTCGGTATGATGCAGGAGAGGCCCGTTTGCTGCTAGAAATGATGTCCCTACACAGATTCTGAACTGGAACAGTTAGTTGTGTGATGTTAGGGTAAAACAGTTCTACTACATCAATGGGAGAACACACCAAAAGAATCTTTCTGCTTTCTGCAGATTTAGAAAATCAGTAATCAGACCCAGAAGAGTTTTAACGCTGTTTTAACTTTATAGAGCATTTCAGTGCTGAACGGTTAATTATAAAGTTATAAAGTTAAAGGGACGTTTCCCCTTTCCCGTGGCTACGGTCCTGGTTTGCCATTTTTTCCCACACATTTTTCATTTCGCCATCCCTCAAAGCTTCACTTCTAGCTTTAAACAGTTAACAAAGGAGCAAACTTGAATGGAAAGAGTTTAGAATTTAAGATGATGACCTTACATTTTTGGAGAGTTCAAAATATTTCCTCTGGTGCCAGCTCATTTAATTATAATAATAACCCTAGAAGATGGTGCTCTTCTTAACTCTGGGTGGTTCTGTTGAGGTAGCAAAAGGTTGAAAGCAGCTAGACTCTCAAAACTGTCCTCTCTCTGTTCTTAGCTATGTCTATGCTGAAGCCAAACGAGGGCTAATTCACAGCCTTTGTGAGCGCAAGGCTTTTGCCCCCAAATACCAGTGTGTCCCCCTGGGAGACAGGCTGGACTGCTTGGAGGGCTCCTTGTGGCCAGGCAGAAGCAGCAGTGAGACGAGTAGGACAACGCGCTTTCTCAGTGCTTGCCAGCAAGCTACATTTAATTCTCGGCTCCCTGTTTTCCTGCTCTGAGTTCCAGGAGAGAACGGTCCAAGAAAATGGGAGATAAGCCAAGGAGAGGAAGAGGAGACTCCTTTTAAGCCTGGTGCAGGCCTGGCTTCTTTCACGTCATCAGAGCAGAACAGCTCTGCTTCAGGGGCCTGGGACCTGTCCTGAGTGTCTGGCCCTGAGAGATTTGCAGTTTAAACATCAGTACTCTTTAGAGAGTGAGCCCTTGCCCATCAATGCTCAGCCCAGGGACGAGTCCTTGATTTACTCCTATCTTCCCTCTTCCTCCGCAGAGAATAGACGGGAAGGGATAAAAGGAAGAGAGTTTGGTAGCTGAGAGCCTCCTTTCAGGATGCTAAGCCTTGCTGTATGACAGCAGACCATCCCCAGACTCAGAAGCGTCAGTAGCTTGTCCTACATCACACCAAGGGGAAGCGCTGGAAGTGGTAGGAGAGAACCCCCTTCAAGCCTTGTGTTGGAGGTGCAGGGCTGCACTGCATATTCCTGGGTCCCCCTCCCTGCCGAGATGGCACACATCCAGCAGCCTATACACAGCAGGGCCGCGGCCACTGAGAGCTGTGAAATGCAATGGAGGGAACTGTGCATATGGCCTCTGCTAGGCAGAGGAGTTCCAAGTTCTGACATACGAAGGGAGATAGAAAGGAGCTAAGTACATGGAACTGGGCTACTTGATGATTACGAGGGAGGTGATATCAGGCTGCACATTTATGAAGGATGAAAGCGCCGTACATGGTGAGCTAGTTAGCACAGAATATGATGAAGGAATGAATGGTACAAAGTCAAAACTTAAATTGGATAATGGAACAATAACTAGGAAGTCTCCTTTTTCCTTCGTCTTCTTTCTGTAGGGAAGAGAGGAATACACAGACTTTGGCACCCCGATGAGCTGTAGAGTTATTTTTCCAACACAAGCGTCCATTGCTGTAGAATGAAATAGAACAAATGATGATTTCATCCCCTAGCCTATTTTAAATAAACTTTGCATAAATGCCTCTTCTTTCACATCTTCCCCTGTGTCCACTGTCAGTGCTGAAAGTCTCCATGAAGTCTCACTGGGCCGCTAGCCATCTCTCTTCCTCGAGACTCCCTAACCACTGTCCCCTCCAGATGGCCACAATGTGACCTTTCTAAACCACTTCTCAGAATAATACTGGAAAACCACATGACCTAACACGAAGTCTTTATGAGTTAGCCCTCTTTCTATTGCAAATAATAAAAAGCTGGACTCAAGCTGCTTAAATAAAAAATTTACTTTTGGGGCACCTGGGTGGCTCAGGGGTTAAAGCCTCTGCCTTCGGCTCAGGTCATGATCCCAGGGTCCTGGGATCGAGGCCCACATCGGGCTCTCTGCTCAGCGGGGAGCTTGCTTCCTCCTCTTTCTCTGCCTGCCTCCTTGCCTACTTGTGATCTCTGTCTGTCAAATAAATAAAATATTTTTTAAAAAATTTACTTTTTAGGTTCATGTCATGGGAAGGTCCAGAGATGGAAGGACTGGCTATGGGATGGTTTAATCCCGAGGCTCAGTGATATGATTCAGGACTGAGTTTCTTTGTGTCTGCCTACTGTGCTTCCTGTGCTGGTGCCGGCTTCATTTTGTACTGGCATGGGCTAGTCCTGGGCTTGCAAGAAGAAGCCAACAGCTTGGAGGACTGCAAACTTCCCAGACTACTTTCAAAGGGAGAGAATGCTGTCTCAGGACACTGGGCAAGAATCCTGAGATTTGCTTGATTGGATAGGTGTAGGTCTCTGGCCCAACCTGGACCCCATCTTTGTGGCCAGAGGAATGGAAAGTGTTGGTTGGCTTAAGTAAATTAGGGACTACCCTGCACATGGGTATTGGATAAACATCACCTGAAGTACTTGGGTTGAAGAGGGGCTGGGAGATTCCTGAAGAAATGAGGGACTGAAACAGGAAGGACTGAAAGCTTGCTGTGCCTCTAGAGACCCTCCATGATTGAGTGACCAACCATCTAGCCCATTTGACTTCTCACCACAGCCGCCTCCTTTGCACCCCCTACACTCAGCCATGTGGAATTATTTGTTGTTCTTGGAATATACCCTGTAATCTCCCCTTCTAAGTCTTTACTCATGCTATTCTATAATCTAGAATATACACACAAGCACCCTCACCAGTATGTTGAAGACCTACTCATCCTGAAGATCTAGATCAAAACTCATTTTTCCATGGGTGCTTTTTCAGATTCCCAACTAAATGGGTATTTCCCTTCCCTATTCTCCAATTCATCTTCTTCATGTTACCAGCTATGTGATTCTGGGCAACTTTCCTGACCTGCCTTGACTTTCTGTTTCATCCTATGTAAAGTGTTGATAACATGAGTGCCTATGTCAAAAGTTGCTGTGCAGATTAAATAAGTGAATATGTGTCAGCTCTTGGAACATTGGCTGAGTCTTGCTAGACGTTGTTTTTATTTTTGCATTTTATATACCAGTGAGCCTTGTGGTAGCCTGACTTTGGGTTTATCTCTTGTTGTTGTTGTTGTTATTTTTTTCAAGATTTTATTTATCTACTTGACAGAGAGAGTGAGAGAGCATAAGCAGGCAGGGTAGCAGGCGGAGGGAGAGGGAGAAGCAGGCTCCCCACTGAGCCAGGAGCCCAGTTTGGGGCTTGATGCCAGAACTCTAGGATTATGACCTGAGCTGAAGGCAGCTGCTTAACCAACTGAGCCACCCAGGCACCCCTGGTTTTATCTCTTCAACTGATTGTGAGCTGCTGGAGTGCAGACTAAAACATACTCACCATTTTATCCTTCTTTGATTCGCTTAAATATTTTTGAGCACCACTGTGTGTCAAATAGTAAGGTACAAAAAAGCAGGACATTCTCCATCTCTGCCCTTTTAAGACCTAGCATGTGCCCAGCATGAAGAAGGCACTCAACAAGCATGTGTAGAGTTGAAGTGAAATTAAGATGGACAGAAATAACCACGTTTCCTGGCTTGGTGGCCCCAGTGTGTATGACTGAATATCCAAGTGAAGTCTGACCATAACAGCTGGTCCTGGTCCAAAGGCAGGCAAGAACCACAACTTGGACTAGCTGAGGTTGTGCCATTCGGGATTACTGCCAAGGCAGCTGGCAAACCATGGACAGGATATACCACAGGTAAGGATATGACCACAGGTAGGTGGTCTCAACATCCACCCAGCACAAGGCCCACAAGATCAAAGGGGCCAAGAATGGAAGGTTGCTTCCTCTTATGCCTTTTGGGTTGGGCTGAGGCATGGCAGACTTCAAAGCTCCCCCTATGACCAGATGGGGGAAATTCTTGCTGTGCCTGCCCTAGCCTCAACCTCTCACATTCTTTTTCTGACTGTCTTCAGGCCTATTCAGATGCACCAAGGGATTTTGGTGAAAGGAGGCTTTGCAGTAATTCAGATGAGACCTCAGTGGTGGCCTGAACAGAATCACTGTGAGATATGGGGATTGGGGGGGGGGGGGGTGGAGTATGTAGGTTTTAAAATATTGAGGAAGGAGAACAGAGTGGACTTGATGATTGTTTGAATGCGCAAAATAGATCATTGGGGATGATTTTCATCACAGATAATTGACACCCTTCCTTATGCTGGCAAAAACAAAAGAAATGTATTCGCCGGACAGAAAACTTAAGGTTGGGACCTGCTGTAGGGTGAGTTCGGCAGCCCAACATTCCTTGCCTTTCCACTCTGCCATTCACAAGATTGACTTCCTATCACATCAACAGATGGCCACGCCCAGTGATGGTTTTTTTGATCCATACGGGATGGGAGGGAAATTGGCTTCTCTTTCTGAGAAATCTGAAACAAGCCTTTTCTGTTTCTTTGGTCTAGATCGACTCACAGGTAACTAGCACAGCACAAGATCTTGAGGGAGATCTTGAGAAGTAACATAGTATAGTGGTTAGGAATGTAGATGATGAAGTCAGTCTGTCTGGGTTCAAGTCCCAGCTACCCCACTACAAACTGTGTGACCCAATCTTTCTTCCTCTGTGCTTCAGTTTCCTTGTCTACAAACTGGGGATGATTTTGATGATACCAACAGAATCTACCCCACAGGCTTGTTAATAAGTCAATTGTACGTGAAATGCTGAGAGAAGCCCTTGCTTGGTTGCTTGGTTGTTGATTATTTTTTTAAATAAATTCTTCAATAATTTTTAATTGCATACTTTTCTTCCTTTTATAAAAATATTCTAAACCAAATCATACACTTAGGTTTTGATTGAATGTTTCTTTGTGGCGTCGTCTGAGAAACTTGATATGGAATCAAAAGCCCATCCCAGCTGACCTTAGGGCAGCTCAGTGCCAAAGCTGTGGTCTCAAGGGCTCCTCAGGACTTGGCCCCATCTCAGCCACAGGTGGTCTATTACCTTGTTTAACCGATTACAGCCAATTAAAGGGAAGGGCTTAATTTGCTTTTCTAGCACTCATAATCAGCTAAAATGTTCGACATCACTTCCTGACGCTAAGATCCCCTGCTTCCTCTTTCCCACACAAGAGCAGCAAAAGCAAAGGATATTCAAATGGAGGAGTTTTCAAAGTCTTTCTAAATTTTCGCTGAATGTTTATTTCTCCTTCCCCTGGGCTTTTGACACATTTATAATCAGTTATGTAATAATCTATTGCAGCTTTGAACTAAATGCAAATCACCTCTCTTAAAGTCGAAGGAATCAGAAAATTTGGCAGAAAAATTAAGGAGATGGAATTTATATAGGTTACGTTCCCATTATTAAAGAATATATGCTTAATATGGACCTTTGGAAAATATAGAAAAGTATATGGGGGAAAAAAAATCACCAATGGTCCCAACCAGAAATAGCTAACTATATACATTTTAAGTATATTTTCCTCCAGGCTTTTATTCTGTGTACAGATTGTGTTTGATATAGTTGCGATCAAAGTACAAATACAATTTTATGTCCTGAACTTTGTTTCATTTTATCTTCACAAATATTTCCCATGTGGATGTAAATTCTTTGTAAAAATTTATAACAATTGTATGGTATTTCGCTGTTTGTTTTCCTATTATTGAATACTTCATTTAAAAATTATATCTAATATTTCACATTTTCTTTCAGTATTTTTGGTTTCTTATTTATAAATGATTTCAGGCAGTAGAATACATAGGTCATAGGGCATAAGCATTTTTAAGGCTCTTGATTGATATTGTCTATTCTGCAATGTCTGTTCCAACTTAACCTTCCCACCAACAATGGGAGAGAGTGCACTAGCAGAAGGTAAAAGGATTTTATCCTAGTGCTGTTTAAAGGAAGCTGATAGGGTTGCTATCTCCTTTCCTCCTGGGTCCCTTTAAAAAAATTATTGCGATTAAAAAACACAGTAAACTGTATCACCTTATTCATTCTTAAGCATACTGTTCAGTCATGGTGAGTATATTCATATCGTTATGAAACAGATTTCTAGAACTTTTCATCCTGCAAATCTGAAACTCAATACTCACTAAAAGACAATTCCCCTTTTCTCCCTCCCTCTCACCCCCTACTAATCTCCAGCAACCACAGTCTATTTTCTGTTTCTATGAATTTGATACTTTAGATACCTCATATAAGTGGGATCATACAGTCCCCTAAACTCCCTTTTGGAACAGTATCTAGAAGCTACCTGCAGAGGAAACTGTCAGTGAGTGTGCCCTCCCTGAGTGAGAAGCAAAGCACACTGCCTTCCTCCCCTGTATCACTCCATCGTCCACCCCAGCTCCAGCCTCTTCCCTTCAAGCTCCGGAGGTGTACAGTCATCCGCCTCTCAGATGTTACTACTTGATACCCCACAGTCGCTTCTCACACAACATGGCCAAAGCCAAACTCATTACCTCATTTCACTTCGAGCCTGTTCTTTGTCCTCCAAGTTGCCTACCCCGGGGAAATCCCACCATCATTCATCCAGCTGTACAAGATAGAAACCTGGAGTTGTCCGGACACTTCCCAGTTGCTTATGGCAAAGTAACACTGGTCTCTAGCTCGTCTGCCAGTTCCACCTTCTAAATATCTCTTGAACATTACCCATCTCTATCCCATTCCTCTTTTCAATCTCTTACTGGATTATTCCCCTACCTCTTCTCCATGCTTCTAGCTGGACTCCTTCAGTCCATATCCAAACTACTGCCCAAGTTATCTTCCTAAAGGACAAATCTGACGATCTTATTCTCTTGCTTAAAATCTTTCATGGTGTTTAGGGTGACGTCCAAAGTCCTCAAGCAGATTTTTCATGACCCCTACCCCTCCAGCTCCTCCATGCCTACCCCTCCAGCCCGGTGCTGCATCTGTGCACACCTGTTTGCAGAGCACCTCATACTCTGTGAAGACCCCCAGGCCTTTTGTACATGAATTTACCCCTTTTTTGGAGTGCCCTCTTCTGCCTTCCTCTCTTGGCCATGTGTTATGTGCCATTTAAGTGTCAGATGAGTCATCCTTTCTCTAGGAAGTCTTCCCAAATTCCCCAAGTTGGATCCTGTGCCACTCCTCTAGCCCTCACGGTCCCTAATACAGACGTCCACTTTTGAGTCATCCTTAATTACTGGTTTACGTACTTATCTGTCTCCTCAACTAGATTTGTGAGTGACTTAAACACAGGTTCCAGATGTTTCATCTCTCCATCTCTAGCCCTAGCCCAGTGCCTGGCACATATGAAATGCTGAAAAATGTCCTTACTGAATGCATGTGAAGTGAAGTCACCTTGATCTTATTCCTCTGCCACACCGCTGCTTTCCAAGGAAACGGCAGAACCTTCTCTTTGTTGCTGCAGCATATAAGGTTTTACAGTGAGTCCTTATAAAAGCCAGCCTTCCTCTCATTTATAGGGAGGAAGTATGGATAATATTGTGTTTTCAAAGTGGAGACTTCCATGTGAGAAGCAAAGCATTACTAAATCTTGTGACCCCATGAAAAGCCAAGAAACATAGAAAGAACTTTCCTTTTAATAGAGACCATGTATTTTGTCCAGTGTACTAATGTCCTCTGTCAGAGGTCTCCAACACGTCCCTGCACCCCTTCTAAGAGCTTACTTCCAAAGAGCAAAAACCTCAAAAGTTTGAGTCGAAAGACAGGTCACCAGTCCAAAGTCATGACTCAACTGTATTTCACCCTTCTTTCCTATCGTACACTGATGCATGTGCTGGTTTTATTCGGTGTGGAAAATTTTTCTTTCTTTCTTTCTTTTATTATTATTATTATTATTATTATTACTTTTCTCTTTTTTAATGAACACACTGAAATGCCTTTCGTCTATTATCCCATTCTGGAAAAGAATCCCCGAACAAAACTGCGAAAGTAATTTTGTAAAGCATTTCTTAATCAGGTTAAAAGTCTAATGAGAATTTCTCCTTTAATCCTGCTTCGTCCACTACGTCCCGCCCTTAGTTTCCCCCCTCCCCTTCTTGGTTGCTATTGCAATTCAGTGGCATTTGCTCCACAATCGGCATTTCTTCCCCTTGCCTTCTCACTCCCACCCTCCTGGGCGGCAGAGAAGGAGGCCCGTATGAGAGGGAGAGAGAAAGAACCCCAGTACTATTCAGCCTGCCCGGCTCCCTACAGGAAGTGATCTTTCTGCTCTTAGGCCAGCCACACGCCTCCCAGCCAGCCAGCAGCTCTAACTAATTAGCACACGTGATGGGAATTGGAAACAAAGTCGCCAACAATAGGAGCGTGGGAACCAGGACTGCGGCGCAATTACAGCTCCCCTCCTCCACCCACCGCCCCCTCCCCCGCCCCGCCCAGACCGGCGGGCGACGCGCTGTCCGCCGGGGGAGAGGGCCAGCGGGATCCCGGCGCCCGGGGCCTCCCTGTCCCCAGCGTCCCTCCAGTGGGTCCCGCCACTCCCCTGCTTCTCAGAGCGTCCGCACACAATAGGGGGAAAGCGTGTTTAGGGAGTCTCAGCTCTTGCCAGGACACCGGGCAGGTCAGTTATCCTTTGTTGCGGAAGAGAGAAGGAAGAAAGACCGTCATCAGATAGCCTCCTTGCGACAGCTTAGGGACCCTCCAGTTTAGGAGCGCTGCCCGCGCCATGAGGGCCAGGCATCCCACTGACCTCCGCGGACGGGGAGGTTGGCAGCTACAGGTTCGGGAAAGAACGCAGCGCGCTCGGGTTAGATTCTGTGTGCCGCACGTGGTCTTGGCCTTGATCTCGTGCTCCTGCAAAGGGGCGGTCCCTGGGGCCTGAGTGCAGCGGCCGCAAGCAAGAGCGCCAGGAGGGAGAAAGCCCGCACCTCCAAACCCGGCTTACCCGCTTACCTTAACTAGCTGCGAGCAGCTCCGTAGGTTGCGTTCAGAGGGCTTGTTCAAAGTGATTTCAGAGATGGGTTGATGGAAATTTGCTTCCGACCTTACCCAGTACGTTGCCTTACTTATGTATTAGCTTTACTAAGATTAAATTCACATACCATACAATTCACTCATTTAAAGTGGACAATTCAGTGGTTTTTAGTATATTCATCAGAGTCACATTCACACATTCTCAGGATGAATGGGTGGCTCAGTCGGTTAAGCATCTCTCTTGGCTCAGGTCAGGATCTCAGGGTCCTGGGATCAAGTACTCCTTTGGGCTTCCTGCTCAGGGGGGGATTCTGCTTCTCCCTCTGCCCTTCCCCCCACTGCTGGTGTTCTCTGTCTCAAGTAAACAAACAAACAAACAAATAAATAAAATCTTTAGGAAAAAAAGAAAACATTTTCATCCTCCTAAAGAACAAAAACAAACCCCTGGGTTCTTTAGCTTCCACTCCCTCTATATCTCTCCCTCCCTTACTCCCCAGTTCCAAGCAGCCACTAATGTACTTTTTATTTCCTATAGATTTCCCTGTTCTAGACATTTCATCTAAATGGAATCATATATCATCTTTTGTGACTGGTCTCTTTGACTTAGCCTGTTTTTAAGGTTCATCCATGCTGTAATATATATCAAGACTTCCTTTTTATTGGTGAGTAATATTGCATGGGCTGTCATCACATTTAGTTCATCCATTCATTGGTTGATGCACATTCGAATTGTTTCCACCTTTGAGCCATTATGAATAATGCTGCGATAAACATTCACATGCAAGTTTTTGTGTGAACATGTTTTCATTTCTCTTTGGGTGAATACCTAGGATCAGAATTGCTCAGTTACATGATCAATTTGTATTTAACTTTTTAAAAATATTTTATTTATTTATTTGTCAGAGAGAGAGAGCGAGCACAAATAGGGGGCATGGGAGGCAGAAGGAGAAGCAGGTTCCCCGCTGAGCAAGGAGCCTCATGTGCGATGTGCGGGGACTGGATCCCAGGATCCTGGGATCACAGCAGAAGCTCAACAGACTGAGCCACGCAGGCATCCCAATTTGTGTTGAACTTTTAAGGATACTGACAGCTTCCAAATTGGTGGTAATTCCCAACCAGCAAAGTATGAGGGTTTTACTTTCTGTGGCTGGTCCCCTGTACTTGCTGTATGGTATTATTATTATTATTATTATTATTATTATTATTATTATTATTATTTTAAAATCACAGCCACTCTGATGGGTGAGAAGTGGTTTCTCATCCTTTCCCGTGCTAAATTGGTAAAATCTTTCTGGGTGTTAGATCTGAACCTTGCATAGTATATCTGAGAAGGGTCATGAAAGGTAATCTAGTGAATCAGCTGCTAAAACACAATAGTATTACTGTTTCTAGAGAAAACTGAAGTAGAAAGTAATTATTTACAAACACGTATCTGGTATCAGAGAGCTGGCCAAGAACGCCCCCAGTTCGGAGTCGACTCCCCATCCGCACCCCCACCCCATTTACGCATCTTAGCTTCTACTGTCTGTAACAGACAAACTATTCTCAAACTATATGATTAAAAATGACCCTGTATGTTCAAAAACTTCAACTGGCAGTAAAACGTTACCCTGGTTTGTGTTGTCCAAACCCAAAGTTATTTTCCTGGAGCCAGGGTGTTTGATCAGGTTTCAAGTTTATTTAGATATAAGCATAAATTCTCATTTATAGGAAACTGCTTTTATAATAACAGTTATAATGTTTCTGTTTACATAACTAGCTACAGATCACCAAAGGGGTGGGTTGCCATGTTACATTAAAAAAAAAAAAATTCAGACAGCAAGTTGTATTTCTAACAACCAAAGGGGGGAGAATCCCCTCCTGGCTTAACCTAGTTATTTCTCAAATTCAAAATTGACTGTCATAATCTTCCATTTATTTCAATGTAGTATTTTTCTTAAGCAAAGATATATGTTGCCTATAGCGATTAAAGCAGGAATATGTTTTAGTTGGAAGAGGTCATATTTAACCAGAGGAGCAGCAAGCATTGCAGGTGACAGACACATGCATTGAGTGAATCATCACCTTTGCTTGGTTTAGCAGTGGTTCTCGGTCTTGGCTGCACATCAGAATCACCTGGGGAGGATGGACAGTACATGCATACCAGACACCATCCCAGAAGAATTAAATCCCAGGGTGCCTAGGTGACTCAGTCGGTTGGGTATCTGCCTTCGGCTCAGATCATGGTCCTGGAGTCCTGGGATTGAGCCCTGCGTCAGGCTCCCTCCTTGGACGGGAGCCTGCTTTTCCTTCTACCTCTGCCCACCCCACATGCTGTCTCTTGCTCTCAAATAAATAAATAAATAAAAATCCTTAAAAAAAAAAAAAAAAGATTAAATCCCAATGCCCAGTTTTGTTGTTTTGGGGGGTGGGCAGAGGGGAGGTAACTTCAGTATTTTATACCAGCTCTCCCAATAGATTTCAAGTGCAGCCAAGTTGAAGTCAGTCTAACCGACGGTTCTCAAAGTGTGGTTCCAGGATCCACAGCATCATCACTTGAGAACTTGACTGACGTGCTCATTCTTGGGTGCAACCCAGACCCCCTGAATCAGAAACTCTAGAAGAAGAGCCAGTTCTCTGGGATTTAACAAGTCCTCCAGGTGATTCTGACACATGCCAAGGTTTGAGAACTACTGATCTAATTAGAAATTCTCCACTTTGGCTGCACACTGCAGTCACCTGAGAGCTTAAGAAACAAACAAACAAACAAAAACTGATGCCTGGGCTCCATCCCAGGAGATTCTGATGGTTTTGAGATGTGGCGTAAGAATTGGGAATTTTTAGAAATTAGCTCCCCGGATAACTCTAGTATATGGCTAAGTTGTGAACTATGGATCTAAACCAGCAATTCCTAAAGCATGGTTCTGAACCAGCACCATCAGCTTTGCCTGAAAACTTGCTGGAAATACAAACTCTTGATCCCACTCTAAATCTACTGAACCAGACACTCACTCTGTGGGTTGGGCCCAGGCTTCCGTGTTTTAGTAAGCCCTCCCTGTGATTCTGAGGCTTGCTGAAGTTTGAGAACCACTAATCTACACATAGATTTGAAGTTGGAATATATGTATTTTGGGTGAATCATAATTCAATACAAAATGATGGAGTAGACCCTGGAGGAACACAGTTTCTTTGTTGATATAATTAATACATATTATTAAGTTTTATTATTACCACTGTAATGTTCACCTAGTTTTTAATTATTTCACCTTTGTGGATTTGGAGATGATCTCCTGTATGCTTTCATCTTTTATTTGCTCATTTATTTGGGTTTCAGATGCCTGTACATTTCAATTGACATGGGGGGTGGGGGGGGACAACAGCTCCCTTTCTTCTCTCTGGGGCTCTTCCCATGGGAAATTTATTTTGAGAGACCATGGTTTCTCAAGTAGGCAGTGACTTCCTTAAAACCTCAAAGCATTCTCAACAACAAAACTAGCAAATCCAAATAGCTCAGTGGAGTTTAACATACATCCTGAATTAATTGGAAAAGTATAAGGTTCTTATCATTTGGAAGAGTCTGGCCGACTAGTATACTGTGTATCCCTTCACGATTTTTTAACCCACTGAGCCACCCAGGCGCCCCCCCCTTCACGATTTTTTGACAGGCAGGAAAACAAGCAAATTTCCTCCTCCCCGTCCTCGCTTGGAGCTAGGTTTCTTGATTAGCAAAGACAAATGGCTTCTCTATCAGTGGCTCTCAAAGTGTGGTCCGTGGACTAGCAGCCACGGCGGCTGTATCTTGCCCTCCAGCTGATGGCAATGAGCGCTAAAAGTTGAGAGCCACCATTTTAGAGCAAGGAGTCTGGGAATGATTCTTGGTTCTGTCCCTGGCGGGGCTCTGACATCTCCTCCTGAAGGCACGCCAAGTAGTGCTCCAGTTATTTGAGAATTCCTTTCCCTCTTTCTTTCCCTCCCTGAAACCATAGCTTGAATCCAGGTTCATTGCTAGCGGATTCTCCAACTCCAGGCCTTCTTTCTCCTATATGTGTGTATTCTTTTCTATATCACCTCAATTATGTGTGATGGGGATTCAAAAGTCCCCCTTCTGTTTCTCGGCCCAGCTGGAGTTTCTTGTGCCGGTTCACTTTCTCTGTCCTTCTGGGCGTGGTGATCACTTTTCATTCCTCCCTCCCTCTGCTGCCCTGTTTCCTTACACCCAGGGCCCTCTTCACCCCCCTTAGGCACAGACCACCACACCCTCCCCTGTTTTCTCTCGAACTCCATAAGTGCTACAAGCACAGGTAGAGGGAATAAACGCAGCTAACTGCTGTTGACCTATCACATCGAAGTGTTTACTCTCGACCCACATACTCTCACTCCCCGGCTTGCCCTTAAAATGCAGGTCATGGGGACCAGATTTCATGAACAAACTCATGGAAAAAGCGATATGGAAATTCCTCCTAGAGAACAATATGGATGGCCTTGTGGGTTCCTGTCAGTCTTGTTCCAAAAAAAGTGAGAGAAAATGCTGAGTAAAATGACCCTATGATACCCTCTTGCTGAATCTTCTTTAAGATTTTTGGTGTGTTCGCTCAGTTCAGTGTTGTGGGCCACACGGTCCAAATGAAGAAAGGAAAATAAATATTTATAGTCTATAATATGGTGACTTGTGTAGAAAACTTTAGAAAGGGAGAGAGAAGGGGGAAGGAGCAGAGGGAGAGAGAGAATCTTAAGCAGTCTTCATGCCCAGCACAGAGCGTAACTTGGGTCTCTATCTCGAAACCCTGAGATCATGACCGGAGCTGAAACCAAGAGTTGGTCCTTAACTGACTGAGTCACCCCGGCCCTCCCTGTGTAGAAAGCTCTTAGTGTTTAACAACTGTAAAGCAAAATTGTGTGTGTGTGTGTGTGTGTGTGTGTTAAGTCTGTGTTTTAAATGGAAATTTTAAACACTAAGGTGGTACAAATTAAATACTAAAAAGTTTAACATGGACTGATAGCAGAAATTTTGGCTCAGGTGACCAATTTAAGGAATACTTGAAATTTCTTTTTTCAGTTTGCTTCACTAACACCAGTCATATACTGAATGAACTCTTAAAACTGGGTGTGGAAATTTACTGAGAGTCATATATCTTACAGAGGACAAAAGCTTAACTCAGAGCTGAGGATTCTTAGATAAGTGTACTTTTGATAAAAGTTTTAAGAAGCACTTCAGTATTTATTATGATAACAGTGTATGGACAGAGGTTGTGGCGGGTGACAGCTCATAGAAGCAAAGACAAATCAAGCTCCTTAAGAGCCAAATACATTCTGCTTTTCAAAAATTCTGGCATATGTTAAACCCTATGAAAAATTCTGCCAACTCATCTTTCTGTTTCTATTGTTCTTTTCCCCTAGTGGAAAAAGTACATTAACTTGACTCTATATACTTTGTACTGTAATTACTGAATGCAGTGTAATGAACAGAAACCCCAGACAGCCAAAATAGTTAAATATTTTATAGTGTCTTTAGATGGTAAAAGAAAAATTTATTCAATTGTACATTTTATGAAAATCTGAGGAAACAAGTTGGAGAACTCCAGAGGGTACTTTCGGGGGGGATGAGTGATCTGCCCGCTGCAGTCCAGAAGGTCGTTCACAGAGGGATGGCCATAGTTGCTAGACCGGTCAGAGGAAACCTCCGTCCCACTTCTGGGGATTTCGTATGACATGGCAAGAGGAGGTAGAAGGCCTTCCTGGGTTCCTGTGTCTCATGTGCCGGAGAGAGGCTCAGTAGTTCTCTCCAGGGCGAACTTGCAGCAGAGATGAATCATCTCTTCATTTCATTGTCATTTGATGAGTATCTCCAAAAGGAGAGGGATGGGAAGGAAGATTCCAGACTGAAAACCCAAGCTCTTGTTAAATGGTGATACAAGGGCACCTGGGTGGCTCAGTCGGTTGGGCATCTGCCTTTGCATCAGGTCATGGTCCCAGGGTCCTGGGATGGAGCCCCCAGTCAGGCTCCCTGCTTTGTGGGTAATCTAGGGGATGGAATAACTTATTATGATTTTAAAAGATTTGGGGCTCCTGGGTGGCTCGGTCTGTTAAGCATCTGCCTTTGGCTCAAGTCATGGTCCCAGTGCCCTCGGATTGAGTCCTGCATCAGGCTCCTTGCTCAGTGGGGAGCCTGCCTCTCCCTTTGCCGCTCCCCATGCTTGTGCTCTCTCCCTCTCTCTCTGCCAAATAAATAAAATCTTTTTAAAAAACGGTGATACTAACCAGAAAAACCAAGCCCTTTGCCATTTGGAGGATAAATACTTATCTGATCTCATTAACTTATAATTAATAAGGTGTTCTAAAAAGAAAAGTCCCTGAAAAATAGAAATATGGGCACCTGGGTGGCTGAATTGGTTGAGTTGCTCAGGTCACACTCCACACTCCTGGAGTCCCAGGATCTAGTCCCATATCAGGCTCCCTGCTTAGCGGGGAGTCTACCTCTCCCTTTGACCCTCCCCCCTCTCATGCTCTTTCTCATTCTCTCTCTCTCAAGTAAATAAAAACTTAAAAAAAAAGAAAAATAGAAATATATCTTTGATGCTATAAAATGGGACCTTTTAAGTAGAAACATTTGTAAAAACCTTTTGTTTAGCTCTTTCAGTTACTGAAAAGGAAAATAGATTCTCAAAGCTGTGGAACAGAACACATCTATAACAGAAATGCCTACTTACAGAGATATATATTAACATTCTATAAATTTTGAAATAGGAGTTTTCTCAGTTTGGGCTGCTGTAGCAAAATACCATAGATTGGGTGGCTTAAACAACACAGATTTATTTTTTCACTGTTCCTGGATTGTAGAAGGCTGCCTTCTCAATGTGTCCTCACACAGCAGAGAGAGAGCAAGCTCTCTGGTGTCTCTTCTAAGGGCACTAATCCCATCACGAGGGCCCCACTCTGTGACCTCATTTAAACCTAACTACTGCTGTGTCACGTGCGTGGCTCAGTCAGTTAAGCCCAGGTCACCATGTCAGGGTCATGAGATGGAGCCCTGTGTCAGGCTCTGCCTTGGGTACAGAGCCCACTTCAGAGTCTCTCTGCCCGACCCCCAAAATCCCAAAAAGCAGTAACAACAAAAACCCCAACTACTTTCTAAGGGCCCCGTCTCCGAATACCATTAGGGCTTCAACATATGAAATTTGGAGGGACATAATTCACATGGAGGGATCATATCCAAACATCTTTCACTTCATTTTCGCTCTTTTAATTGGAATGTTGCCTGGCCCCATTAGCCTTGGAGTATAAACAAAGTCACATCAATACCCAGATTACAATGTAACTCTTCCTGCCTGTCAGATTTTCACCCCTAAGTACTCAGCCCTACCTGGGCCGTGCCTCCTTGATATTTAGGACTGAGTTCATCACTGCCTGGGCCTCCTTAAGCCTCTGCCTTGCCAAGCTCCTAGTCTCCCTGCTGGTACATTACCCCACACACTTACAGTGCCATTTGGTGGTTAAGTGTGCATGGAGGGGTAGGTGCGGGTTGCAGAGTGACCCTGTCCCAGTCTGAATCATGTTGTCACTGGGGTGCTGGTCAGCATTATTTTTTCACCCAGAGTAATCACACGAACCACTCCTTCAGCTTTGGGTCCTAATCCTTCTCTCTTCTGAGACTCAAAGTCAATCCCCTCAGCTCTTCTCTTCTTCTTCACCTCTGCCCTGGGCCCCTAAATTGAAATGTAAGAAAACCAAAAACACTCAACAACATTCCTTTCCATTTAAAACCAAAGCTCCAGTGTTTATCATTTCAGGAATACAGACAAGCTAGGAGGTTAGCAACCTGCTATTTTTTTTTTTTTTTTTTTTTTTAGCCTGCTATTTTCAAAGACAGAGTCTGTGAGTTCTGATTGGGGGCTCACCTGGTACCTCCTGCCACACTTTGCATTTTGATAATTTAAAATCATCGAAGACTTTGTTGTAATAAGTATTTATGAATGCAGAAATGCCGAATTATGGAATATGTGGGGTCCAGTGAAGTTGCAGACCTCACCTCACCTTTCGGCGTCTAGGATCACAAGCCTTCCCTTCCACTGAAGGTAACTGGGTGCAGGTTCAGAGGTGTCCACAAACACAAGTTTGAGAGTCCGCAAACTTGCTTTTGTGACACCTTAAGATTGATCTCAGTTATATCCAGAGCTGTGTTGAAAGTCTGGAAATAAAAAGTAGATGAATTCTTTAAATAATGAAAAGAATATATTACAAGTTAGTACTTGAATTACTTTGCAAAAACCGTGTTGTAAATTACTATTTGCGTCATTTCAATGGAGGAAAGAATACTCTGGAAATTACTCTTTGAGGCAAAGAGGGCGTCATGGAATCAAACCCCTAACGGAGTCAGATACGATTTGGGGCAAATTTCCTATCTTCTTCCATGAAAACCAAGAAAAATAATAAATTCCTCCTTCCTGGTTTAGTGTGAGGATTCAAATCATTATAGAAAAGGTTTTTAAAACTGTGCCTGGCATATGGTAAGTGTCATTAAAATGTCTGCTATTACAAAGAATTTATGTAGAAAGATTAGCATGGCCCCAGCACAAGAATAGCACACAAATGCGTGTTCCATATTGGGAAAAAAAAAAGTTTTTATAAATTTCTAGAAAGAATTGGTCTCACAGAGTAGTTAGCAAAGAACTTTCAAAGCAGAAATTATATAACCAGAACTCAACAATACTTTTTATTAAGTTGCTTTTCACCTATGCTTAATTTTCTTATGGGTCCAAAGTTGGGGAAGTGCTGAGTTAGACACATGTCCAGGAGGGTCCCTTACTAAGGACTTCTCAGAGCCATTCTCTCTCCCGTGCCCCGAGATCTCCAAGAATTTCCCCGATGTATTTGAAAACAGATTCTTTTATTTACAGAGTCTTGAGAGATTAATGGTCTGTGAAATGCACTTTAGCATTTTAAATACCCCTCCCCCCCAACCTTTGAAAGACAGTGGCTCCTCCTGGAGGAAATTCTCTGGCGGGAGCAAGGAGAGTTTACAGAAGCATTCTCCTAGGTAGCCCGGCAGAGCTCCAGAGGAGCAGCCCGTGTTACAACCACCACCACCATCATCATCATAACTCACAAGCATGAGACATAACACGTGTGCAGCATTTTACAAAATGCTTGTCTCATTTTCCCTTTCAAAAAAACCAAAACGCGGGACGCCTGGGTGGCTCAGTGGGTTAAGCCGCTGCCTTCGGCTCAGGTCATGATCTCAGGGTCCTGGAATCGAGTCCCGCATTGGGCTCTCTGCTCGGCGGGGAGCCTGCTTCCCTCTCTCTCTCTCTCTGCCTGCCTCCCCATCTACTTGTGACTTCTCTCTGTCAAATAAATAAATAAAATCTTTAAAAAAACAAAAAACACAAAAAACAAAAACCCAAAACGAAACAGAACCAAAGCGGAGGGATTATTCTTATTTATGGATGAGGAAACAGGTTGGGAGGAAAGAGGTGGGCTCAAGGGCGCAGAGCTAGGAAAGGGTCCCTTAACCCCAGCAGGCAGCTTGGAAGCCTCCTCTCCCCATGGACCCACCGCTGCCTGCTGGGTTTCCAGTTAAGCAATTCTCCCCGGGGCGAACACCAAGGCGTCTTACATCTGACCTCAATTAGGGGGGTTGATAGTGGAAAAGCACTTTTGCGTGGCATGACAGGCCACAAGGCAATCTGGCGTTTGAGGCAGCAGCCACAGAAAGCAGCGAGAGTGAGACACAGAGGGAAACTGGCGTTCGGTCAAAATTTCGGTATAACAGTTTTGGGCGACTCTTGTTTTGCAGTTTCTGATTTGGGGTGTTCTCCTAAAGGAGCCATCTCCGAACTCCCTAAGTATGCAACTTATTTATGCACACATTTATAGCACCGCGGGCTTGGGGATGTTCCTTAATAAGAAACTCAAAAAACACAACTTTCACTAATAATGAATAGCAGATGCTTATTTCAAGCTCTACTCAAAATATTCTAGTGCTCTTAGCAAAATGCATAGGTTCTTTCTTGTCATCTTTAAAGGATATTACTTTCCAGAGACTTTTTTTTTTATTGTTTTTTGTTTTTTGTTTGACAGAGAGAGAAAAATCACAAGTAGGCAGAGTGGCAGGCAGAGAGAGAGGGAAAAGCAGGCTCTCCGCCGGGCAGAGAACCTGATGCGGGTTCCATCCCAGGACCCTGAGATCATGACCTGAGCTGAAAGAAGAGGCTTAACCCACTGAGCCACCCAGGTGCCCTTCCAGAGATTGTTTTTAATATATCCAATTACTAGGTAATAATTCTTTCCTCCTTTCAGCCTCATTAGATGTGTAACAGAGCATCAGAAGAAAACCGAGGGGTAACCCGGTGCTCGGTTTTACTCATTGGTGAATCAGGCATATTAATAGCTCATAAAGACGGCAACTGTTTATTAAGTGCTTGCTTCCTCTTGGCCAAGCACCATTAAAATGCTTGATAGACCTGATCTTATATAAAATGACACCGGAAAATCACTATTATGAATATCCCCATTTTACAGATACGAGAATCGGGGTTTAAAGAGGCTGAGTAACTTGCTCAATGTTGTGGGGCTAAGGCTAGTCTGACGGAATCTTTACCACACCCTCCTGTGAGCAGCTCGATGAAGACTGTGGACTTTTCCCCTCGTTGCTCCAAGCCTGGCTCAGTGCCCAGCACACAGTAGGGGCTTTATACAAGTGTGGCAAGTGACTACATAAGCAAGACTCAGATGTGTCCAACACTGGCTGACTTCTCCTGAAAGTGGTTTTAACAAAGGTTTTTGCTTCAGCCTGGATAAAGAAGCAACTTGTCTAAAAGACCAGAGTGAAGCAGCCCCTCTCTTTTTTGGGGGGTGCTGGTATAGTCTCTTGCCTTCCTGTATACCATTTCTAGCACTTACAGTCAAGATCGCCTGTGCTCCCTAGCAAACTGAGAAAAAGGGCCTCATTTGGACACTCAGTTAGGGACCTTGACAGTGGCCAAACCAATGATGAATAGACAACTGAAGATTTAGTTGTAACCAAACCACTGATGAATAGACAACTGAAGATTCAGGGCTTTTTCCTGGGCAGTTCCCTACCCAGCCACTGTTTGTGTCGCTTCCAGCCAGTTGGCCACCCGTAAAGCTCTTTCATCCAGAAATGCTGGAACTTGGAGTTTGAGGATGGGCTCTTTCCCTCTGGAGGTCTCACTGGTTCAACTGTGGGAAGGCCCAACCTAAGCCTGGCCTTGTGAGTGAATTCCAAAATACGGAGCACCTATACCTTCCAACGTGTCTGGAGCATCACTTCTGCAAGAGAACACAGAGAAAGGCAACGCGCTGGATATAAGTGAGTCAATAAACCCAGATTCCACAGACAGACCAGGAGATGGGCTTGTGTGCAAATCTGGAGAGGCTGCTACCACAGGACAGGTGGACTATGAAAAATACTCCCTCTTTGGAAAAAGGCCCTTTCCTGAGGGGCCAGGTCTAGGCAGCCCCCCTTGGGTTGGAGAGCGGGTCGCTTTTGCAGGTTGTGTCTTGCTCAGGGGACTGCTAAGAAGTTTACAGCCCTGCTTTACTCAAGGCCTCCAGGGATAAATCCTCTCCAGTGTGCAGGTGGCAGAAAACTCGGCCTCACACTCTCAGTCCAACTCTCTCCCATGATTCTGCTACCCATGGCAGGATCTCAGCCATTTCTTTGGTGGCTCTAACTGAACCGCCTAGTTAAGTGCCTTCCCAAGCTCAGAAAAGTCCTTTCCAGACCTCATGGCATATCTTGACCCCCTTGTTTTTCAAGGTGCTTTCGAGCATTAGCACATCTACAGTGATTTCACCTGTTCATTGTCCAGCTCCCCCATCCTACCCTTCCCCCAGAGGAGGATGTGAGTTCTAGAAAGGCAGTGGCTATACCACTCTTGGGTCACCACTGCATTCTCAAGTGCTAGCACAGGGCCCCGCACACAGAAGACCTCAGTATTAGTTCGATGGATGAGTAAATGAGAGTCAGGATTGAGAAGCAGGAGAAAGGTAATGTTTTAATGTAAACCTCATTTTTGACAAAAAGTAATAGTGAATGTGAGAGAAATAATTTGCCTAGGTAGTCGTGTGGAATCAGGAATCCTCAATCCCAAGGTTGTCCCTTCCTCTTGCCCACCTATCTGCAGCCCCACCTATGCCCCTGCAAGGCAGCAAGAATGGGCCAAAGCAAGAAAGTCTCACTTTCTGTAGACTCCAGAGGCTGGGAACCACGGAATCACAGAGAGGGAGGAGTCACACTAATTTCTGGGGTGGGGGGAACAAACTGAATGCCAGAGGGACTTCTGGACGGCAGAGGGGAGCGGTGGAAGGTTTCCTATGCCTGGATCATCAGGTTCTGGGGGTGAGGGAAGAGGCAGATGGCAGTGAACGATAGGACTGACTGAAGACTGTGGAGGTTGGAAAGGAGTTTGGGAGGCTGAACCTCTGTCAACCCCCAAAGAGCTGTTACCTGTGTGTCTGGGCAGAGTAAGCAGAAAATGGGGTTGATCTTGGATGGACAACTGACAGGTGGCATGTGGGGGGGATATCAGGCCACAAGGGCAAGAAAAAAAATCCAACATGGCTTGAGGGAGGGACCCAGCCTAGAGAGGGAAGCAGAGGAGACCAGGAAAAGACGTGAGGGCCTGGAGGTGAAGCTGAAGTGAAACAAGAGTTCAGTGGGAGCCTGGAGGTGGAATAATACGTGTGTGGAGATGAGGGGTTAAAATCCAACACACCTATTAGGCTCAGGCCATTCAGAGGATGTGGCGCCTCAAATGTGTTAAGATGGCATTGGGCTCATGACTCACTAACTGAACAGTGACAGAAACGGTGAAGATATTTGCAAAAGTGAGAAAACGTTTCTTATCCAAAGTATCTATCAAGTGCTCCCTCAGTGACAGGACTGCAAGGTCAGCAGCCAAAGAACGGACCTGAGGGGAATACCAATTGCTCTGCTCCTTTGTAAGGGATAGAGAACCCTGGATTTCCAAATTCAAAACACCCATCCGGCTGCTTCCACAAATCCTCAAATAGGGCATCAGGCCAGAGATACACAATTTTCTTCCCCAGTATCTTCTGGAGGACTTGGGTAGCTTCGCAGAGATCCCAGTACACGCCAAGAACCCAAGCCGGAGATGTGGTGTCTGTGTGTGTGTACGCGCGCGTGTGTGTAAGGGTCAGAGACGTGCATTCCCGCAGAGAGGGCGGCCTCAGACGCAAATGCCCAGCCCCGCCACCCTGTCGCGGGCTGAGAGATCTGGCCGCCAAAGCCTGGAAACAAAAAACAACAACAGAAAACAAAAACAAAAACAAAAAACCATAATGGATATCCCCAGGGGTCTTTTTTTTTTTTTTTTTTTTTTTTTCTTTCCACCTAGTCAGCCGAGAAAACAAGCGTTCCACTTGCCCGGAAATTAGATGCACAGGGTACTCATTCCACTCTGGAGGATGGGAAGCCCTGCAGAAGCGAGGCTGGCTGCATGTGGGGACACGGTCCACCCCCAAAACGTAAAACGACATCCCCAGAAACCACGTCTTGCTGGTGGCCACTGCGGCGGTGCATGGGCTCTGCTCCCCGCCGGCGCCCTGCAGCCCCCACGGAGCGGCCGGCGCGCCACCCGGCCAGGTGCATCGGGCCCGGCTCCGCCAGCGGCGCGCGCCTCCCGCCGCCGGGCACGGGTGGCCCCGCAGCCGAGATTTACCGCGGCGCAGGGCGGCGGTTTCCGGGGCCGCCCGGCGCCCGGGCTCCGATTACAGGTTCACACGGGGGGCCCGGCCCGCGGCCGCCCAGCCTCCGCCGGCGCGCCCTCGCGCGGCCCCGCTCCCCCGCCTGCCCATTCTTCTCCATTCATGCGGACGCCCAGCGCCGCCGCCGCCGCCGCCAGCGCGGCCGCCGTCGCCGCCGCCGGCCGCCCGGATTGGCTGGCGGCCGTGGCGCCGGCACTTTCCCACGGCCCGCGGCGCGTGCGGCTCACCGGCGGCGCTGCAGGCGCGGCCCTGGCGTGCGTCCAGGCCAATCGGGGCGCGCGGGGCGGGGCGGGGCCGCGGCCGCCGGCGGGCTTGTGTCCCGGCCCGGCCTCCCCCGCCTGCCCGCCGCCGGCCCACAGCCGCCCGCGCCTCCTCTGCCCCCGCCCGCAGCGGAGACCCAGCGGAGCCCCCGCGGAGCCGACGCACCGCCGCCGGGCAGGGGCCGGCGAGGAGGGCGGGGGCGGGGTTCGCCCTCGCCCTGAGCCTCGTTCTGGTCCCTCCCCGGAGCGGCTGCCAATCAACGGAGCGAGAAGCCGGTTGGCGGAGGGGAGGCTGTTGCCCTGGAGCCGCCGCCCCGCCCCTCCGCCCCCTCGCCCGCCTCCTCCACCCCGCCTGCCCTCCCCCGGGACCTGAGTAGGGGCGCAGCGTGGGAAAGGGATGGTTGAATTTTAACCGGAGGCTGAGCGTGAGCGGGATCAGTGTGTGCGGAACGCGAGCCCCCGAGCGCGGAGAGGCGCCGCTGCTGTTAACTCCTCCCTGCCGGCCGCGCCAACCTCCCCCGCAGCCCCCACGCAGCCAGCATGAAGCGAGCCCACCCCGAGTACAGCTCCTCGGACAGTGAGCTGGACGAGACCATCGAAGTGGAAAAGGAGAGTGCGGATGAGAATGGGTGAGTCGGCCGCGGCCGCGCGGAACCTGGGCAGGAGGCGAGCGTCGGCTGGCCGCGGTGACAGCGGGCGAGGGCCGGGGCACGTCGGTGCCCTCCGCTGACCTCTGCGCATCTCGGTCCGGCCGCCGTCCGGGGTGAAGGACCCCCGAAGCGCTTCCAAACCCAAGTTGCCAAAACAGCCTTGAGAGCGGGGAGGGGGTGGGGAAGACCCCTCATATCACCTCCCCTCGCTTAACAGCGATTCTTGTTTTTTTTTCCCTCCCTTCATTCAGAAACTTGAGTTCGGCTCTAGGTTCCATGTCCCCAACTACATCTTCACAGATCTTGGCCAGGAAACGACGAAGAGGCGTGAGTCTCTTTACAGTGCTTCTTGTTTTGTTTTGTTATTAATTAATTAATGGAAAGAACTACCTTGCTTCATTTTGAAATTTACAGTCTTGATGGAAATATCCCCCTTTGTTTTGCCTGCTTTCTACAGATCATCGAGAAGCGCCGACGGGACCGGATTAATAACAGTTTGTCTGAGCTGAGGCGGCTGGTACCCAGTGCCTTTGAGAAGCAGGTAATGGAGAAAAGTGCGTAGAGCTCTACCGTAGCTGTCCACACCTTTGGAATCCTTACCCTCATTAATCTGAACCTCATCTGTGTCTCGAAAAATAACCATATTGCTTGTGCTAGAGATGAATCACATACGGATTCCAACATATTTTGCGAAGACAACCCATTTTGCTTTAGTTTGTACTTTTATGATTTAGAGAGCATATACATGCGTGTCTATTTTAATTTTTTCCCCCAAAGGCACTTGGTGCCAACTAATTTTTTTTTTTTCTTTTTTGGCCATATTCTTCTTTAGGGATCTGCTAAGCTAGAAAAAGCCGAAATCCTCCAGATGACCGTGGATCACCTGAAAATGCTGCACACTGCAGGAGGGAAAGGTACATGTCACTGTAGTGGCAAGTCTAGTGGCGGCCCTGAGTGTTCTGGATAGAAAGAGCAGCCGCTGCAGGCCAGCTTTGGTGCAGTAGCTGCCTTATTTTTTTGCTGCGTGCCTTGGGGGTGGGGAGAGAATGGTGTGGCGTGTACAGTCGCCGGTCAAGGCATTTGCAAATGCACATATTCTCCAGTGAATTCCTTACTCTAGTCCTCTTCCGGAGTGAGCTAATGTGCCTTCTTTTGGAGAATACCTTTTATGTGAGAGGTGCCCTAAAGTTGTAACAGTCCTGATTAAGATCAGATAGATTTCACCACATTTGTTTATTGACATTTTGAGAAAAAGACTTTTTTTTTTTTTAAAGTATTATGGTCTTTATTTTATCGACAGCGTTAAAAAGTAAGCTCCTACATGACTCTTGAAGAAAGAAACCTGTTGTGGTTAATTAGAGAAAACCTAACAGAAGATAGGAGACCAGGGTCTGTGTGTCTGTCTCCAGCCGGAAAATGCTTTACTCAGGACCAAGTGCCTAAAATCTCCATGATGATAACTTACATCTGTGTGTCTAATGAATTTCACTGTTCTGTGGTTTCTCTGTCCTTGATGTATTTTTTGTTGTTGTTGGGGGAAAACATTAAAGGAATGAACATAGTTTCATCTGCTGGTAGGGTATAATTCCACTTTCTGCTCAGCAGCTTCTAATTGGGCTTTGAACTTTCATTAGCAAAGACGTACTTCTCCTGTTGATTAATGCGAAGACTTTGGTTGACTCCCGAATATTTGGACCTTCATAAGAACCCGTGCATGCCGTTTTTAAGGCTGTACGTATTTATTTGCTAGGAAGGGCTGCCTTTGGTACTGAAGGCCTGCAGAGAAATGAGCAAAGCTTTGAGGTTTTTCTTTTGTTCTTTCCCTCAGGCTATTTTGACGCACACGCCCTTGCAATGGACTATCGGAGTTTGGGGTTTCGGGAGTGTCTGGCAGAAGTTGCCCGTTATCTGAGCATTATTGAAGGACTAGATGCCTCTGACCCGCTTCGAGTTCGACTGGTCTCACATCTTAACAACTACGCCTCCCAGCGGGAAGCGGCCAGCGGCGCCCACGCAGGCCTTGGACACATTCCCTGGGGGAGCGCCTTCGGACATCACCCGCACGTCGCGCACCCCCTGCTGCTGCCCCAGAACGGCCACGGGAACACTGGCACCACGGCCTCGCCCACGGAACCACACCACCAGGGCAGGTTAGCTTCGGCGCATCCGGAGGCGCCCGCTTTGCGGGCGCCCCCTAGTGGCGGCCTCGGACCGGTGCTCCCTGTGGTCACCACCGCCTCCAAACTCTCGCCGCCCCTGCTCTCCTCGGTGGCTTCCCTGTCGGCCTTCCCCTTCTCCTTTGGTTCCTTTCACTTACTGTCTCCCAATGCACTGAGCCCTTCGGCACCCACACAGGCAGCAAACCTTGGCAAGCCCTATAGACCTTGGGGAACGGAGATCGGAGCTTTTTAAAGAACTGATGCTATAAAATGAGGGAGGGGAACACTTAAAATCCCAGCTGAGCTGGGCTGTTGCCAACATCACCTTAAAGTCGTCAGTAACAGTAGAAAGGAAAAAGGTACACTTTCAGATAAATTTTGTTGAAAGACTAAAGGTTTGTTGGTTTACTTTTTTTTTTAATTTTTTTTTTATCATGTCATGTATTAGCAGTTTTTAAAAAACTAGTTGTTAAATTTTGTTCCAAACAGTAAATTGAAATAGTGAGTATAAACCAACACTTGGTAATAGGTTTGTTCTATGCCTCATTATTTTGTAAACCTCTCTGTCTCAGAATGATCCCGTTTTTGCCTCAAAGTTTGGGGAATTTTAACATTTAGTATTTCGGTCTGTTTTTCTTCTTGTATAGTTGAAGTCTGTTTTTAGAATTAATTTTCCAAACCACTAAGTTCAATGTTAACATGATGCTATTTGTTAATATTTTGACAATTAAGGTGTTGTATGAATAATACTCCTTTGCGGGGGCGGGGGAAGGATCTATGTTGAATTTTATATTTCTGAACAAAGCGTTGACAAATCAGATGATCAGCTTTATCCAAGAAAGAAGATGAGTTCATTCTCTGCCTCCTGCGGCAGTCAGGTGAGTGTATACACCATCAGGGGCCCTGAGTCCATATTACCAACTGGTGACATCTGCCAGGGTTTGGCTGTTCTGGCTTAGGGAGGAGAGAGCCACTTGTAGGCCAGATCCTCATTTGGAGTTGGTGGGGAGGAGATGGAAGGTGATTGCATAGAATATGCCTGCATTCACCAGCCCCAAGCAATGCAATGAAGTTCCAGTCTCATGGATCTCAAATTCATAAGTGTTAACATGGATAAGTGATCTCGGGGTGCAAGCGGTCAATGGAACAGTCCAGTGGAAACCGTTAAATGCATAACCTACTTCTTCCCAGAACTGCTAGGTTTTCTTTTAACTGGAAATGTTAGTGTTGTGTTTTCCTTTTCGGTGCATGGACATGTGGTTGTTGAGATATTCAAGGGGCTTTCCGGCCTTCTTTTGATTTAATTTGGTTCAGGCTAGAAAAGCATCATTTTACAGCTTTATTCTTTTAGCAGGTATAATGTAAACGACCTCCACTGAACTGGGTTTGGCCTCTGTTGTACTGATGTGTTGTGACTAAATAAAAAAAAAAGAACAAAGTGTTCGCTGCATATGTCTTACATACTTTGCTTGGCCTTTCCCTTTCTTGGCTCAGAAAAGAAATTTTCTCTCCTTTTCATTTTGCCTGGCCACCAGTTTTCTTATGTCGAATGACTTCATTATTTTTGGAATCCTGAACTCTGTGAATTTGCGCTGAATAAGGTGACTCCATTATGGTGCCGAGCTTTGGCTGAGCCCTTTGACTGTTGCATTGGCCCATCACCCTGAGCCAGCCCTGTGGGGGCTAGGAAGCCTCAAGTCACGCTGGGAGTTGCAGGGTGGGAGAAAATCCTGATGAAATCTTCGAACACCGTGTTGACCACTCAACAATTTTTTTTTTTTTTTTTTTTTTTTGAGAGCATCTACTGTGTGCATTGTTCTGTGCTGAGAGAACAGAAAATTTGTTTCATTTTTCTTTCTTTCTTTCTTTTTTTTTTTTTAAGCTGGAAAACAAGAAAAGCCTAGCATTGCTATCTCTGATACCCGGTGCAGGGGCTGGGGAATCGGGCATGATGAGCTCTGGCAGGCTATAATTCTGCACCTGCACAGCTCCAGGAGTCTTTCCTTGTCTTGTTGCAAGGAATTTGCTTAACCCTTTCGCTGCAGTGGACTCCTGAGCTGTGTAGTGAGGAAACTGACATGTGCTTTAGGTTAGAACAAGATGCTGCCAGAACAGAGGCAGTAGTGTGGGCCCCAGGGGGAGAACAGTGCCTTTCCGTTGCCTTAAAAGCACCCCTGCCAGTGCAGGAGCGCCGTCTCCTGGTTTGGAATAAGTTCACCTTGATCCTGAGGTTGGTGGGGAGGAGAGGGAGAAAACCCACTTGGGCAGATGACACAACAGAGCCTGCTTTTTTGTTTTTTTGTTGCCGGACAGCTGAGTTCCTCCTCCCTGCTCTAATTAAAACATGACAGGAAGGCAGAGAGAAGTTCAGACTTTGAACTTGAGCTACGACTTCTGGGTCTCTCCAAAGGGATTTTGGAGACTGTGGGTCTCTAATTTAACCTCCCCCTCAGACTTTCTCCACGTGGCCTCCCATGTTGGTCCCTCCTGGAGTGCACTGCTCTGTTCTGATCACCCGCCTGTGCCACGCAGACACTTTCTGCCTTTCATGACGCCATGATAGAAAGTGTTACGGTAATTTCTGCCAAGTGTCAGTTTAATTTTAGCAACCGTGATTTCAAATGGCATTAAAGCATTACTGAACAGCATTGTGCTCAGACTGCTGTAGATTCTCTTACTTGCACCTAAACTTAGAGGGTTGCTAAAGTGGTCAGAAGTAAAGCCAGTCCTGTTGCTGGCTCTGCGGAGAGCACTGGGGACCTGTGACACGTGTGTGTCAGGATCCGCTGGTGGATCCTTGTTTGGCTACTAAGTGTCTCTTTTTGTTTGGAGGGGGTGGGGAGGGTCATTTTCAGGATTACATAAAGTCTTCCAAAGAAGTATTTTGGTTTTCTTTTTAAGCCCCTTCAAGGGGACAGGTTTCTGGAAATGGTGCAGGTGGAATGGGATATTCCTGGGAAACAGGATGGAATGATCGTGATACGCCAGTGGTATGCAGAACAAGGAATGCAGGAAAACTCATTTCTATTTGGAATTGATGCAGTAAGAAAAAGAATAAACCTCAGGGTCATCCGCACCAGCGTACTTGGATACGATACCTTCATTCATTATATTCCTACCCCTAGAAAACAAAAATTTTTTATGTGGCCCATAAATTTCCCTTATGAAGAAAATATCATTCATCACCAAGAATCTTGGAAGGTCTCAATAATTATTCATTTCTTTTCATTATAGGTATTACCAGGGATTAATGACATCAACAATAGAAGGGTAGAATTCTTGCATTAAAAAAAAACTTGTAAAGAAAAATCTGGGAAGTGTCATTTCTAATTCGTTCAGTATAGTTAAATTAGGATGTGATTTTTGTTCAGCCCCCCCATTACTTGCTAAAATCATGATATTTTAAATATAGATTACTTATATTTAAAATCCCCCAGGAAATGTTCTATCTCCTAGTTCTACTTCGCCCCAGCCCTTCTGGTCTATACCAGTATCGCAGCTTTGATGCCTTCATTAGTTTCCAGTGATGATTTATAATTAAAACAACTTCAGAGCTAATATCATCTGAGACACTGCTTCAAATGTGGCCCAATTTCTTTTACAACCAGAGCTCTGGGGAATGGGGATGTCTTAGGAAGAGGACTTAAATTCTGCTTCTTGCTCTGCTTTTACCTAATGGAATGACCTTTAAATTTAAAATGTAAAATTCTCTGGACCCCACTTTCCTCATCTGTCAGCTAAAGTGGCTGGACTAGCCGGGGTTCCTGGGCACATACGCACGGGGACAGGCACTAGTGGGGGAAAGGATACAGGAGCATCAGCCAGGTGGGTGCCGACCCAGGGAACACGTGTTTCCGGCACCTTCTATCTGAAGGTCTGTCTGAAGGGCCATACTACTGGTATCTATGCTGGAATTTTGGTCCAGTGTTGCCAGATCTTTCAAGTTTTTGAGAACATGTCCAATTTTTGATATTTATGTGAAACAGGCTAATTTATACGGGTTGGTAAACTAACTCACCAAAGCCTGTCTGCAGGTTAAGACTGGGCAGGTGGGGCTGGGCCTCACCTTCTAGGGTCCTAATCCGAATGGCTCTCTGAGGGCTAGAATTTTTGTATTTTTATCATGCGTGGCTTAGGAATATGCTTAATGGACGAACACCCACCGCACATAAACAATGTGGTAATTAGGCAGCAGAAGGTGGTTTCCTCTTAAGATTATCCTGTAAAGGTAAGAGGCAGAGTTTTTCTTACTTCTGAATTGTCGAATTTCCACAAGGAGAGAGAAGGTAAAAATCATTCTTCTTGTTCTGAGTCTCGTCACTTCACAGGACTTACTTCTGAAGGGGTACCTCACCAGGGTCCCTGTGTTCCTTTTCTACCAAGGAGGAAGATGGGGGCTCAGCCTGGTTTTGGCCTTCAGTGAAAGAGTGAGTTTGCAGCTCGCCATGACTCAGCACACTGTCGCCCTAAAAGGCGCCATCTGATTTCAGGAAGTAAGAAGTCTCAGCAAAGTGCAAGCTGTTTTGAACCTCAACTTGAAACATGATGCCTGCCTTGATCTTGATGAACTGCAGGGCTTTTCACTCAGATGCTTTAGTGCTCTGTTGGGGTGGGGGTGGGGTTAGCGGGGAGAGGGGAGAGGAAGCAAAAGAAAAACCCAGGCCTCCTCTTTTTGAGCTGTCTGTAGAGATTGACGAGCATTTGTAGCAGAATTGTTGCCCAGGACCATAAGCCCCAGGGAAATCCGGGATACACAGCGATCCTGAGATAGTCTGTGGAAGTTTCTAGATTTTGTGTGAATACGCTGTCCTATTACGCTCTTTCAGAGTTATGTTGTAAAAATTCCCATTATATTTACTCTTAAATTAATTTACTCTTAAATTTTTCGTCAAGTGCTTTGTGTTGGGTTTTGACATACAGTCAAGTGAAAAACCGTGCCTAAATTTGAAAACTTAATGATTCCTAGGGAGTTAGGGTGGCCTAGGACTTGGTTTAGCAGAAGAAACGTAAAAACATCATATTAGGCCGAAAGAGAGACAAAGGTTATCCCCGAAAGAGTTGATTACTGAGAATTTTCTGTAGTTACTTTTAGTGGTTTTTTTTTCCCCCACTATCCTCCACCTCCTCCAAGCATGGTTTTGTTTCCGGTGTGTAGGAATGTTCATGAATGCGGAATTGAATCATGAAATTAAAGAATGACATATCTGAGCCCTTAATCATCTGCCTTGACTGTTTCCTACTGCTCGCTGTCCTCTGCCTCTGCTCCAGCCACGTTCCCTGTTTGCGGATGCTGGAATGTGCCAAGTCTGCGCTCACCTCCAGGCCTTAGCACTGGCTTCCCCTCTGTCTTCACCCTTCCTCCCCCCCCACACCCCCCAGACCTCCCTTAAGCCAACTGGGATCTGCTAATGATTCTTCAGGGCTCTTCACACAGCCCCCTTCCCCAGCAGTCTCCCTCGCAGTCTACTTAAACCAGTCACCCCTCTGAGCCCTCCGCCCCCTCCCACCACCCCCCACCTTCCACCCTCCACCCTCTCAGCCCCCTTTTGGTTTTCTCCGGAGTTTTCTGCTATCGCATTAGCCAACAGCATATTCATCAATTACTTGTTTACTCTCTGTTTTGCCTGATTTGTTCACCTCTAGAGCTCTGTCCCTTCAAAAGCACCTCACATATAAGAAACACCTAATCCCTATTTGTGGGATGAATTGGTCAATCCAAGCCGCTCCTTTGTTAGCACTAAGAAGCATAGCAAAGCAGATTCACACAGATATGTCTCTATCCACCCCTCCCCCAGCCTTTTATTTTAAAAACTACCAGGGAAAGCAAATTCGTGTTTCACTTCAGTATTTTCTCTTCACTGCTATAAAATTCTGCTTTAGAAGAAATTCAACTGGACCACCATCCTTTAAGTCTATTTTCTTGGAGGGACGTTGGTCACTTTTAAAAAAAAATTTATTTTGTCATTTGAGAGAGATACAGAGACAGAGAAAGAGCACAAGCAGGGGAGAGGCAGAGGGAGAGGGAGAGGAAGAAGGAGAAGCAGATTCCCTACTGAGTGGGAACCCCAACATGGGGCTCCAACTCAGGACCTGGAGATCATGACAAGAGTCGAAGGCAGACACTCAACCATCAGAGCCACCCAGGTGCCCCTATTGGTCACTTTTTGAAAAATATATTTATTTATTTTAGAGAGCGTGTGTGAGGAGGGGGAGGGGCAGAAAGAGGGAGACCAGCAGGCTCCCCACTGAGCAGGGAGCCTGATGCTGGTCTCCATCCCAGAACCCTAAGATAATCACCTCAACTGAAACTAAGAGTTGGTTGCTTAATCACCTGAGCCCCCCGGGGTATCCCATGGTCACTTTTTTATATTCCCCACAGAAGATCCTAATCTCCATGAAGACCTTCAGTTTTAACTCATCATCACCTCCACCTTCTGGCCAGCTAGGGGGTTTCAGCATTTTTGATCTTGTCACATTGGCATATATCTGGTTGGGGTAGGGATGGGGGAGCACAGCATCTGCATTTACAGAAATGGAGAGACTAGAAGTTTTACCATGGAGGTCCTGGGTGGCACAGTCGGCTTCAGCTCAGGTCATAATCTCAGGGTCATGGAATTGAGCCCCTCATGGGGCTCTGCTCTGGGCCTGGAGTCTGTTTGACTCTCCCCCTGAACCTCCTACTCGTGCTTATTCTCTCTCAGGAAGAAAAAAGAAAAGAAGGAAAAGAAAAGAAAAGAGGAAAGATCTACTATGCAGACAGACTACAGTCATCCAGGGTTCACAGGAGAGCAACACGGAGGCAATATTTACGCTCAATGTGACAAGTTTAAAGGAAGTATAGTCTGGAATAAGTTGGAGGCCAAAGATCCGATACGTAAAGTATTGCATTAAATATGCAAAGAGAGAACCTTATAGAAGTAGAGGCCAGTGGTTCTCAGGTGGAGACATACATTCTCATAGAGAATAGGACAGCGTAGGGTTGTGATGGGGAAGGGGGTTTCATTCTTGACCTTGATTCTGACCATCAAACAGTAATGGGTTTGTAGCAGGATTTTGAGGGCAGCCTTTTCTGCTGAGGGCACAGAGCAGTAGGGACCTCACATTCTGAAGAACCAAAGCCCACTTAGGGCCCAAACCCCTTCACAATTTTTAATCAGAGGTCAAACTATCCCTGCCATGTTCTACAATAGCCCTACAACTGACCCCCATCCCGGCTTACGTAAGGAAGATAACAAAGGAAATGATTGCAGTGTGTGGACCTGGCCCAGGGGGGCTTTTCTCTCCCCTCCCTGTGGGGAGTAGGCAAGTTGAAAGGTTTCATGAGGGATGATAGTGGCTAAGTGTGGGTATGGGAGTCACAGAAAGTGGGTTTGAGGCTTGGACGACTGTGAGGGCTGAAGACAGATAGAGCTACCTTCCATAGGAGGTGTGGTTCTTAGACATGAAGTGTATGAGACTGAAGCTAAACATCTCCCCCCAGACACCACGTACATCATCTATTTGGAAAACATCATGTCAGCAAAGGCCTCTGGCATCAGAGGGAAAGCAAAGGAGTCAGAGTAAGAAGAAGGTGTCTGCTCCTTACCCCAGCGTCTATGAGATGTCTTCTCTCTTCTCTCTTCCTCAACACCAGAGTAATTAGACTGGGGAAGGAAAGGGGTGAAAGAATGTGAGAGCCAGAACTGACCAGGAGCATGGATCCCCCACTTCTACCCCCCAAGGTGCTGGAGGGGGGAGAAGGAGCCAAAGAGCAGACCATGCCCCCCACATTCCAGGGGCGCCTCTCCACATGTGAGCTGATGATGGGATGGGAGACAAGTTTCAGATGAGAAAGGAGATTGGCATTTCAAAAAGGGACTGGTTTCCTTTAGCAAAAGTGACAAGAATGTACTTAGTCTAAGATGTCATTAAAAGAAGGCAAAAGATTTGTCAGAATATGGTTGAAGGCAGTTACTGTAAAACACAAACACCCCCCCCCCCCGCACAAATATTTATTAACTGTTCCTTACTTAATGGAGAAGTGCACACATAGTTACAAGATTGAGATCCCAGTACATGAAAGGAGCTAATGCATGAGATTGCCAAACAGGGATGGGGATTCTGGGCAATGGTGAAGACCTTCCTCCTTCAGGAAGATTCCAGAAGCCTGGATCGATCTTTCTTTCTTTCTTTCTTTTTAAGCCTAGATCTTTTTAAGAAGACGGATTTTCTATACTGCAAATCACTGAGTTTAGTTTGCCACAGGGCAAAATTTCAAGACAAAGGTTCACATTGTCACCTGGAACGCTTACAAGAAGTAAAGAAAAACACTCGCTCTTGTGCCTTGCACACCTCCGTTCCTTTTGAAAAGGTTTCCGCTGCTGGCCCACTGGGACACACTACAGAATAATGTTTCTGTGCTACAGTGACTCGTTTCACTGAGTGTCTCCCTATCTTCCGGAATAGTCATGGAAACGGGAGCTGGATGATGGAGCAGTTAGAAGGCTCAGTCACCTGTCGAACCACAACAGTTCTTTATTTAATGCTTGCAATATGCCAGACACGGGGCTAGGGGATTTGCATCCATCATCTTTGATCTTTAACAGGGATTATTCTGAAAGGTCAGCATTATGATCTGATTATGAGATTTTGCAAGATGAAGACACTTGTCCAAAATCCTATGTTCAGAGGCAGAGCCAGGATTCAATCAGGGAGATCAGAAGTCTGCGTTGTTGTTGTGTAAATCAACCAACTCAGTTCACGGGTTGATTGACTCCAACTCGGTAGGGGGTCCCCTGTGACACTCTCTAATGACTTCAGTAACCTGAAAATGGAACAAACTCCTTTGGGAGAGGCTGAGCTCTCTGTTAAAAGAGCTTCAGGTGGGAAATGGACCAGGGCGCCTAAGACTTTCAAGGGCAATGGATACATGGATACACCTTTTAGAAGCATGATCCTCAAATGCTAAACCACCACACGTATGCGATTCTTGACTTCCAGCTTTCCCAACTCGCTGCTCTCGGCGGACTTCCCTATATTACAAAAGAAAGCCATGCATGCCTCTTACCCATCTCAGATCTAGGGACACAGAAACTTACAGGATACTGAACAAAGGGACAATTCCAAAACTTGGTTTCCTTATTGATAACTGGGGAAGTAGAAATTTACCTTCTGCTTCCTCTTTCGGCCTGTCTCACACGTATTTTTGTTATGGGCAAGACATGAACTCTAGGGGCCCTTGGATGGCTCAGTTGGTTGAGCATCTGACCCTTGGTTTTTGGCTCAGGTCATGATCTTAGGGTCTTGGACTCCGCCCTCAACAGGGAGTCTGCTTGAGGATTTTCTCTCTCCCTCTGCCCCCACTGCCTCTAAAATAAATAAATCTTTTATTTTTTGTATTTTTTCTTTATTTGTCTTTTATTTTTTAAAATTTTATTATTTTGGGGTTCTTTTTTTAACATCTTGATTTTATTTTATTTTTTTTTCATGTTCTAAGATTCATTGTTTATGTACCACATCCAGTGCTCCATGCAATACGTACCCTCTTTAATACCCACCACCAGTCTCACCCATCCCCCCACCTCCCTCTCAGGGGGCACTGCCTGGGTATCCTATAATTTTTTTTAAAAAGATTTTATTTATTTATTTGACAGAGAGAGAGAGAGAGTGAAAATGGGAACACAAGTAGGGGGAGTCAGAGAGGGAGAAGCAGGCTTCCCGCTGAGCAGGGAGCCCGATGCAGGGTTCAATCCCAGAACCCTGGGATCATGACCTGAGCTGAAGGTAGCCGCTTAGCGACTGAGCCACCCAGGAGCCCCAGCGTCCTATAATTTAACTGAATTCTGAGGGGTAGATAGTGTCAGATCTCACAGGTGAAGAGCTCATTACCAAAAAAGATTGCAGTTCCCTGCTCTGCTTCAGATGACAATCACAAGTCCAAGTTATCACCTTGCTTTTGACCTAGTGGCTATTGACCGGTTTCTACCTACCTCCTTCTCTGGTTCCATTAATTTGCTAGAGTGGCTCACAGAACTCAGAGAAACATTCACTTAGGTTTACCAGTTTAGTATAAAGGATATTATAAAGGATACAGATAAATAGTCAGATGAAAAGGTAAAGAAAGGGGGTGCCTTGGTGGCTCAGTGGGTTAAGTGTCTGACTTGATTTCAGCTCAAGGGATGATCTCAGGGTTGTGAGATCGAGCCCTGTGTTGAACTCTGTGCTTAGTACAGAGTCTGGTTGTCCCTCTCCCTTTGTTCCTGCCCCACTCCTCCCCCACCTCAAATAAATAAATAGATACAATCTTTTTTTTTTTTTTTTTCTTAGAGAAAAGCTACAGAAGGGTTCCCAGGCAGGAGCGGCTGTCCCCGTGGAACTGGGCTGCCTCACTGTTACAGCCTATGGATGAAGTCACCAACATGGAAGGTCTCTGAAACCTGCCCTTTTGGGTTTCTATGAAGGCTTCATTATGGAGGCATGATTGATTAAAATCATTGGATCTTCATTCTTGAACTCAATCTCCAGGTCCTCTCCCCTCTTTAGAGGTTTGGGGGTGGGATCGAAAGTTTCCACCATCTAATCACATGGTTGGCTCTGGCAACCAGCCTCCATCCTGGGATGCTTTTTTCCAAAAGTCATCTTATTAACAGAAATGCAGGTGTGATTATAAAGGACTTGTTGCGGATATCAAAAGACACTTGCACTTATCACTTAGGAAATTCCAAGGGTTTTAAGAACTCTGCCAACTATAAGAAGATATATCTTTATCTTATTATAAATAACAATATCACACAATCCGAAAAACTTTCATACCACTGATCTTGATGATCTTAAGCTTGAAACTCTTTTATTATAGAGAAATGTCTGGAATTAAATGTGGTTCAAATCCAGATTACCAGCTGAAACACTGGGTGAGTTATTTCAATTTCTCAAGCTTTAATCTTCATTTGAGAAATAGGGTATCTACGGAACCTTCCTCATGGGGTCGGGTTAGCTGTGATAAATAGGGACGATGTGTTTAAAGTGCTTAGAACAGTGGCTGGCATGTTATATGGTGTCAGGAAGACAAATACGTAAGAAGTTATTTGAGTTTGATCTGGATGGCCTCCAAATTCCACACAGGAGAGGGTGTCGTTTGGTGTGTAGAGCATAGTGGTAGGCGGGTGTGGCCGAGACATGCTGGACGTGGCGGTTTCATGGGCTCTTCATAACAAAACCCAGTCACCAGTGCCCCTCTTCTGCCTGCTCATCTCTCATTTTCGCCTGGGCCACCCAAAGTTCTCAGCTTCTGCGGTGTGGTTAGGGCTGGGGTGAGGGGGTAGGGAATTAGTGGGGAGGGAAGTACAGGGATAGGAGACATGGGAGCAGAGACAACAGATCAGGCAGGGGAGGATGGGCACCTCATTCTGGAATGTTGGGAGGTGAGAGTTTCAATCTCTCCAGACCTGGTAGAAGAAAGGGTTGCCAGCTACCCAGAGATCCTATAATCCCTGTGTAGTCCTGGAAGTCCCAGCTGGCCAGAGCATCCAGAATTATCCCTGTGGATATTGCAGCTGTCTTTGGAAGGCACAGCCCGATTCCCAGATCGCCAGATTTGCAGCTGGCCAACCGCTGGGGTTCAAGTGGTCACTTCATTAACCCCACTGTCCTTTGCTTCTGCAGTTTTGGGGCATCCCGCATCATATCATGGCTGAAACTGGTGTGCAAAAGTGCCAGAACTGGAGACAGGGTGCTTGAGCGGGGTGAAAAGGGGACTTGTGGGGCAGAGAGGGGCCTGTGGAGGTGGAACCAAGTGGCCATTGGCGTTCATCTCTCTCCAGCCAGGACAAACTTCCTAAGGGAGAGGACAGAGTGAGGGCTTTTTTTTTTTTTTTTTTTTTTTAGGACATAAGAATTTCAAATGGATTTTTTAAAAGACCATATTTCTTTCTTTATTTATTTAGAGAGAAAACGAGCAGTGGGGGGAGGGGTAGAGAGAAAGAGAGAGAGAAGCAGATGTTCTATTGTGTAGGGAGCTCTAGGTTCTAGGACCTGGAGATCCTGACTTGAGCCAAAGGCAGACACCCAACCCACTTTTTAAAAGATTTTATTTATGTATTTATTTGTCAGAGAGAGAGAGAGTACACAAGCAGGGGGAGCCGCAGGTAGAAGGAGAAGAAGAAGCAGGCTTCCCGCTGAGCAGAGAGCCCAATTTGGGCCTCTATCCCAGGACCCTCGGATCTTGACCTAAGGCGAAGGCAGCCGCTTAACCAACCGAGACACCCAGGCGTCCCTTCAAATTGTTTTTCATCTTCTGCCACATTATGTCTTCATAATCCCCAAACTTGGGGCACGTGGGTGGCTCAGAGGGTTAAAGCCTCTGCCTTCAGATCAGGTCATGATCTCAGGGTCTTGGGATTGAGCCCTGGGTCGGGCTCTGCTCAGCAGGGAGCCTGCTTGCTCCTCTCTCTCTGCCTGCCTCTCTGCCTGCTTGTGATCTCTGTCAAATAAATAAATAAAAACTTCATAACCCCCAAACTTCAGCTAGAGTCTGAAAAATAACGACACCTTGTTAGCAATGCTTCAGGATAGTGGACCTCAACTTGCCTGCATGCCAAAGTCACCTAGTGAGGTTGGGAAAATCCCAGCGGCCGGTCTGCAGCCCGGACCAATTAAATCAGGCGCTCTAGAGGCAGTGCTGATCCTCGTACAAATCATTCAGGCCATTAGAGAAATGTGCAGCCACCATTGTTATTTGCTGCTTTAGTACGCTGGAAGGGGAGTGCTGTGGAGCTTGGGGCAGGCTCTTCAGGCAACAAGGGAGAGGCTGGTTGCTGAGAGGCAGGTTTCTGGGTGAAGCTGATCACAAGCACCCAGGCAGGCTGCGGATTGGGGGTTTTCACCCCAGACACTTATAAAAGAGTGGCGGACTTGGTCCAGCAGTCCAAGAGACTGGGTCCTCACTGTCAACATAGACTCTCACTATGACTGCCCTTGAACTGACCTAACTTTCTTTTCTCTGTCGATTTGGAGCTTGACTCCCTTCTAAAGATGGTGAACTCTGGCTGTTGAACAGGAGCTGTGGAAATGCCCCTCTTACCTGGCTCCAGCCATGTGGCTTGTAGACGCGTCCTCCTGCGGAGAAGTCGACAGCCACCCTCTCGAGAAACATGGCAGAGAAGTCCACTGTGTGTAGCTAAGCCCTCACTGGAGAGACAGGCTCTCAGAATAAGAAAGTGGGGCCAAGCGGTAGAGAGCTAACAAAGGACTCATACAGAATTAGTCCAGCTCTTAATAAACGGTCCCACTACGCCGAGTTCTTCATAATCAGGCCTAGGAGATTTGCCCCTGTTCTTGTCTCCTCCAGCCTGCTACTTTACCCTGCTCTGAGCTCCTGTAGTAGTAATGTCTAGAGGACTCTTGTGGTCGCTTAGCTGGATACAGGAATGTGTGACTTGGTTAATTGGTCACTTTAAGCGAACATGCTTTGTTTCATCACTGGGCAGCAAGATGAACTTTCTGGGGCCTTGGGATTTGCAAGACCTCCAAAGAGAGGTTTATTTATTTTTTATTATTATTTTATTTATTATTATTTATTTTATTTGTTTTATTTATTTATTTAATTTATTTTATTATTTATTATTTATTGGTAAACATTCTTTCTCTCCTTCATCTGCTTACCCTTCCTTCCTTCCTTTCTTCCTTCCTGTGCTCATTCTGTGATGAGGTGCTCTGTGCATAGAACACCAACGAAAATTGCATCCAGGAAAATAAAAGGAGCTGCGGTGTCTTGTGGAAATGTTTTCTTTTCAAATATATGTCCTCTTCCTATTGTATCACTACCAAAGCACCTCATTTTTTAAAAAAAAGCTTTTATTCATTTATTTAACATAATAATATCATGTTAATATAATATATAATTAATATAATATATATTTATATATATTTCAAAATCAATTTTAATATATATAATTATATCATATATATGTGTATATATATAATAACAGGGATTAATTATTTAATACTCGCTGAGCAGGGAGCCGGATGCAGGGCTTGATTCCAGGACCCAGGAATCAGGACCTGAGCTGAAGGCAGACGCTGAACGACTGTGCCACCCAGGCGCCCCCGAAGCACCTCATTCTTGCCTCCGTGTGGGTTGACCTGGGCAGACACATTGCACAAAGCATGGCGGCATGGAGATGGGGAGGGGACAGAGTTGGTTTCTATTAGGAAGGTCACACGAAAGGGTTAGACGCTTGTTCATTAAGAAAGAGCCCATGCGATATGTGAGCCAACATGCCGGGGCATGAAGTCTAAGGGCCAAGGGAGGTCGGACCCGGGAGACGGAGAAGTGACGCTAGAAGCCAGCGCGGCGGGAGCGGGGAAGCACTGACCCCGCGGAAGCTTCAGCGCGGGGCCTGGAAAGCGGGAGAAAATGCTCTGATGGGAGGCGGGGCGTCTGGCGGAGGACCCGGCCCTGCGGTCCGACTGCAGGTGCCTTCCCAGGTGTGGATTGGCATCCCTGCAGATCTGGAGGTCAGGACGTCAATAAGACGGTGAGGAGCTGACCCGGGAGTCATGCAGAAGGATGAAAACGACCCCGCGGGCTCCGCAGCAGTCGGTCCAGCAGACAGCTCTCCTGAAGCAAGTAGCTCTGTACCGGGTGGCCAAACACCGGGCTAGTCAACCCTGACGTCTGCGGGACTATAATCCGTATCTGGCCCCTGAGCCAAACTTGCAAAGGCTATTGTGGTTTTCCTTTAATGTATCTAAATTTTTCTATTAATGAAGGTATTCCTGTATTCTTGTTGTTTTATATCAGACACTGAGCAATTTAATATAATTAGATTAATTATTTTGGAACTAAAAACACAGGACGTATGTATATTCTTTCTAATTTGGTTAAAAAAATCGGATCTCTAAGTGAATTTTGAGGGGAGTGTAAATGTTCTGAGGGTCTTCTATCGTCACTGTCTTCCCCCTTCCCAGGGCCCCGGCCGGGGTAGGCCTAGTGCTGTACCGGCAGTGAGGCAGAAATCCTACTGGAACTTGCAGCAGAGAAGTAACCGACCGGGTCGGCTTGTGGGCTGGTGGCTGCTTTGGCCACGATGGTGCTTGTTAAAAAAACAGGAAAAAATCGTGGCTGCGCCCCGACCTACTGAATCAGAATTGGGTGATGGTGGTGGTGGGGAGGAATTGTTTGAAACCTGGAGGTCTAGGTGTTCGGTCCTAGATGATTCTGGGATGTCCATTCCTCTCACTGCTTCAGGACACTCCTGGTCCCCTTAATCTTCCTTATCAGCAGCGGTGCTGGTGACTCACAGAATCTCTGGCTCCCACCTACTCCCCTTTCCCAGAATCTTGTCTTTTGTAATAACAACATCAGCACTTACATTGGTGGCAAAGATGACT
The DNA here is from genome assembly GCF_964662115.1 of Mustela nivalis. Taxonomy (NCBI): domain Eukaryota; kingdom Metazoa; phylum Chordata; class Mammalia; order Carnivora; family Mustelidae; genus Mustela; species Mustela nivalis. The sequence continues at coordinate 53,242,969 of NC_139021.1, forward strand.
GCATGCCTGGGACAACATTCATGGTCTCTCTCTTGCTCTTACTCTTAATTGAATCTCAGTTTTGTTTGTTTGTTTGTTTAACAGGACAGCAGTGTACCCAGTCTTTTAAGCCTCTAGGGATGGTGTGAGCGTGAGGCTCATTTCTGTTCCATGTGTTATCCTCAGAAGTGCTCTGCAGAGTTTTTGAAAGCAAAGGTAAAGGTGCAGTCGTCTTCCCCCATTTCTGCTTCTTGCACATGGATGTGTTGGTTGGAGCTCCAGAGCCACATCGGCTCCTGAGACAAGGAGCTCAGGGCGGTGAAACAGAGAGAGACAAGGACTGGGGTCTCCGGTGTCCCAGTGACTTCTGACCCAGTCATGCTCTGGACTTCCACCGCAGGAGAGAAAAGTAAACATTTACGTATTTAAGCCATTGATAATTTTGGCTTTTTGGTTATTTACAGCTGACTCCAATCCTATAATAACAGGAGACAGGTGTTGACTATATCCCACGTGTCAGGCACTACCCAAGCTGTTTACATATTTTCTAATTTAAGCCTCATGAAAATCATTTGAGAGATTCTACTGTTAGCCCCATTTCACAGATTTAAATTAGGCATAAAGAAGTTAAGTAACTTGTTTAATTTCACTCAGCTGGTATGATTTGGGGCGGTATTTGATCTTCCCTAGGCAGAATTCAGGAGCCGGGCCTCATTTCTGTATATTGAAGACATCCTTTTAGGCAGTTCTCTTGACATCAAGGGCTCAGAAGGTTGATGTTCTTCTGTAATGAACCACAGCTCTGTTCTCTATTTTTCTATTATTATTGATGGCATAGAGATTTTTCTAATCTACCTTCCTCAGTCCTCTTTCCTCAGATGAGGGAGGTAGGGGAGAGAAAAAAGGAAATGACCTAAGGCAATGTTCCTAGACTTCTGAATTTGAAAGATCCTGTTTAAAAAAAAAAAATATCAGGTGATTGATATATAGAGTTCACAATTTTTTATTTTTCACAGTAAGGGCATTAATGAAAAGAAACTATCATCTGCCCTGAAGAATATTTGATGAAAAAGCAAATGTTCACAGAATAGAAAAGATGATATAATCAAAAACTAAAGGGCAGTCTTTTAAGCCAAATAAAATTAATTATAAACTTAGTATTTGAAAAGTACAATGCATTTTTTCCCCTGTCTTACTCATGCTTTTCAAGGACTGGTGAAAATGTCATCAGGGTTCGAGAAACCTTTATTTAAGATCATCAGAAGGGGTAGCTAGTTAGAAAGGGGGAAAAACTGCCTCAAGATTCAAATAGGCCAAACAGTGATGAAGAGGTGTGGCAAGGTTTGGACGGGACACCAATATCCGCGCTATCTTTCTTCCTTAGTCATACAGCCCTGGTTTGTATTTGGGGCAAGAGTGTGTGCTCAGCTAAAAGAGCATACATAGGTCCTTGCAGGTAAGGTTGGCCACGTGACTACAGGTTGGCCAATGAGAATTACACAAAATGTTGCGTGGTGTTTTCAGGAAGGGGCTTCACTGGGGCTCAGCTGTGAGTGGGGCCCTCTTGTCTTCCTACTTTTTCTCTTCCGGCTGATCTAGCAGGAAGACATGGTGGCTGTTAACTCTAGGGTCTGTCTTAGACTGACGATGGCAATGCGGGAAGATGGCAGCCTGTGTCCCTGATGATACCTCGTAACTCTGAATAGCCCACCTTTGGGCTTATTTTACATGAGAGGGAATTTCATCTTATCTGAGATACTATTTTCTTTTTTTCCTGCTACAGGCTTCTAATCCCAGCTTATATAAAAAGGTAAATACAAATGCATTTGAGACGAAGAGCATCATAATAGTGTCAGACAAAAATTCACAGGCTCAGGGGTGCCTGGGTGGCTCAGTTGGTGGAGCATCTGACTCTTAGTTTTGGAGCAGGTCCAGGTCTCATGTGATGTGAGATCAAGCCCGGAATCGGGCTCTGCACTCAGCAGAAGTCTGCTTGATGGTCTCTCCCTCTGCCCTTCTCCCATGCACATACCCACACACACTCTCTCTCTCTCAAATAAATAAATGAATCTTTAGAAAATGTTTCAAGGAATCATCTTCCTCATTTATCAAGAGGAAACTCCGAGCCAGGGCCAGGAAGTGGCTGGCTCAAAGTCCCATCATTCAGCATTCATTCTACAAATACAGATTGAGCAGGTCCTGTGGGTGAGGCTCTTTGCCAGCAGCTGCAGACACAAAGATGACGCAGAGTATGATTCCGGCAGGATCCACCAAGTGAGATTAGAGGAAACTGCTGCCTCTCTCCTGTGTTGTACACCCAGCATCGTCTATAGGGTCGGCTTTGGGGTGGGTGCTATCCTGAGACTCTAAACTGGGGGCTGAGGCTGGTCCTGGGGACAGAAGTACATGGGACGAAGAAGAGGGAGGGACAAGTTGCTGAGCATCTGGGTCTGTCTTGTCACCCGGAGCAAAGCAAATGTAGCAAAAGAAGAAATGATTCTATTTCCTTTAGTTGTACTGAAGACTACAGAGAATGCACAGAGAAAACCACACAGACTTAATGTTTTCTTTTTGTAACATTCCCACATGTATGTAAACACGTAGTCAAACACACACACACATACACACATGCACACACACACACTCACGCACACACGCATATGCAGGAAACTTTCCAGATTTGCATTTATTTTGCTCCTTTAAAAACATCTTGTGTGTTCGGGTGCCTGTTTATGTGCTTTAGGTGGAATGGGGTTGAGGTAAGTTGGGGGCAATAAAACAATACAGTGTCTGGGGGCCCCTGGGGAGAATCTCTGAATTCCCTGGGATAGGAAGTTCCCTAAGAAAGCAGGAGCCACGAAATTCCCACCAAACAACAAAGCCGGTGGAGCCGAGATAAAAGGACAGTTGGGGTGGAGAGGAAAAAAAACAAAACAAAACACCTCACCCTGGTTTAGGGAAGCAGGTGCACCCAATACAAACAATATCATTTCTTCTATTATTTGCAGAGTTCAGGAACAAAACGAAACAAAACAATACGGCACTCCTCCCGTCTGGGGTGGGGGTGGGGGGGCAGTGTGCTGCGAGGATGCTCAGGACATCAAGATGAAAAAGACCGTTTCTCAGTACATGCAACAGCAAAGAAACGAAATTTAAAACTAACAAACAAAAAGAAAATTTCCAGACTACCAGACCATGAGGAAGGTTGGGCCAAAGGAAGTTAAAATGACACGAGAATGTCACCTTTGGGCATGTTTGTGGTCGAGCTCCACATACAGCCACCAGAGTTAATGATGGGGAGGCGACCCCCCTTTCCCCACTACTTACAAGGCTGTCTCCGGCTTTAAAACAATTAAAGGACGACCTGTTTCTGTTTGTGTTTACCTGGTGGGGTGGGTTAACAAGGCTGAGGGGCAGAGTCAGAGGTATATGCATGGGGGGCTTCAGGGCTCACCCTGAGTGGGCTTTATTAAGGCTTCTGCTACAAGTCCTTTCTGACTGATGAGAACCCCCTTCAGCTCTCAGGACGCAAGGATGACAAGGGCCTGCATGCATGTGGCTCAGGCTGCAAGTCCCAGGGGCAAGAGGTGTTATTTCAGGAGTGAGACGATTGAAGAGCTGTAACTTGGGGGGACCCTAATGAGCTGAGGGTCAGGGGTCCTCTTGCCTAAGAGTAGTAATGTTGCCAAATGGGCATTTCTACTTGCTAAACTCTTCTGGGGCTTATGCAGGAGTCTGGGCTGGCACTTCGGTATTTTCCAAAAACCAAATGTGTAGTATTTAATGGTATTTTGGTCAAATAATGCCAGGCTTGAACAATTGCTCTTCACGTTGGTTTCAGGGTTGGGTCAGGGTGCTCGGCCTCAATCAGGGTCTCCAGGCTGGTTCTGCCTAAGGACGCAGTCTGGGGTTGCTTATCTGAGGGAGAGTAGCTGATTTATAAAAAGGACTCTGGTGACTTCTGGGCAGAACTCAAAGGAAGAGAAAATAGAAAACAAGGACAATAGCCTTGCAAGACAAGCTTGTATTGAACACAGCATGGTGTCTGCCATGTAAATTTTCTTCCAGCTCCATTCCCAGTATCCATGTAGGCGGCTGCATTAGGGAGGGCCCAGAGGGGCGCCTGGATGGCTCCATCGGTTAAGCGTCTGACTCTCAATTTCTGCTGAGGTCATGATCTCAGGGTTGTGAGGTTGAACCCCTTGTCTGGCTCCAAGCTCAAAGTGGAGTCTGCTTAAGATTCTCTTCCCCTCTCCCTCTGCCTCTGCCCCTCCTACTCTCTCTCTAAAGAAAAAAAAAAAGTGTCCAGAAGATTAAAAAGGCACTTCACCAGATGCTTGTATGGTACTGAGCACCCCAGGCTGAACTTCACAGCCCAGCATGATTGGGGGTGAAGAATATTTTCTCTACAGGTCAAAGCCTGATGGAGAATGGAACAGCCTCTGCCCCCGTCAGGGGAGCCTTCTGACACAAAGCATCTGGAAGGGATGCCAGAAAGACATGATGCTCCTGTCGTCTTGGCAGCTCTGAGGTGACACGGGCAACTTTTGGTAGCAGCTGTTAAATAGGAGAGGTCAATGTCATCTTGAGGCCGAAAGAACACATGAGCCTTCTCTGGGCCACTAAAACAAATGAGCCGGGGGTGGTAACCACAGTCAGCACAAAACAACAACAACAACATAACAATGATGATGACAATAGCTTAACAATATATAATAAAATTTGTAATAATATAACAGTTTCTAATAGCATGTGATTATATGGGCCAGGCATCTGGCTTAGCTGTCTACACCTTTCCTTAATGTCCGCAGGACAGTAAAGCAGGTTCCAGGATTAGAGCTGCTCCACAGATGAAGAAGCTGAGTCTCCAGAGAAAGTAACTTGCCCAGGACTAGCACACAGCAAGGAGGTGTCGGTCTGCCTGCATTTTGAGCCCAGCTTCTTAAATATCACCTACATCGTAATGGGAGTGAATGAAGCCAAATCACAAGCGTATTCTGCTCTTACTGTGATTTAATAACATTAATGCAAAAATTAATCTGACTATGCATTCCTTCTTCATTTATTTATTCTAAAACATTTATTGAATGCCTGGAGTTGAGCTCTGGGCTACGCTGACTGCTGTCTTTCTACTTTATGCCGTTCCCATGTTAAAATTCTAGAAAGTCTGCCTCACAGTAGGCTCATAAATGTTTCCTATCACTATTTTGCTACATTTCTCCCCTTCTAGGCAGTGATAGTTCTCATAATCATAGCTTTTATCTAATTCAAGCTCAAGTAAGGACCACCTTCTTCATGAGGTATGTTTACGTAGTTGGACAAAAGGCTAACCTTCATTTATTTCTAGAAAGTCAGGCCAGATTGTGAAGGTTGAATTGTGTCTCTCCGGCTGAAGGGAGGAAATTGGAAAAATGTTCTGCCAAAACATGCTTACTGATTTAATGCTGTTGCGTGTGTAAGAGTCAAGGCTTATTGTCTGCTTTGAGAGACTGATCATATGTAACTAAAGGTCTTGGCCTCTGCAGGTAACTTAAACTGATATGTAGATATATGTGCCCTTGTTCTAGCGAAGAGGAAGATATTCAACTTCATGGAGGTGGAGGGTCCTTTTCTAGGCACCATATCTGCCAAGAAGGTAGAATGAATCCACTGAAGATAGAATGGTTGAACCAGAATTTCCACGGTTCAAAACCCTATGGCTAGTAAAAATTTGCCTGTTGAGTGAGAACATAGCTTGACATTTAAATTTGCCTATTGTTTATAACCTATTTCATGGAAATGTTCAACTCTGGAAAGGTACATTTTGTGATTCTGACTATATATAAAACTAGTTGGTGGTGGGGGATGCAGGAATCCTAAGTGTAGGGGGAACCTATTCTGTTCTGGATAAAAATAGTTCCACTCACTCTATTGCCTTGCAAGGAAAACATCAATTAGATTGAACAATGTTCCCTGCCGAATGTCGATGCCGCGTTGTCTCTGGACACCTCCTTTGAATTTGGTTTGGACTGCGTCGTGTCTTCTGTTAGGAGGAAATTATCAACAACAAGAGGATATCCTGTACTAGTATTGAATAGTCCTTATTTTAAAGGTACTTCCCTTCTTGTGGGAATTGTATGTAATCAGAACAACACTATAAAATGTCTGAATTATTTTACAAGGTTTGACTTTCAACCCCATTTTTTTTCTTTTTCTTTTCTTTTCTTTTTTTTTTTTTTAAAGATTGACTTATTGTGCTCAAGATACAGTCAATTGTTGGACTAGAGCACATTCTTCTTGAGCTGCGTGAACCTCACCAAGGTGGGGTGGAGGTTAAAACGTCGGGCGCAGGAAGCAGGAGGTCCTTAGAGACACCCGAGCATTCTAGAGCACACAATGACTAATAAATGCTAAAATAACTCTGGAAAGAACCCTTGAGTCACACACACATTTGCCCCTTTCTGAAGAGAGTTGAACTATCTTCAAGCTGGAGGGATCTGGGGGAGCCTGCCTGTGATTGTCTGCCAGTTCATTGAACTCAGCCGAATGATTGGAGGGGAGGGATGATGGGGTCCTGAAGATATGGAGTAGAGAAAAATGTGAGACTTCTTTTTCTGCTTCTGAAAGTAGCTGATTATTACCTGTGGGTAGGGAGCTGCTTAGAAGCAGAAGGAGCCCAAGAGAATAGTCTTTATTTCAAAATCTTGCTTTTCCTCTGGTTCATGAACCTGGTAAGCAGTATATACTGGATTCCTGATGCAATGTTCCACATGCTGACCACTATAAGGATGCTTCTCAAACGTTCCTGCTGAATCGCTTCCAGCAAGGAGAGAATGAATTTGTATACCACGAGGTCCTGGAGGCTGAGCTCAAAGCAGCCAGGGGCAAGCACAAACGGTCACTGACTTCTTGCATCTTGTCTTAAAAATTCATAAGACTCTTGGATTCTGCTCCGTTTATATATCCGTGCTGGTTTTGATAAAGTTTAATAGAACTTTCTGCAATTTGACTAGTCCCATGTGGCTAGTGGCTGCCATATTGGACAGTGCAGCTCTAGCTGGAAACCGTGCATTTAGCCACTGGCTTCTGGGATTTCCTGTACTAGAGTATTATTTCTGGGGACAAGTACTCCCCTCATTGCTCAATTTGGGTTGTCTGTGAGTAAATCTAGAAGGCCACAAGGCGGCTGTGACGGTGGCTATCTTGTCATTCTCTCTGGGGCTCTGGGACGCCCGGGAGAGGTAAACACCACTGCCATTGGGTGCTTCTCACCTGCTGGCAGCTTCTCTGTCTCAGCCAGCACAACCTTTTACTCCTTGTCTGGTCCTGGTCAGCAAGCCTTTGATTTCCGAAGGACAACATGGGTGATCCCTGCTCAGGCTGCTGCCCCAAACTTGGAGTTTGTGCAGCCCTCTTTTCCAGCTCTCAGGATGGCCATGCACTGTGTTTCTACCAGGCAACTCTGAGAAGAATAGTTCCTGCTGCCATTGTCCTCTGCCAAGAGCATCGTGCAGTTCCCACAGCAGGACTCACTCCAAGTTCAGCGCTTGCCAAAATTCTCCTGGCTTCTAACCTCCTTTCAGCAGTTGCTTTGAAGTTTCCCTTCACATCCCTTTGCTAATGGAAACTGACAGTCCCAACATTGCATTATCTGCAGACAGGGCCATTCCCAAGTTCTCTCGAGCCACCTTGCACGGGTTTCTTTCTCTTTTTACTGGTTTCATGAATTCTATGTTTTTGTAACTCCCAGCACCCACATCATAAGGGTAAGCTCAGTGGAAAGAGCCCAGAGGCGGTTCATGCATTCCACCTTCTGAACAATTTTCCGTGAATATATAGTGCACTCTGGTTTATTCCAAAATATCAGGGAAGAGGGTATCCTTATGAACAAATAATTTTAGTCTTCTGAAAGTAAATTCACCTGCCAAATGTAGGTTAGCCAATTTTCAGAGAATTCAGCACAATGAAACAATCTTAACAATGCAGCTATTCTAAATGTAATGCAATCTTTGGTGACTTAGGATGTATTTCGGTGTCTTGCAATGCCTTAGAGTCATCATTATGAACAGTAATTACCCTTCAATTGTACAGCATGGAATAATTATGTTTATCTTAGTCTTCTAGCAGACTGCATTCAAGATAAACAGACTTTTGCTGCAAATGAAACAATTTCTGATATTATTTCTAATAATGATTGCATTTTAATTTTTTGGACTCTATGTGAGTTAAGTTTATTATGCTACATTATTAACATAATGTTGTCCATATGGAATATGCTTCAAGTTTAGTTATGTATTCTATATATACTGAAAACATTCCTTTTAAGTAAAGGTGTTATTGAGGCAACAGGTGCAATCCAGGAAGTTGAGTATAAACCAGGCTTTTAAAGAATGAATCTTGTATAAGAAAATTCATGTACATGAATGTATTCATCATAATAAATACGGAAAGCACAAACTTAAAAAAAAATCTATAGTCTCATCACAATAAATAGCAACTGTGTGATTTTTCTCCCAGTCATTTTTCTGTGTAAGGGTATGTAAATAGGTTTTTTATATTTCTACAACAGAATTATACAAAATATGCTTTCATATGATGCTTTTCTATTTGAGATTTCGCCATGTCATTGAAGTCATGGAAAATGATTTTAAATTGAAACCATGTGATTTATGTAACCATTTCCTTCCTTTGACATAGACTTGTTTTCATTTTCTCATTATAATATATAATGATACTGTGAGTGTCCTGTTCGCAAATTTTTTTTAACAAATCTTATTTTCTCAGCATGTATTCTTGGAGATATTACTTGCAAAGAATGGGAACATTTTTAAAGCCTTTGACATGTATTGCACAATTGTTTTCTAGAAAGATCGTCCACCGTTACACTTCCCTCAACAGATGTCCGTGTCTCCCGGCGCCCTCTGCAGGACTGGGTTCCAGGAAGCCGCATACTTGGTGGTCTGAGGAGAAGCTATGGCATCTGAGGGGCCTGGGTGGGCCTGGTCTCTATCATATCCTCGCTGTAGGGCTTGAAATAAGGTACTTAATTTTGCCAAACCTCAGTTTCTTAAATGTCAATGGGATGGCATGAAGACAAACTAAGTCATTTACCATATTATTCAATACACAGTCAGTACTTAATAAATGCTAGCTATACAGATGATTGAGAGTTGAAAGGGCTATTACACTGTTGTAATGGGTAATATGACATCTCATGACATTTTATTTTGTATTTAAAAAAAACTTCAAGAATTAGTAATGATATCTACTTTTTTGTTATTACAAAAGCGGTTCTGGAAAAACGAGAAGATACAAATCAGCACTAGAGAGGAAAAGCAATCCATAATCTCAACAATTTCAACTCTATGATGTCTTTGCTTTTGCAATTTTTGGGAGAAAGGAGTGTTATTTTATTCATAGCTTTCTTAGTTTCTTTCCCGGTTGTTGTTCCTTTCTTTTTATGTTGTTACTTGTGTTCTGTTTTCTTAGAATTTGCACTTATGACCACGTATTAGAGGGTGGGAGGGTTAAAGATCTTCCCACCTTTTTCCAGGGGGGCCATTTTACTGTTTCAAGGGGACTGCCTCCGGACTGCCAACTTTCCTGAAATTGATGAAAATTCCTTTCAGTTCTGGCAATCGCTTGAATGTACCCCAGTCTTCAATGTGTTAGGCTTTCCTCCTGATTCCCAACAGCCTGCCCCTCCCACCTCCCATGACTCACCTCCCACTACTGTCCTGGGGAGTTGAGAGAGGTTGTCTCCAACCATTAGTGTGTAGGGGCCTGTGGTGTGCTGGAGAGGACACGTTCCAGCTAAGGGGCACCCTCTCCTCAGCTCTTGTTTGTCTAGCTTGTGGTCACCATGTGGGTGAATTTCAGGTTAGTTTTCACAAAATTTTTTTAAATTTATTTTTTATTTATTTTCAGCATAACAGTATTCATTATTTTTGCACCATACCCAGTGCTCCGTGCAATCCGTGCCCTCTATAATACCCACCAACTGGTACCCCAACCTCCCACCCCCCCAGTTTTCAAATTTTATAGGAGGATGGAAATCTAGATTTCTGTGTGAAATTTCATGATTTTAACATGTTGACTTAAGTGTATTTAAACATATGATTGGTGATGGCAAAATAAGACACATCTGTGGGCCACCCTTGGCCATTGCTGGTTACTGCCAGACGAGTCTGGGAGGCCACTGTGGTCCGGGCAGAGAGTATGGAGCGTCTGAGACTGAGTCCTGCATCCTGGTGAGGAGAGCTACACCTGCTCTCTATAAGGATCCTCCTTCTTGTTCTCAGCATAGGAGAAAAGCTGGGGAAAACTGTATTGGGTCCATGTGAGATGAGATTTTTCTGATATCCTTACACAGTTGAGAAAATATTTTTCTCTTGTTAGATGTCATACTTACCCAACTGCACACAGCCTGAGCCAACGGACTGGATGATGGGCATGGACAGAACGGGAACTTTGCATATCCACATTTAGTGCCATGTTTTAAGCTCTGGTGAAGGGGAGCCTGTGTCCTGATGGTGCCCATGGGATTGTCATTTTGAGAAGTGACTGAGTGACAGCACAGACAGGCTAACACCACTGAAAGGAGATTTTTATTCCTTACATGTCCCAAGAGGAGGGAGCATGCTATGCCATGCAGGGTCACCTGGGGAAGCGCCAATGTTGGTCAGGAGACAGAAAGGAGAGAGAAACAGAGGCCAGAGCCTTTACTGTGTTATCTGCTGGAAAGGCAAGGCAGGATAGGGGAAACCGCTTAGGACTGCCTAGTTCGAATCACTCTGGCAGGCTTTGGGGTGCCTGAGTTGTCCTTGGTTGTCTAGTAGCCAGCCCCGGTGTGATTTGGGGCGGGGGAATATTGACTTAGATAAAGGAGGTGGTGGGGGTTGGCATATGAAAGGCAAGTTAGTATCTTGGAAATTAACCAGCCCAGGGAGGGGCAGTCTCCCCTCAGCCAAGACACCAAAACATCATTAAAAAGAAAGAAAATTAGGGGCGCCTGGGTGGCTCAGTGGGTTAAAGCCTCTGCCTTTGGCTCAGGTCATGATCCCGGGGTCCTGGGATTGAGTCCCACATTGGGCTCTCTGCTCAGCAGGGAGCTTGCTTCCTTTCCTCTCTCTCTGCCTGCCTCTCTGCCTACCTGTGATTTTTGTCTGTCAAAATAAAGAAAATCTTTAAAAAAAAAAAGAAAATTTAAAAAAGATTAATAATATAATTTATATAATTTAATAATAATAATAATAAAAGAGTTGTATCTGTTCTAGGAGAAGCCTGGATTGATAAAGAGGTTAATTTCTAAAAGAGGCTCAAGTGTATTGTGTATCTTGTAGATCTCATTTCTTGTAGGTTTGCTCACTAGAGCAGATCAGTTCCTGTGCAATTTGGAGTCAGCCTCATTCCCTGGTTCTCACCAGCCTGACATCATTGTGTTTGGATTCCTAACACGGCCGGAGGATGTTTACATCCCCTCCCGGACAGCTGTGCTCATTGAAAGAGAATTGAAAGAGTAGGAATGGTGATGGTGTTTATTTCTGGAATGGTAAAACACTGAAACCCCTGGTCTCTAAAAATAGGTCACTATTTTCCTCAGAGGAGAAATGGAACTGTTTACCCAAACTCAGCACTGTCTGACAATGCTTCTCCCAAGTTAGTGTAGGTGGCGAAATGGTCTTGGGTTATTTTCAAAGTGTCAAAAATGGTAGTAGGTCTTTGAAATTCTGTAGCTTTTTATTTTCTAATCAGAAAATTTGGAAGCGTGGTCAAGGAGAGTTTTCATGTATTTACGCTAAATTGGCCACGTCTGGCAAATCATGGATATAGCCGGTCCTGCTCTCATGTGTTCTCTAAGTCAGAATTTGCATGGATAATGGCTGACCTTGAGAAGTTGCCCATGCCAGCCTAATCCTAAACCATATCAGCCCATTTAGGAATAAGATAAAAGGTGCAAAGGAGCCCACTTTACCAAGAAGAGGCCATTTTGGGTGGCCCTAGGCAATCGAGATAAGCCTCTTTGGGGTTGGTCTTAAAAATATTACACAATTTTCGGGCACCTGGGTGGTTCAGTTGGTTAAGTGACTGCCTTCGGCTCAGGTCACGACCTGAGGGTCCCGAGATTGAGCTCCACATAGGCTCCCTGCTCAGCGGGGAGCCTGCTGCTCCCTCTCCCTCTGCCTGCCCTTCCCCCTGCTTGTGCTCTCTCGCTCTCTCTCCTTATTTATTTAAATAAATAAAATAAAAAAATATATGTTATATAATTTTCAACCTGCAAATGTCAAGATAAAACACAATTCTGTGGACAAGCTGAGCTCTCAGAGAAGACCTCAGATGGCTGATTATTGGTGTGACAACGGTGTCTTCACTGTTTAGCACTCCCTAGACCTGGCATTAACCTTCCCAACACCTGTAGCTGTACTTGTCCCCTCCCTTCCTCACTCCTCCCTCCCTCTCATTCTTCCTTCTTTCCTTCCTTCCTTCTTTGTATTTTCCTTCCTCCCTTCCTTTCTTAGATTTTATTTATTTATTTGTCAGGGGGTGGGGGAGTGGTGAGCATCAGCAGGGGACGGGCAGGCAGAGGGAGCGGCAGGCTTCTGCTCTGAGCAGCGAGCCCGATGTAGGACTCGATCCCAGGACCCTGGGGTCACGACCTGAGCCAAAGGCAGCTGCTTACCTGACTGAGCCTCGTATTTCTCAGATTTCATATATGCCCTCATTCTTCTAAGAGTGGATGTTGGAAATATAATAAGAGAAGATATTGATAGGTCTCAGGAAATTAAGCTTACTTGACAGAATCATCTCTTCCATGAAAACAGCAAAAGTCATGAAAAAAATGAAAAACAAACTTTTCAAGACCCTCAAATATGTTTTCAAATGTTTTCAGTCTTTGGCCTGCAGAAAAGTGCTGTAAGATGTTCAAATTTCCATTATTCCCATGTAAATGGAATCCTAGAATACTGCTTGAATTTAAATTAATTTTTGGCTTCCTTGCTGATTCAGGTTATCTGAGTGGCACAGACTGTTAGTTGCCTACTCAATGTCTGTTCTCGCCTTCTTCCTGAGTGACAGATTTTTAGCTGAGCACATTGCTGCCTAGAATAAGCCACATTTCCAGATCTCCTTGTGTCTTGGAATGGCCAATTAGTTCCAAGTGGAATTTGTTAGGAGGGACTTATAGAAAGTGCCCCTTATGACAGGGACAGACAGAGTCAGAGCATTTTCCCGTGCCCATCCTTACTTCCTCTGATGCCTACCCGGATCATGGACTTGATGGCTAGAGCTTAGGCAACCGTCTTGCAACTCAAGGTGACCTTAAAGATGGAAGCTGCTATGTTAGGAATGGTGGAGTAGGAAGATAGGAGTGTGGGTTTTTGATGATCCCGTGGTGCCACTGTCACCACTGTAAACTGCTTATTCCTGGACATCTTTCCTGTGAAAGAATAATAAGCTTTATTATTTTTTAAAAAGATTTCATTTATTTATTTGACACAGAGAGAGAGAATGTAAGCAGGGGGAGTGCTAGAGGGAGAAGCAAGCGCCCCGTTGAACAGGTAGTCCGATGCGGGGCTCGATCCCAGGACCCCGAGACCATGATCCAAGCCGAAGGTACATGCCCAATGACTGAGCCACCCAGGCGCCCTGAATAATAAGCTTTTATCTGGGTTGCTTTACTGTGTTAATTAGTGCTGGCCTGTTCATATGATTGAGGATCGAATCTAGTCAAGAATTTCACTTATCTAATGTGTAATTAATGCTTGTTGAAAGCAAATGCTTCCTGGACTAAACGTGATGTTGCTATAAAAGAATTTTAAAAACCCAGGTGCCAAAAAGAGAAATTGACTTTTAAAGCCTCTGCACTCATACTCTAATTTCCGTAAAAATAGCAGAAAACTGTTCACACACACACGCACACGCATGCCCCCTTGCCCCCCCCCGACGATTGTCGGGCTTCAGCTCAGCAGAACTGAGTTTGAATTCAAGGCCACGCCTCTCTGTGATCGGCCATTTTTCATCAGTCCCACGACCGTGGGCAGCTTACTTAACTTGCAGGTAGTCGCTGTTCTTTACTACAAATTGGGAAAGAGTAAGTAACTCACATCTGTTGGAAAATTAAATGAGATAATATGTGTACAGCAGAAGCCAGTAAATTATAGTGGGCCGGGCATAACAGAGCATAGGGGAACAAGTTTTGAGAGTTGAAGTGCCCAGAATAGACTCACCCTTTCCTCCAGATTTCAATATATGAGTTGTTCTCTCAGTTCTGGTGGCTTGCTCTGGGGACACGGCTGACACACTACTACCAGGCCGGTCTTCTGAGGCCTGTTTCTACTTCATGGACCTTTGGTAGCCAAGCATTTGAGATGCTGCGAGATCCCATCAGGCCTTTTGCCTCCAACACCATATTCAGCCCTTTAAGACCTAGACTTTCTGCTCTAAGTGTCCCGCCTTCTTCCTAGTTCCCATATATTTCCATCCCTATCTGGGAGACCTTGGGCCAATCCTCCGACCTTGTAAACCTACAAAGCCAACTGAAGCCCAGTGTCAGCTGTTTACACTTCCCTGCTCATAAACCATGCAGTCTAGTTATTGGTTGCTTGATTATTCTCTGAATAGGAAAGTTCCCTGGGACCCCCTCCCCATGGTTCCCCACCACCGCGCCCAGGCCCAAAGAACTGGTTTTATGTGTACTGGTCTATGTAGAAACATGTTAGTTGCGTGTTTGATCAAGGAACAATTATGGTGGGCTTGCTCATAGCGCTGGAAAGGCCAGCAGGATATCTCTCCAGCTGCTCCAAGAGAGGCATTGCCTGTAGGGCTTTCCCATGGCTCAACGACAAACCTTCAATCTTGCAGGCAAAGAGGCCTCATTTTATTCATTTTCTCACTTGGTAAATATTGATTGAGTTTACCGTAGGCACTAAATTCTTCAGCAGACCAATGTCTCAAAGGCAGATTTATAGTAACCAAGAGTATTTGTAAATTAAGTAACCAAGACCATTAAAATTAAGAGCCAGAACCGCTGAAGGAACTAGAACATGCTCTTGGCTCTCCGCTGGTCTGCTCTCCCACCATGGCCCCCCAACCCCCCTAAGGATCCTGGTTATCAGCAGAGGAACAGCATGTTTCCTGCCTCAGGCTCCAGCCAGCCCAGTGCACCTGTCTTCCCGTGGAGCTCTGCAGCGAACTGGATCACATAAGCCAGAGTGGACTATAGGCCACCCTCTCCCAGGTCAGGCATCGCCAGAGTCCTGTGGCTGGTTGACCAGCCCCGTGGCTTCTCTACGCAGCACTGCAAACGATTGACATATTCAGGGAGCTCTTCTGACCCATGAAGGTACTGGCCTATTTTCCTAGGTACTGTTTTTTTTTTTTTTTTTTTAATATTTTGTGTCTTGAGGTGTATCTTAACTCTTTGTTTTAAAATTTCTCGGGCATGGCTTACATGGACAACGGCCTTCTGTGTCTCTGCAGCCTCCTACGTCCCTATGAAGAGCACGAGGTGTTTACCCGCTGTACCCCAGCAGCTTGAAACCTGGATTGCAGAAGGGCAGCCTTCAGAAGATTTATGCTCTGAAGATAGTTATGTTTCCCTTGAAAATTAAAATAAAAAAGAGATTTCTTAGGTCATTAGTGAATGATCTAAGTCTAAACCTAAGTTTAGACTCCAGTTGGAGTTTGGGAAGGGGAGCTATGATACCATTGCTCACTTGCTGGCTCTTCTAACTGCGGGGTCTCCTCTTCATGTCTTGGGCCAAATGTGTGGGAACATGAGGTAGGGATAAGGGAGCCCCAGACACCACATCTTGCGTTATTGTATTTGTACTCGGCTCTCCAAGGGAAACCTTGCAGAATCATCCCTAGGAAAAGGAACACGAGCTTTAAAAGTGGCTGTCGGGCATGTGGGAGGCAGCTTCTCTACAGTAGTGTGGAAGGATGATTTGTGGGTTCCCGCCTCCCCCCAGGGTCTAAGACACTAGTAATTTATCACGGAATCCCTTTGGCTGGGGAGCGTTCCAGCCTGGCCTCTGTGGCAGAGGTAGGCGCTGTTCTCTCTCTTAGTGTTGTTTCCAACGGGACATGACCTCCCGCCATTTAGAAGCTGTTTTCATGTCTTCTTCCTGGAGACAGCTCATCCTGCCTCTAGCTGGTTGTCTGTGAAGAAAGAGAGAGGAAGGAAAATAAAGAATGATGGACGGAAGTCCCTTCCTCACACTGAAGGGCTGGTCATCTTCCTTAGGATTCTCGTAGGTGTGCTCCCCCCATCCCCGCCCTCCCTGCGCCCTCCCTGCACCCTCCCTTCACCCTCCCTGCGCCCTGCCCACACCCACCCTGTGTGTTTCCCCTGACTCACCTCCTCTGGCTTCATGGCTTGGTCACAGCTGGCAGTTCAGACCTCCCACCTGCCCCTCTGGCTGGTCCTGTCTCTTTCCCAGACCAGGCTGGGCTGTAGGCAGGAAACAATGAAGCACCCCCGGTGCTCACTGCCCACAGTGTCAGGGGACATGTCCAGACACAGTCCCCACTCTGCTAACCAAGAATGTGTGTCTCTCTGCTGACTGCTGAACTGTCGCCTGCCATCCCTGTCCCCCGGCCTCCTGTCTGCTAGCACAGGACAGCAGCGGCTGACCTTTGCAGTCCGAGTCTGTCCTCTACTCTGTGTCCTGGTTTCTAAGTCTGCCATTCTGCTGGGGACCTTACAGCAGTGACCTTAGAGAATCCTTAGTGAGTCCAAGAAATTTCAGGATTCTGCAGTGTCAGAAGGTGGTGTGGCATAGTTGGGGAAGCTTTAGCTCTCCTTCCAAATCTCTGTGGCACTTACACATTTGATACAGGTAACTGACCTCTTCTCTATCCTGTGGAAAGTGCTCTCCACATTAATCATTTCTAGTCCTCTTCCAACAAAATTGCTGTCTCCGTGTCCTTCTTAAACTATAATTCTAGAGTCACTCCTTCTGAATGGGACTTACCTTACTGTTTCTTTAAACCCAAGCTCTGACTCCCCTCACACACACCCTCACATAGGTCTGGCTCTCAGGGCTCTGGTTGTGATGGGCCCTGGCTTCCCATTTTTGGGCTTTGCACCCAGATCTGCTGTGGGATCATTGTTCTGATCACAGCCCTGGTGATTTGTCTGAACCATCCCCACGGTGTGTCCCGTCTTTCTATCCTGAGACTCAGTGACAGTGGCCTGTAGCTCAGGACCAGCTGGGTGGGGTGGCGTTGGAGCTCACCAGAAGGATGGAGGTTTGGCGCCCCTTCAAGCTGACAATCTCTAAATTCTGTTCAACACTTTATTTAGTGGGGACAGGGACAGTGTGGCCAAGAACTGTGTCTAATTTTACCTCAGGACCTTGTTTCCTTTAGTGGCAAAGGAACTCTTTTATGTTTGCCCATTCTGTCATGAGTCCCGGGTGGTGATCTGCGCTACAATGGGCCATACTTTCAGTTAGATTCCAGTAAGATCTTAGCACATTCCTAGTAGCTGATGCTCCACACAGCTTGACAGGGCGCCGGGCCTTTCCAAGTATCTTTGGCACCTGGGGGTACCTCACCCTTCGCCAGGCTGTCTGCAGTATGTCATGCCAGCCTCTGTCTGTGACTCCAGCTTGCTCAGTTTTCCTGTGTAAAACACCTTGCCAACCCGCTAGCCTTGAGATACAACCAGCACTTTGCAAAAGAACTGTAGTTGTTCGAGGAGTAATGCCGACATACAGTCTGTCCTCTGGGCCCCGTGCAATTTCTTCTCCAGGGCTTTTCCGGGTCCAGATGAAAATGACCCATCAAATGAGACTCCCAGCGGATCCCTCAGGACATGCTTCAATGCTCATAAATTTTGCTATCAAGACAATTTTAGAAGAAAAAAGCGCCATTTTTGTTTCTTCTCCAGGAAATTGAATTTGACATTTCCGCTCTCCTGGGAAGATTCTGATGGAAGACATTCTGTCCAGCTGAACGGCTGCATGGCGTGAGGTAGACTCAGAAGTCCTTAAGAAAATAAATGAAGTGACCGAGGTCCTTTGAGGAAGAATCTAGTTAATAATGGTCTTCCAGACTTTGAAAAAGGCGCAGGTATGACTGGTTTCAGTGGGCCCAACGGGGTCAAAGAAAAGGAACAACCATGTTTGGAATCTTCTCATGGTGAACGCGAGGTCGGGAGTTAGACTGATCATCACGCCATGTCCTTGCTCAAGGACCTCTCCTGTAGGATGGGATGGGGAAGGGCAAGGCCCTGGGATGAGACTGCCAGCGTCTGCGACCCGCTTCCACCAGGAAGATGTCCCTTGTTCTGTGCCCCCGGAGAAGCCTGTCTAACCTCAGCTGACTAGTGTTGCATTCTACTATACTTAGACATTTGTACTCTTCTTCTTCACTGGATCGTGTGCTCCTTGAGGGCAGTGACCATCTCTTTTACAACCATCCATCTCCTAATGGGCACTTATAAATGTTTGTGGGCCTACCTTATTCTACGTGTGATATTGAGCTGTCAGTTCAGCTCATGGCAGCCTGCTGAAAGACAGAATTAGCCCATTTTGCAGAAGAAGAGACTGAGGCCCAGCTCCCACCACTGGCATGTGGGAGAGCCAGGTTAACAACCCACAGCAGGAACCCGGAAAATGACCCCCACATCTATTGCAAAACTCAAGCTCCTGAGCCCGATGCTGTTTTGCTTATCAGTCATGAGCGGCGCTTGGCATACCTTCAGATCTTGTGGTTGACTGAGGTGATGTTGTTTCGTTGTCAGAAGCTGGGCTGGGTTTCATCCTTCGCCTTCTAACTTCTCTGATAATAAAAATGTATTCCTTTCATGCTGCTGTCTTCTGAGGCCCAGAGATTTTTTTTTCCCCACCAACTGTATCTCTTTCCCAAGAAGTACTGTTACCAAGTAAAGGACATTTCGTTTGTTTTTGCTTCTACTTTTCTGATCAGACTTTAAAAAATTTCTTTCTCCAGGCATTTCAAATCAGTTCTGGATAAAAATATACAGCTTTCTGAGAAATATGGCAACTTTGGCCCTTGTGGGAAAGTGTGACTTTGGCCTCCAGTCACGTCTTTTATGGCCTCAGAGGCATGCTAATGTGGGAGGCAGCCTGGGCTGTGGCTCTACTGAAAATATCATCAGGCACAAGTGGGAATTAAATATGACCGTATTGTTTCCAGACCACCAGAGATAGTTACACATGTCTTTATTAATGGGATCTATTGGGGTTGTGAGTTTTGGGGAACAGCGGGGTGTGGGGGTGCTGAGGGGGGAGGCTGAGTTAGCAGACCCCAGCTGTACATGTATTTTAACAAGTTCGGAAGTGTTCAAATGCTTTGGCTTTGTGTGCTGACACACCCCAGGGTGAGGTGTGGAAAAATCATCACAGCACAGTGGCTGGGGGTTTCGGAGGTAGAACGAGCCCCGCAGGCCTGCTGACTGGAGTCCCAGAAGATCTGGAGCTGAAAGACGTGATGAGCCAAACGGGCTGGGTGTGCGTGAAATCTGAAATCCTCCCCGGAGGTTGGGCAAGGAAGTCTGCCACGAGTTAGTGAGTCTAGCACTTGTCACTGGTTGATCCATTAAAATGATGTTAATCTGGTTCAATGGACTTACTTGGCTTCTCAGCCAGAGACAGCTCACAGTCTCCAGTGATGTTGGGAGAGGAGAGCAGAGGGGGAAGTCCAGTTTACTTCTGAAGGAAATAGAAAAACGAAGGTCTGTGTTGAAGCCACCTGTGCAAATCTGTGAAGGGATGAAATACTTTTCATCAAGGGACTACTAAATTAAAAGGATAGCATAACACCCCACCCCCCACACACGTGCAACCAAACCCAAATGCCTTATGATGAAGGCTGAAACCACTGGCAAACTTCTGGCCAAGTGTAAATTATTTTACTTTAAACAATGATCGATTCAAAACTCAAGTGTTGCTAAAGACAATGGGTGGGCTTTTCATCCTCTCTTTACCTGAGTTCCACCGAAGTTAGAGGGTTAGCTATTTGCTAGCTGGTCCCGAGCAACTGGTTTTATTTTTTATTGTAAGCGTCATATGAGCTCTTTAATTGATTACTCATATTAAACATTCACTGAATGCCAAATGTCCTATTAAATACAGGCTTATCTCATTTTATTATGCTGCACTTAAAAAAAAATTGAGTTTTGCAGATATTGTGGGTTTTTTTGTTTTATTTTGTTTTATAAATTGAAGGTTTGTGGCAATCCTGCATCAAGCAAGTCTATTGGTGACATTTTTCCAACAGGATTTGCTCACTTGGTGTCTCTGTTACGATGTTACAATAACAATTTAATAATTCTCACAATATTTTAGGCTTTAGAAATTATTATTGTATTTGTTATGGCGATCTGTGATGTTACTTTTGTAGTTGTTTGATGTGCAATGAACCATGCTCACAGAAGACATTGAACTGAATCAATGTGTGTTACGTGAGTTCTTTTTTTTTTTTTTTTAAGATTTTATTTATTTATTTGACAGAGACAGAGAGGTCCCAAGTAGGCAGAGAGGTAGGCAGAGAGAGGAGGGGAAGCAGGCTCCCTACTGAGCAGAAAGCCCGATGCGGGACTTGATCTCAGGACCCTGTGATCATGACCTGAGCCGAAGGCAGACATTTAACCCACTGAGTCACCCGGGTGCCCCTGTTGTGTGTGTTCTGACTGCTCCACAGACTGGCTGTTCCCCTGTCTCTCTCCCTTTCCTTGGGCCTCCCTATGCCCTGATTTATAACAATAGTGAAATTAGGCCTATTAATAATCCTACAAAGCCTCTAAGTGTTCCAGTGAAAAGGAAGGCCACATGTGTCTTTATATTTTTACTTTTTTTTTTTTAAGATTTTATTTATTTGACAGAAAGAGAGACAGCAAGAGAGAGAACATAGGCAGGGGGAGTGGGAGAAGGAGAAGCTGACTTCCCACTGAGCAGGGAGCTCGATGCAGGACTCAAGCCCAGGAACCTGGGATCGTGACCTGAGCCGAAGGCACATGCTTAACCACTAAGCCACCCAGGCGCCCCTAAATGTCTCTTACTTTGAATCAAAAGCTAGAGATGATTAAGCTTGGCAAGGGAGGCATATCAAAAGCCGAGATAGGTCAAGAGCCAAACTTCTTGTGCAGAACAGTTAGCCAAGATATGAATGCTAAGGAAAAGTTCTTGAAAGAAATTAAAAATGCTACTCCAGTGAACATAGGAATGGGCAGAAAGAAAAACAGCCTATTGTCAGTATGGAGAAAGTTGGAGTGGTCTGGATAGAAGATCAAACTAGCCACAACAGCCCGTCAAGCCAAATCCAGAGCAAGGCCCTTAATCTCTTCAAGTCTCTGAAGGCTAAGAGAAGCAAGGAAGGTGTAGAAGAAAAGTGTGAAGTTAGTAGAGGCTAGTTCATGAGGTTTAAGGAAAGCAACCATCACCATAATATAAAAGTACAAATTGAGGAAGCCAGTTCTGATGTGGACACTGCAGCAAGTTCTTCAGAAGATCCAGCTAAGATCATTAGTGGAAGTAAGTGGTGGAGACGGAACAACCTTCTATTGGAAGACAATGCCATCTAGGACTTTCATGGCTAGAGAGGAGAAGTCAGTGCCTGGCTTCAAAGCTTCAAAGGACAGGCTGACTCTTGTTAGGGGCTAATGCAGGTGACTTGAAGTTAAAGCCCATGCTCATTGACCTTTCCAAAAATCCTAGGTCCTAAAATGTTTAATCTACACTGCCTGTGCTCTAAAAATGGAGCAAAAAACCCTGGATGACAGCACTTCTGCTTATAACATGGTTTACTGAATATTTTAAGCTCACTGTTGAGAACTACTGCTCAGAAAAAAAATTCCTTCCAAAATATGCCTGCTCATTGACCTGGTCACTCAAGAGCTCGGATGGAGGTGGACAAAAAGGTTAGTACTGTTTTCATGCTGTTAATGCTGCATTCATTCTGCAGCTCATGGATCCAAAGTAATTCCAACTTTCTTCCAGACCTTCCTATTTTAGAAATACATTTTGTAAGGCAAGGTAGTGATTCCTCTGATGGATCTGGGGAAAGTAGGTGGAAAATTATCTGGAAAGGTGTCACCATTCTAGATGCCATTAAGAATGTCCATGATTCATGGAAAGAGGTCAAAATGTCAACCTTAACAGGAATTTGAAAGCAGTTGATTACAACCCTCGTGAAAGACTTTGAGAGGTTCAAGACTTCAGTGATGAAAGTGACCACAGATGTGATGAAAATAGCAAGAGAACTAGGATTAGAAGTGGAGCCTGAAGATGGGACTGTATCGCTGTGATCTCATGATAAAAATTTAATAGGTGAGGAGTTGCTTCTTGTGGGTGAGCAAATAAAATGGTTTCTTGAGATGGAATCTGCTCCCGGTGAAGATGCCGTGATCATTGAAAGGACGATAAAGGATTTAGAATAGTACATAAACTTGATAAAAGCAGCAGCAAAGTTTGAGAAGATTGACTCCACTTTTGAAGGAAGTTGTACAGTAGGTAAAGATCTATTGCATAACATTGCTACAGAAACATTTTTTTGTGAAAGGAAGAGTCAATTGATGCAGCAAACTTCACTGTTGTCTTATTTAAAAAAAAAAAAAAAACAAAACTGCCACAGACACCGCAACCTTCAGCAGCCACCACCCCAATCAGTCAGTAATCATCAACATCAAGGCAAGACCCTCCACCAGCAAAAAGATGATAAGTTGCTGAAAGTTCAGGTGATAGTTAACATTTTTTAGGACTCAAGATTTTTTTTTTTTTTAAGATTTTATTTATTTATTTGACAGAGAGAGAGATCACAAGTCGGTGGAGAGTCAGGCAGAGAGAGAGAGAGAGAGAAGCAGGCTCCCGCTGAGCAAAGAGCCCGATGCGGGGCTCGATCCCAGGACACTGAGATCATGACCTGAGCCGAAGGCAGCAGCTTAATCCACTGAGCCACCCAGGCGCCCCAGGACTCAAGATTTTTTGACTTAAGGTAGCTTCATTGCTTTTTTAGAAATAAAGCTATCACATACTTAATAGACTACAGTATACTGTAAACCTAACTTTTATTTGGACTGGGAATCCCAGAAAAATTCATTTGACTTGCTTTATGGTGGTTGTCTGGACCTGACTATCTTTGAGGTATGCCTGTATTTGACTTGTGTGGTTTGTACCTAAGGGGTATCTATCATCATTCTCATTTTATAAGGGAAGAAACTGAGATCTAGAAGGTTTAGTGACTTGCCCTCAAGGCCATAGAGCTGATTAGAGCTAGGAATCAGATGTAGGTTTCTTTGACTGCAAGATCTTCTACGGCATTGGTAAATCTTCTTGGATCAAGTTACTTCTGTATTTGCTAATAGGTTGCTAAACCCAAATTCCTAGCTTATTTCACCAGTGTATAGGGTCTGATGAAGTGTGTTGAATTTAATTCTACTTTTTATTTTCACTACCTCACTTCCCTCTTTCCAAGATGTATTTCCTTACTTATTTGCATCATGTATATATTATCATATATGATATAAAATATTTTACAGTTTTATATTATATATTACACGTGTTACTTATATGATATATAACATTATTATATTCTTTGTATTACTATATATATAATGAACTAAGAATTTTTCTGCAAGGTATTTAGGAGATGTAATAGCAAATGGGGAGGAAATATCTATGTAAATAAATGACAATCTAGACCCAATAATTGTTAATAGTATTCCACAGACTCCCAAAATCTAGCATGTCTCCCATTTTTTTGCTTCCTTCATTTCTTCTCCTTTCTCCCACCTCTTTTTTTTTTTTTTTTAAACTAGTGAAAGCCTAAAGTTACTGCCACACTTTTGGCTGCATGGAAATTATTATTGCTATTATTTATTTTACGTAGGCTCCATGCTTAGTGTGGAGCCCAATGTGGGGCTTGAACTTACAACCCTGAGATGAAGATTTGAGCTGAAACCAAGTGTCAACTGGTTAACCAACTAAGCTACCCAGGTGCCACCAGTTTTCTTTTTAATTGACCAATTCCAACTCAAATATTGCTAAAGAAATGTTCTGGAGCTTTCTTTATTCTGGTGTCATTGAAATTCAGCTGACTTTGGTTATAAGAAGTCCAACTGTTTTATAATACATTGTTTTCCCAGGCAAAGGAGCAAATGAAACACATTATGTGAAGCTGGTGAACAATATAGTTTTATCTCTTTGTTGAGGGAGAGAAAATGACTGCCTTGGTCACTGTTGGCCCTTTGCTTTAACCAAACACATTCTCTGAGCCTGGAGACAGATTTAAATCCTTGAGGTTGCTGTTACAGCCTCAAGTGCTTCCTGAATAATAAGAGAGTTATGTCCACCAATGTTTGGAAGATCAAAGCCCTAGCCCACTGGCAGTTCCAATCAAAGTGATGCTTCCTGGCAGTTTTACCAGTGGGCACATAGAATGTGTTTGGGTGGCACAATGGGGGGGCTTGTTATTTTTAAAGTTTTATTATTTTATTATGTATTAGGAAAAGTGCAATCAACACATTAAATTGGCTATTTTAGGGATCTGATTCCTTAGTGTTAAAATGTAACATTTAAAAAAACGAGTTGATTTTGGGGACAATAATAAGTCATCATCTTGGTGGCAATACACAGGGAGAAATCTGTGAAGGTGATAGGCTAAGAACTAATGTCTTGGAAATCCTGAGTGAGGACAGTCATTCATGGAGAGATAGAGGATGCTGGGGGCAAGCTGGTGGATGCCTAGAAGTTGGCTATAACTGAGAATATAGTGCATTGGAAGGTCTTTGATGCCTTTTTAGAAGCCCTTCATCACCTTTTGAAACTTTGCTAACTGACCATTTTGCACTAATAAAGATCACTTTGATTTCTATTG
Organism: Mustela nivalis; assembly: GCF_964662115.1. Classification (NCBI taxonomy): domain Eukaryota; kingdom Metazoa; phylum Chordata; class Mammalia; order Carnivora; family Mustelidae; genus Mustela; species Mustela nivalis. Next base: position 53,267,767 of record NC_139021.1, read on the forward strand.
TTAGTGAGCTGTTCATGGGTGTTCTGCTTATCGGCTTCACTATAATGCAATAATTGTGATAAATTCCCCTTCTGTTTCTCAGGTTGTAGCTTTTCAATTTGAGCACCAGTCTTCAAGATTTTGCTTGCACATACTCTAACTGAATTTTTCTAATATTTTGCACTATCATTTTAAATAGCTGTCAAAGATTTAGTTACTAATATTTTAAAATATTGATTATAAATATCACTCATTTTAATGACTTCAATGGAGCAACATTCAACAAAATTATGAACCATTAAAGAAAAAAAAAAGCATGAGCAGTTTCTTCTGTGTCCATCAAAATTCTGACACCATTATTTCTTCTTCTAAAACTTTACCCTATGGTCTGCTGATTATTTTGTATCGGTCATGTTAAAATTCCCATTAATAGAGGCGCTCCTTGGGTTGGCCAGGCGTGATTCTATAGATGTGGCTCTGTGGAAGAGATGGAGCTCTAACCTGGGCCACTTAGTAGGCTCCTGGTCTTCAGAGCTGATCACCAGGCTGTGCTCAGGTGGGGTCATCTGTAACAAGCATGGCAACCTATGTGTTAGAAAACTATCTAGAGCAGTTGAAGTAGAACTGTAAGGGCTACCACAATAGCCAAAGACTGAAATTGAAAACATCTGTTTTCAACAACTTGACCCTGTTTTTCACCCTTCTGTTTTCAACCAACATTACCCTGCTCAGATAGTAATGGATTCTGGATTTATTATTTTTTTGCCTTCTGCATTGTGTTTTGGACATAGAAAATGCCTCCCTAGTATTTTCTCATTGGCTGTCTTTATATATTATCTGTTAAATAGCCACAGCTTAGAAGAGATCATAGTGGCATCTTATGCTGTGATTTGGTGTGGATAAACCAAAAAGGATCCCCCCACGCTTCTTCAGATGTTTGGACCTTAAGTGCTTTGATCTGTTTTCCCTAACAGAGTTTGAGAAATTCAGCTGTTCATGCTCTGAATAAAGAAGGAAGTGGGGGAGGTGGGGAAAGAAAGGGAGGAGGAAGAGGAGGAGGAGGAGGAGAAAGAAGAGGATGAGGAGGAGGGAGAAAGAACAAAGGGAGCCAAAAAATTTTCAGTTAAGACGTTTTGAACTGCAAGTGAGATTACCCAACAAAAGTGGCACACACATTAAGAGGGTTGTTATCTCACAAGGCAGGAAGTCTGGAGCCAGCGGAGTTCTAGGTTTGGTTTAGTTACAGAATGATGTCACCGAGGGTGCTTTCCAGCCTCTTGCTCTGCTGTCCTCAGCATTTCAGTGCTATCTCCTCTCATGGCTGCAAGATGGCGGTAGTGGAATCAGGAATCATGCGCAGACTGATGACATGAAAGGAAGAAGAAAACTGTTGTTTGCTTCCGTAAATATCTTTTCATGAGCAAGGAAAAACCCTAAAGCATATTTTCTCTCAGTTCACATAAGCTAAGACGGGGTCACATGTCCATGGCCAAACCAGCCATTGCCAAAAGAACTAGAGAGGGCCCCATGCAGCAAAAGGTCACATAATTCCTGAACAAAGCTGAGTTGTAATAGCAACAAAGGAGGAAAAAGTGCTTATTGGATTAGACACCAACAATGTCAGTCACTTTATAACCTCAGGATTGGTCAGTCTACTTCTCATCTTGTGTTCTTTGTATTTTCCTTTAGGGATCTACTTCTCTGGACACTCTCCTTACTGTGTGGTAGTTACGTACTTTGGGTATGAGCCAAGGTTAGGCTCTGTTATGGGTCAGTCAGCAGTATTTTATCTCTTTGCCTCAATGAATGATTCTGAGTGTGGCTAAACTTAGTTCATGGCCATTGGCATGGCCATAAAGACTGGTTTGGGTTGATCTGATCAGAACAAAACTCAAATCTGGCTATGGAAATAAATAGTTATTCTTTCTCCCACATTTGAGTGAGCTTGCAAGTAGCTGGGGCTGCTCCTCGCAGCCATTTTGATCCCTGAAGGAGTTGAGCATGAGATGAAGTCAATATGGCCTGTGGAACAAGCAGGAGAATCACACAGAAATTGAGTTTGACCCATGATAGAGCTGTTCCTAATTCTAATCTATCTCTGGATTTTTATATGAATCAATACATGAATGTTATTGGTTAAGCCAGTTTGAATTTTAAAATAAACCCTTGCTGAATAATACACTTAAAGAAAAAAACCCTAATTATAGCTTTTATCGATTTAAAACTCTTTAATGTCTCTCCATTGTTCTCAAGATAAAATCTAGAATATCTAGCTCCATCCCAACCTCTGCTTTCATCTTACATTTCACTGCCCTGATATATATCTCAAGGATTTATTTATTTATTTCAGAGGGAGTGAGAGAGTGCTCCAGTGGGAGGGGCGGAGGGAGAGGGAGAGAAAGAATCCAAGCAAATTCCTGGCTGAGCATGAAGCCTGTCGCAGGGCTCGATCTCATGACCCTGAGATTAGGACTGGAGCTGAAACCAAAAAGAGTTGGTTGCCTAACCAACTGGATCATCCAGGCTCCCCTTACTGCCTTGTAATATTTTTATTTCCCAAGTATGTTGTTTTCCGTCATTTGCAGATCTTTGCACACCTTACTTTCTTTGTCTGGAATATCCAATCACACTTTTTTTCCCTTTTTTAGTACCTACTTGTCTTGGCAGACACTGTTATTGGTTGTTTAAAATCATCCCCTAGAGGAAAGGATTCTAAAGTAAAAGTAAGCGCAGACCTCTGTATCTCTTATCTCTTTAATCACACCCCTTTTCCTTACAGCTAATTTACTAAAGAACTGTCTTTTGAAAAGAAGATCACAACTGCCCATTGTATTTTTTTTTTTGAAAGATTTTATTTATTTATTTGAGAGAGAGAAGGAGAGAGGATGAGAGGAGAGAGGTCAGCAGGAGAAGCAGACTCCCTGCCGAGCAGGGAGCCAGATGTGGGACTCAATCCTGGGACTCCAGGATCATGACATGAGCCAAAGTCAGTCGTTTAACCAACTGAGCCACCCAGGTGGGCCCTGTCTATGGCTTCTTGAATGGAGAAGCCTTAACTCCTTAACTACCTTAACTCCCAAGAACCCAGATGGCAAATATCTGTATCCAGTGGCCTAAATTGACCTGGAGTTTCTTCATCTATTACTCAACTGTTGGTTCAAAACTTTTACCAAGGGTAAGTACACAATCTCATCAGCTAATTGGATCTTGCCTTGAAAGAACTCAACTCTTCTGCAGCTGAACTCACTATCTGAATATTTACATTTTAATTGTTACCTTTTTTGATTACTGGTGTACCATCTGGTAAAATGTCTTTGTGCTCTTGTAGATATTGTGTCGTATTTTACAGGTATTGAGAAAGCTTGGTATTTATTTATAAAACCCATAGTAACTATGGACTAAGGTAACTCAGAAGGAAAACACAAAATGCCTTCTTGTTGAAAGGGTTAGTCTGTTCTGCTCTGTTGTAAGTAAAGTACAAAAAAGAAGGAGGAAGAAGCAACAGTTGCTGGCACTTTCGGGGCAGTGGTGACATGCTGAGTCACCGCAGAGAACAGAATTTGCAAAGTCATGATTCACCGCTTGGAGCTTATTGGGTCTAACTACTGTGCCTTGGGTATTCCAGGAAAACTGACCAACGGCATTTGTTGACCCACTTTATAATAACCCATAGTTACCGTAAGTATTCCATTTTCTAATCCCTCTTGGAAAACCTATAGAATCAAGACATACACTAGTCTCACTTGCGGAAGGGCCAACCCTTAAGTATTTCTGCAGTTTCTGGTCTGGTAAACGTGTCATGCAGCTTATTTTTCAAAAAGTGACACATAAAACACTTAATTCAATTTAACAACAAGGTTTGGCTTCTAGTGTGTGACTTCAACAGGTTTTCTTAGGTTGACTACGGGCATTTGTAAGGAGTATCCCATGAAGTAATGATGGTCACGCACAGAAAATGAAGTGTTACCTTGCTATTTATGCTGTTATATCCCTTGGTGCAAATCCCAACGGAAGACCTACTTCTCCATGAACAATTCCTAGCAGAATAGACTTTCAGTTCCATGATACTATAGAGAGAACTTAAAACATATGAGAGGGGGAAAAAAGCACATTTGGGCTTTTCGTTCTTTATTACCTTGGTGGTATGGTCACACACTCTTTTTTCCAAAGCTGTAAAGCTTTTGCTGCAATGAAAATCCTTCCTGCCAGGTTGCCCAGCAACAGCTGAACCTTAGTAAATGAGGACTATTTCACACTGTTACAAAGACAATCCCGTGTGGAATGAGATGGTACTCTTAAGAATCCTCTATTTCATGGGTTTATTGAGATTAGTAGCTTCAGCCTGTTCTGGTTTATTGTGGTGCAGAAGGCCTTGGGTTAGTCCTGTCTGGTCTCTACCTCTCATTTGTTGGGTGAAGACACATATGGGAGTGCTTGCTTAATGTCGCTTTGGGAGCAAAACTGGGAAACGAGACATGTTTGTCTGCAAAGCTAGCTCCATTTTAATCTGTGATTTCTTCTCGAAATTAATTTTTACTTACACGGTGATACATGAATACATTCTCCTTATAAAAATGAAATGATATGATGAGTCTGAGTTTCCCTTGACCACTCTTCCGAAGCTAACATTCCCAGAGGTCACCATTATTACCAGTACATTGAAGATTCACCTGATAACATTTCCTACATATTCACCAATGTGTATATGCACATACAAGAGTTATGGAACATGGTTTTGTGGGTATATATGTGTGTTTGCTTTACAAAAAGGAAGGTCATACTGTGTGTTTGGTTTCATCACTTGCTTATTTCAATCAACACTATTGAGAGTTCTGGAGAACTGGGAGATCTTTTATATCTATACTATTCCTTTTAATACCTATGTATATTCCTTGGTTTGGCTTACACACAATAGTTGACTTAGCCCTTCTTCCCTTAGTGAACAGGGATGTTGTTTCCAGTTTTCTTTTACTTTCCCTGGAATTCTCTGGAATTGGCCAACTGGGCTACCCTTGGACTAGCAGGGTCCACGCATTGTGCCCACGATGCCTAAGTAGTACTCACTGAGCCCACGGGGCTTCCTTCTGTCATGTAAAGTTTCCTTTCCCTTAAGTGACAAGTGCCAGGTTCAACTACCTTATTCTGGAGTCTTCCTCCATTTCAAAACTTGGGATGGCTCCTTGCTACTTGCAATGATAGTTTTCAAACTTTCCAGAGTTTGTCATTCTGAACTTTGCTGATTTTGTTTTCTCCACTTGGATTTCCTTTTTCATTCTCCCCTTCCAGCCCTCAGTTCCACCTGGTAGATTTCTACTCACCACTCATGGCTCAGTTTAAATATCACTTTCTGCACAGTCTCCCTCTGATCTCTCCCTACCCTTCCCTTTTTACCTGATTTTTTAAATTCCATTTCTAGTAAAATGTGTGCTTTAATACACACATATGCACACACACTCATGCACACATATTTTTTACATTCATTTACACAGGGTGCCTAGGTATGGTTGTTAAGGCTGTGTACTGCACAGGGCCATGGGGTATCATTCACATTAATAATTGTTGCTTATTTATTTTGTAATATGTTTATTTGAGGGTCACCTGGGTGGCTCGGTTGGTTAAGTGACTGACTAGTGATTTCAAGCGGGGTCATGATCTTGGGGTTGTGGAATCAAGCCCCATGCTGGGCTCCATGCTGAGTGTGGAGTCTGCTTGGGATTCTCTCTCTCCTCTCTCTGTCCTCCCACCATGCACACACATGCTCTTTCTCTCTCTAGAATAAACAAATAAAATCTTAAAAATATATTATACCTTTATTTGTATTATTGCGCTTTGACCGCAGCTTAATTTGTTTACTTTTTAAGGTAATACTTTTAGGCACTCCACTGTTTTCTTCCTTTTTGTAATATCCTTCGGCATTGTGGGGTGGGTGATTAATAATAACCGAAATGTGTATAACCCTTCACATAATTACAAGGCATATTTGCATATAATGGTAATAATAGTTTCCATTTTATTCTTTTTATTAAGGGTCTCTTATATGCTAGGCATCTCTCAAAAATATTTTTTACATGCATTCATTATTTCATTTAAAAATCATAAGTAGTGGGGCGCTTGGGTCGTGCAGTAGGTTAAGCTACAACTCTTGGTTTCTGCTCAGGTCGTGATCCCAGGATCCCGAGATATAGCCCTGAGTCAGGCTCCGCGGTCAGCACAGTCTGCTTCAGATTCTCTCTCCCTCTCTACCCCCATTCACTTGCACTCTCTCAAATAAATAAAATCACAATTACATGAAAAAATAGATCTCATTAGTTCCACTGAATGGTGAAGGAAACTGAGGCACAGTGAGGTTGAGTCACTTGCACAAGGCCATTACCATGAAGTGCAAGTGCTGTCTGGGCCTCAAGGATTGCCCAGCTTCCCACCCTTTGACGTGCCATGACACATTTTATAGAGAAGAAAACAGAAGCTCAGAGTGGTTAAGAGCCTTATCTTTATCTTGTGACTCAAAAACTCTTTATGCTTTGCTCTTTGCATATTGGCACTTAGATTATCTTAATATTAAAACCAAAATTCTCTAATTACAGCTTTAAAAAAAATTAACCGTGAGTTACTGGTAAAACTTTATGATAAAACCACACCTTGCAGACGAGGAGTTTGGAACTGAGGGAGTTTTAGTGGTTGGCTCAACATTTATCTAGTAAACGGCTAGGCTGGGACCTGCACCCAGGGATTCTGACTTCAAATACATTACAACATGTTACAGTCAAGTAATGGACTGCCGACGGCCCCACTTCCCCTGAGCCACACTATGGCGTCATTCCAGAGCTGGTATCGGCATCAACAGCCAGCAGCCCACATCACCACCCCAAAGGACATGATCCCTTTTGAACTGCAGGTGATAAAAGCAGAGCTACATATTGCTGTTGACCCTACTAGAACGCCAAGGGCGCCTAGCTGGCTGCGAGTCAGCTGGGAGACGTGGCACCTGCTAGGGGGAGGGGCGGGGATCTGAGCTGCCACCGCCGAGCTCCCTGGACCCCGAGGAGAGGCAGGGCGCTATGCGTGCTTGTAGAATCTGGTCAGGGGCTGATACCTTTGCATTTTCTCTGAGAGGCATGAGACAGTGCTGTTTTGTTTGGCGTGGCACTAGAAAACGCTAAGTCAGTGCTGCCGTGTCCCGGGGCCGGGATGGGGTGAGGGAGGGTCGCTCAGCTCCCCGCTCTGCCTCACTTGCCCATAGGCTGGTTCACCAGGGCTCTGGGAATGTTGTAAGGAATGCACATGTGGAGCATGGGAGACTAAGACCAGTTTTGAAGGGGGTCGTATCAGTTAGAGAACCATCGCCAGTCTGCTGTGAAAGAAATCCCCTCTTTGGGAGGCAAGCCTGCCCCATTCGGAAGCCCGAGCCGTTTTCCTCCTATCCTCGCACCGGACTCAGTGCTGACTTCCCGACCGGGCCCTATTTGAGCCCGTCGTGTCGCGGAGCAGGGCTGCGGTGATGAGCTCCGCTTCCAGGCCACGAGTCCCGGTCTGAGGACTCCCAAGGCCATACTCTTGGCTCCTTGGTGTATCGCCCCTTACACTGGCTTAACATGGGACCCCCACCTGATTGCTTTTTGACTTTGTTGTTTTGTTTGTTTCAGTTCCTATCAAATGCTTATTGACGAGTTGGGCAATGGGCTTATTGACGAGCTGCGGGCAAATCACCGAGGCTGCCGGGCCTCACCTGGAAGGCAGCGGTGGGGTTTGAACTTGCTGCTCTGCGGCGGGGCAGAGCAGGAGGCAGGCGTGAGGCCCACAGGTGGGACTGCAGTCCCGAGTCCCGGGTGGGTTTGGGTACCCAAGTCGGCTTTGCAAGTCTGTGCTGGATATGCCATCAGGAGGGGCTGTGAATCGGTGGTTAGTCCATGTTTCCCACCGAGCAGGCTTTTCATTTTAAACCTGTAAACGTGGCTCCATGTGCCTTTGCTTCTCTGTTTGCCTGCTCTGCACCTCACCGTCAGAACCAACGTCTGTAGGACATTGGGTGGCACTGGATGACCCTGAGTGTCGCTCAGGGTCTGGGTGATACTAAGTTTGGTTCTCCATAGCACTTGTCGCCACCGAATAGTGGAGCTGCCGGTCTCTGGTGACAAGTGTCTGGCACCCAACGGTCCAGGTGGGTCAAGAATTGACCACTACTGTTAGGAACCGGGTGGGCTGGAGGGTCACAGGGAGCTCTGTTTTGTGCATGTACTTCGTGATTCCTGCTCATTCCTAAGCAGGCATCAGGTGCGTTCCCATGCAGACCAGTTTCTGTAGGTCTCCAAATCACCCAAGTAGGACTTGCGACTCGCAGATCTGAGACTTCTTCTCTGACTCCCTCAGCGCTGCCTTGGACATCTCTGAAATGGCTGTGGAAAATTCACAATCGATTGGTGGCTTATGTGGTCCTAGAAAGCATTTCTTAACTCTCAACATGATGGTACCAATAGGCTGGTAATATTCCCATGTGCTCACACTACTAGAATGACTTAAGTCACACCAACTTCTTAATTAACAATTGAAAGGTGTACTGTGGACATGGTGAAAATCTTATGTTGGAGGTGTTTTGTCACAGGCAGAGATGAATTTGGGAAAAGTAGATTTGATGGGCAAAGAGCACTCCCAGTCTGGGCTTATTTATGTTCCAATTCCTCAGTGTCTACTAACAAAGATGTCTCGTCCCAGTAGGAATGCCTGACTGCAGAGAGTTTTTCCTTGGGAGCCTTGCACATCTGGATTGGAAATTTAAAAAAAAAAAAAAAAATCATCCACTTACTTGTATACAGTGGGAAGTTTAGGAGAATATAGCCATAAGAATGAAGCCATATAGCTTTGTCCCTTCCAGCCCAAGGTCTTTCCAGTTTACCAGGCTGCACCAGGTAAATAAATCTAGAGGAGCAGGAACCCAAACAACCACTCATTACAACCACAGCCCACTAAATCAGAGTCTCTGGTGAGACCTCAGCATCAGTAATTTTACAGAAGTTCTCCAGGGGATCCCAGTGTGCAGTCAAGGCTGAGGCCCACTGCTATAGGGTGAGTCGTGCTCTCTAAGGCGAACTTGTAAAACTGAGCCTGGGTCACAGGTGTGATAGGCTGTAGATGCTCTCAGTCCTTAGCATAACCAGAGCTACTGGGCAGGACACGGCCCGAGAGCATCTGGTGATTTGAAATCAGTTCTCCCATCTACAGAAAGTCGGCTTGAGTACTGTGAAGCCAAAAGCAGTCAGTGAAAGCCGACATTTGGGTCGACCCTGCAAGCTGGCAGCTTCCAACAGAGGATACCTGCCAGTGTGTGCTTCATTTCTCTCTCCCTCCCTCCTTCTCTCCATCCTCTGACGGTGCCTCTGTCTTCCTGCCTGCCTACCTGTCAATCAATTTACTTATTTTATTATGTTCCCAACAGTTTGTATTTATTTATTATTTTTTATTATGTTATATTAGTCACCATACAGTACATCATTAGTTTTTGATGTAGTGTTCCATGATTCATTGTTTGTGTGTATAACACCCAGTGCTCCATGCAATCCATATCCTCCTTAATACCCATCACCAGGCCAATATATCCCACCTCCCGCCCCTCTAAAACTGTTGGTTTCTCGGAGTTCGCAGTCTCTCATTTCGTCTCCCCCTCTGATTTTCCCGCCTTCATTTTTCCCGTCCTTCTCCTAATGTCCTCCATGCTATTCCTGATGTTCCACAAGTAAGTGAAACCGTGCGATAATTGACTTTCTCTGCTTGGTTTATTTCACTCAGCATAATCTCCTCCAGTCCCATCCATGTTGATGCAAGAGTTGGGTATTCATCCTTCCTGATGGCTGCATAATATTCCCTTGTATATATGGACCATAGCTTCAAAAAATTGAAAATAGAGCTACCCTATGATGTGGCAATTGCACTCCTGGGTATTTACCCCAAAGATACAGATGTCGTGAAAAGAAGGGCCATATGTACCCCAATGTTCATAGCAGCAATGTCCACAATAGCCAAACTGTGGAAAGAGCCGAGATGCCCTCCAACAGTTTCTAAGAAAGAGTCCTTGGAACATATTATTATTAATCTTTAATAAGGAGAAGACATTAATGGGTGGTGGTTTGGGTTCCTGCTCCTCTGGATTTATTTACCTGGTGTCTCATGGAAATCCCCTTATCTGCTTTTCCTTGTTTGCGTACCTTTCCCATTCTTCACAGTCCACTGCCGGCGCTGTGTTCTTGGCACAGCCCTGCCATTGGAAATATAATCTCTTACATCTCTGAGCTGCTGTAGTGCTTCCAGCCTAGGTGTTAAAGCATCTGTCACTCCTCCCAGCAAGCAGGTGGGTGTCTGTAGATATGTCTTATCTCCTGGCTGTAGAGGTTATTGGTAACATATCAACCTCCCATTCACCTCGTGACAGATTGCATTTTCCAAAAAGAAGTCACAACAATAACTCCAATCTCCTGTATTCTTCCAGAATCTTGCCACGGAACCATTAAGATGTGGAGTGTATGTTTTCTCCCCTTGAATCTGGGTGGGCATTTGTGACTTCCTGAGCAAATAGATGTGACAAAAGTGAAGCGAAGTTAGAAAAGGCTACACAGCATTCCCCTGACACTGTCTTAGGACATGTACCTCCAGAGCCCTGGGTTGCTGTGTAGGAAATCCAGCAACTTGCAAGCTGCGGTGCTGGAGAGACTATGTAGAGGGCAGACAGAGATAAACAGAGATAAACAGAGATGCCGAGAGCCCCCTGGTGATCTTCAAGGAGCTCCTCCTCTAGTTGATGCCATATGCAGCAGAGATGAGTTGTTCCTGCTGAGTCTTACCCAAATTGCAGACTTGTAAGCTAAATGAGATGGTCATTAAGGTCGTTTTTAGGCCACCAGGTTCTGGGTGGTTTGCTATGCTAATAAACAACCAGAGCATTACTCTTCCTTCTTCCTAACACTATTTCAGTGTTGTTCAGCTCTCTAACCCTTTCCCACCAGCTCGTGGGCCCGATCTAGAGGGAGCTGGTGCCATTCCTAGTTCTGGGGGTGGTTCTGTCCACGTGATTGCTTCAGGATTCAATTCAGACCCAAATATAGGAGGAGAAGTTTGTTGAGGATTTCTTGATTTGTTCTTTTCTCTTTTCTGGGAAAACTTCTGGAAGCTACTTTCCCCCTCTCTTTTTAGATTTTTGTTATGTGCAGACATGAGGTCCAGAACAACTATACCAATATTATTACCAGCCAGAGATGATTTCTCCCTTACCAAGAAGAGCAGAGGCCAAAGGCATCACTGAGGAATGGAGACAGAGACTCTGGATTACACTATTCCTGAAGTCCACCCAACCACAGAACTTCCCAATACATGAGTATATCATAGGTCAGGTTTTGCTGAGAGTCAGGCATTCCTAAAGTAACAGTGATTTAAACAGGATAGAGGCTTAACTCTTTTTCATGTAAAAGTCTGTAGGAATGCAGTTCAGGGCTAGTGTGGTGACCACATTTTATGAAGGAGTCAGGGACCCAGGAATCCTCCAGATCATCGGCCCACTATCTCTAGGATATGACCCTTATCGTTAAGGTTCAAGATAATGGCATCTGTTTTCCAGGCAGCTCTGGGGAGGAAGGCATAAGGAAGAAGAAGGCAGAGTGTTATGTACCATCTGTCTCTAGGGGAAGATTCTTAGACACTGCCAAATACACTTCTGCTTATATCTTTTTGGCTAAAATTTAGTGTGAAAGCGGCTGGTAAAGTAGTTTTTATTCTGGGTAGACAAACGCTATAGTAATAATAGGGGCTATATGACTATGGGATATTAGGGGACAGCTCAGGCTTTGACACAGTGAGGCGATAAACTTCTTTACCATTTAAGATGAGTTTATATGGGATTTTCCATTAACTTGTAGCTAAAGATATCTTGACTGACACACCCTCTTTCTAGTATGTGGTCTTTTATCGCCAGTCTGTTTACTCAGAAATTGATGTCCAGGCGACCTTGAATTAATAGGAAGACTCTTTCATCTCATATCTTCTAAGGGAGAAGATGTCATAGCACAAGGGACAGTCTAAGTCAGGGATGGAGATGTCTTTTGTATTGAATGCCAACCTCATCACACTAACCCTGCAGGAGGGCAAGCTTATATTCTGTTTTGTTTGCTGTTATAACCAGCACCTATTCCAATGCCTGCGACAGGATAGGTGCTCAATAAATAGTTGTTGACTAACTGAGTGCCTAGATGAATTCTGATAGGTTGACATAGATTGCCTAAGGAGCCGTGTTGAAGAGGATTCCAGAGCTGCTTCTTGGCTGAGCTCAGGATAGGGGATGCCAGGTTGTCTGCCATCACTGGGGACTGATGCAGAAATACCTCAGGTGATTTTTAACAGCAAGTATCTTTATGCATCTTACACATTTTATGCATGTTTATTTTCAATTAAAAACTATTTTTTCCCATAAAATTACATTTTTTTCCACATAAGAAAACCTGCCACAGTAACTTGTACATGGTAGGAATCAATCAATATTGGTTAAGTGTTAGTCATGTTTTCCAAAAGCAGTGCTCTGCAGTCAGTGGGCAATTAATCAACTGTTTTAATTAGATATTTCTTTTTTTAAAAAAAAGATTTTATTTATTTACTTGACAGAGATCACAAGTAGGCAGAGAGGCAGGCAGAGATTGAGGAGGAAGCTGACTCCCTGCTGAGCAGAGAGCCCTATGCGGGGCTTGATCCCAGGACCCTGGGATTATGATCTGAGCGACAGGCAGAGGCTTTTACCCATTGAGCCACCCAGGCACCCCTAATTAAATATTTCTACATATGCTTTTACATGTATTTACCCCAAAGAACACCTTTTTAACCTAAAAAAGAAATATAATCAGTATATCACAACTTGTAGGTGATCTTAGAGGAGCAGCGAACACTACTGGAGGACTCGAACCAATTAAAAAACCTGTAGGAAGATGGGTTTTGTTTACTTTCAAGGAAAATAATTCAAAGTACGTATTAAGCTCCAGGAGCAATGACAAAAACAAGAATGTCAAAGTAGTCACGGTAATAATGGGAAGCTAATGAGACCCATGTGTGCAATGTGATCTCCCAGTGGGAAAGAGCAGGGCTGTTTGGGATGGAATGTCTCATGAAGAAGGGAGGGCCAGTCCTTCTCTAAGAATCTGCTAGGTGCTGGTGCATTTAGAATGCAAGGTCCCATTTTCAGACTTATGTCCTCCAACCTCAAAAGAGGCTCATGTACATGGAATAAAAAGGGAAATGCACACAAATAAAAATGGCTACTGATAGCCAATTCTGAGAGAGGTCTTTTCATGTGTTGGACACCACTTCAGTCACTTTTATATTTGTCCTTAATTTAGGGCTTATAATAAGCCCATGGGGTGGCTACTACCACTTTAAGGAATCCGGTATTGATTTGTGATTAGAAATGTAAGGGGAGCCTTGTGTATAGCTCAGTTGAGAAGGATCAAGAAAGAAGTCAGTTTTAGCGACTCTAGAACACACCGCAATTATTTAAGAACAAGCCATGGTCACTGGTATATGACTTAGAACATGGAGAAAAGAAATGCACTTCAGAAAAGGAATGCAGGCTGCATGCTGAAAACAGCATTGTAATGATTGTGAGACAGTCCTTGGGTTTGTGCTCTTCTGAGACCTTGGGTGGCATCAGCATGGACAGAATGGGTATCTTCTATGGGCATTTTTTCCTTCAGTAGTAATCACACATAGGATATGGATCCTTTGGCAGAAAAATGGTAGAGGAGATACGGGTCCGAGGGAGGTATTCTTGGAGGAGCTATCTTTATGATCTTCCTAACCTTTTGAGTTTATACATTTTTTAGATTATATATTTTTTATACATTTTTAGATTAGAATATACCCAACTGCAGACGTTTTATTAAAAAGTCCCCATTTCTTCTTCTTTCTCTCCTTCCCTTCTTTGCTTTCTTCCTTAAAAAGAATTAGATCACCGTGCTGCGAGCTACAGCAGGAGCGTATTAGATAAACGCACTGTTGCCATCCCTCCCATCTTTATGACTTTCATGGCCTGTGAATTACTGGAATGTTATAGGAAATTGACGAGGATGTTATCTTAATAATGGTAATGAAGGGCAGAAGGCAAATAACAGAGTCTCTTATAAACTCTCATTACTAGCAGCGCTTTCATCTCCGTAGGTCCCTCCTGACATCCTTCTGCCTGGAAACTTCCTGAGGAACTCAGAGTATATTTTAAACAAAGCTATTACACCCAACTCTGGGTTGGAGTATTTCTGTCCAACAGTCCGAGAACATTCCTAACATGATGACAAGGATGGGGGTTTGTGTCCTCCCGTTTGAGGTATAATGAAAGACAGATGAAGGATGGAGCCTGAAGCCCACTTCCCTTCCTCAGAAAGTCTTTGGGTTCTTCTGGGCGAATGTCTGCAAGCCCCGTGAGAATGTCTAATTCACAGCTGTCCACGAGACATTACATTGCGAAAGAGACCCTGAAGAGCGATTTCAGGGATAGAGGATGGAGGAAGACTGGGCACGTGTGCTAAGTAGAGGAAATTGCGCAATGCCTGGGAAGAGGATGTGGAGTAAAAATCTAAATCACACTTACATCCTTGGATATTTTCACTCCAGTGTCCTAGCAGGGGCGAAAGTAACTGGCCAAATAGGGGCCGTGGTTCCTTATCATCAGAACCTGAAAAAAATTCGAATTCTTTTGCAGAGATGCAGAGAAATGAATACAAGGTGGTATTTGTTCCAAACTTTCATGAGTTTGAACTAAAATTTCTGAAAAACAGAGAGTGCTCCAATAAACCTATGAGATTGCTAAACGACTGAAGGGATACATTTGTTAAGAACAGGATTAAGCCACGGAGCTGGGGGTGGTGCTGGAGGGGCGAAAAGTGGGACGGGAGAGCAACAGCGCCTCCTGCCGAGTAGCGCAAAGCAAGGAACCCAGTGAGAAGACGGTTGGTGGTGGGTATTAGGGAGGGCACATATTGCATGGAGCACTGGGTATGATGCATAAACAATAAATTTTGGGACACGCACACACAAAATAAAATAAAATTAAATTTAAAAAAGAGAAGAAGGGGCGCCTGGGTGGCTCAGTGGATGAAAGCCTCTGCCTTCGGCTAGGGTCATGATCCCAGGGTCCTGGGATGGAGCCCCACGTCGGGCTCTCTGCTCAGCAGGGAGCCTGCTTCCTCCTCTCTCTCTGCCTGCCTCTCTGCCTACTTGTGATCTCTGTCTGTCAAATAAAAAAAAAAAAAAAGCGATAAAAAAGAGAAGAAGACAGCTGGCAACTTAAGTTTTTTTGGAAACAACTTCCTGGCTGCCCAACACACGCTGGTATTTTCCTCCTTCTGCATCAGGACCCCTAATCATTCAAGATCCATAGCGTCCAAGAAACCAAAGACTGTTCATTGACTTTTAGGGCTCTGTGACTCTCTGACCAGCAGTGGAATTGTCACCAGAGACTAAAGCGCGACCTTTGGTTATGTGTCAAAGCTTTGATATCTTCCCTGCTTCAGGAGCCTAACTGCATACCTTAGTACTCTTGAGGGTCTCGGAATGATAAGGGATTCAATTTTGGCAATAAAAGTGCTTCCATCTCCTGGCGTTTTCCCCTCTGGAGTATTTGTATATTTCAGGAGAACGCTGTCATGGCTTGAACATCGCAAATAAAATCTTCTTGGGGTCTGCATATTTTCCCCAGTGATCTCAGTCCTATGCTTGAGTCCTGCCTTTTCATCCCTTCTTCCTCCTTTTTATTCGGACTCAACTTGACATGGAATTATAATTTTAGGAATACCGAGTCTGTCCAGATTGGGGGCAGGTGTGTGTGTGGGGGGAGGGGACGTACGAAGTGTCAGGGCTCCCAGGGGCAGAGCTAAGTGCTGATGGATAGCCCCTCTGCTGCCTGAGCGGGGACTTGGCCCTGTGACCCAGCTCTGTGACAGCCACACGTTAACAAAAACTGTTGGAAGAGCCTCTGCTGTGCTTCCTTCCAGATTGTTCTTTAGGCCCAGCTTTGGTTCTTCAAAGTCTGAATGCAAGGGCACGTTCTTGCCTCCCACACCTGGCAGAAATGTGCCGGGACGTTACGGTTTATCCCAGCCTCGGCTTTCTCTCTGGCCCTACAGAAGGCCCTCTGGCTCCCCCAGTCAACGAAGGATCTGGTTTTCGTCCCTCCCTTCCTCCTTTCTTCCTGCAGTTTGTGCCCTTTTACCAACCTCTCCCTCTTCCTTCTTAGATAATAATCTAGTTTCTTGTCCCATTTTTAGTTGGGAAGTGGGTCCATCTCTAACTGGGTCAACGTCGCCGACCGCCTCTGATTTTAACCAGGTTCAACTTGGCACGGATTCTGTGGCCCAGGGACCAGAGAGGCGATGGTTAGGGATGGAAGCTGCTTCGGGGGCTGAGAGGAATAATCATGAGTCTGACCCCTGGGGGCTCCTCTAGCACGGAGCTTCTTGGAATTAAACCATTGCCACTCCACAAGATCCAGTGATTTTATCTGTGCTGGGAATCAATGGAATTTTTTTTTTTTTTTTTTTTTTTTAAAGAATGGAGCCAGTTTTCAAAACAATAGAAAGATTTTGCTGTTGTTGTTGCTTTTCCTTTCTTTCTCCTTCCTTTGTTGTTTTCTTCCCTCTTCCCTTTTCCTCTCTCCCTTCTTGCTTTTTTTTCCCTCTCTTACCAATATATCATATTTTATGACGTCCTGGGTGCTCTGTTCATAACCGCAGCGCTCTTTTATGATGCCTCTCAAGAATTATGAGTGCAGGCATTAGGAAAAATTACCTTTTATGTTTATTCATCTCATAGTCATGCCATCTACTTCCTCGCTTCCATATTAATAGACCAGAAAGAGAACCTGGACAGGAGTTGATGTATCAGGCATTAAAATTAATCGAGCCACTCGAGCGGACTCTTCATCGTGTCTTTGCCTGCAGAAGTCTAGCTTCATGTGCTTTCATGTCCCATCGTGTGTGGCCTAGTGTCTCCCACAGAGCACGTGCCCACTCCGCTCTGACCGTGAAAATGGAAGGTGTTAATCTTCTCCCTCACTCTATTGTGATCTTCAGGAAAGAAGGAACCATGACTTAAAAAAATAAAAAAGTCAAAACTTCAGGTCCCATCCAGATATTATAAAGCACACTAACTAAACTCCAAGACATGATTTGTGCTCAGTAAGTGATGAGAATGTTAGTTTTTCTGGTGTGTGAGCAGCTCCTGAGTTGCCTTTAGGAACGTATATGTAATTGAAGGCGCCCAGAGTGTACGGCACTGTGCTTATCCTGTGTGCTTATCCTGGGATCATCTTTTTTATTTTTATTTTTTTAAAGATTTTATTTTATTTATTTGACAGATAGAGATCACAAATAGACAGAGAGGCAGGCAGAGAGAGGAGGAAGCAGGCTCCCCGCTGAGCAGAGAGCCCGATGTGGGGCTCGATCCCAGGACCCCGGGATCACGACCTGAGCTGAAGGCAGAGGCTTTAACCCACTGAGCCACCCAGGCGCCCTTGGGATCATCTTTAAAAAGGAAGGAAAAGACACCAAGATAGTATGGCTCGGGCTGTGACCATGCATGTGTGCGCCACTAGCTGGGGTAATAGTTCAGTTATAACCCCACGTTGTAGCATTCAGTCGCTGTTGCTTATTGATATTTCCCCGTGGAGTTCTCCAGAAGCCTCTTCTGGAATTACTAGTGTGTGAACATCAGCACTGCGTGAACCTCTGTGTGCAGATCCTGTATTTGACGTTGCATTCGAGGAGTGAGCAGGGCAGGAAGAAGAACAGACAACAAAAAGACAACCACAGGTCAGGTTCTTTTGGCTTCAGGAACTTACCATCTTGCTCAGTGAACAGAAAATGCAAACCACGTGTTGACTCTTTAACTCTTCAGGGACTCCCAAAGAGTGTTTCCCTGAAGCCCTGAATTATAAACTGAGTTTTTCCGAACAGAACTGGTTATCTACGGGCTCCCATCTGGGTGGCTGTGTTTTATACACTCACGGTTTCTTTGCTCACGTTGGCCCCCTTTGGCCTTGCCTGGGGTTTGGCACGTCCTTTCGTGCACACAGTGACTGCTGAAGATATCAGGTCTTTCCTAACAGCTCACGGAGTGTGGTTTCCACATGTAGGTAGTCGACTTCTCAGGCACTCTCTGCAGGCTTCTCCTCACCCTGAGGTGAGGGAGGATGGGAGGACCACACTGTAAATCATCGTCCAGAATAGGTTCTCAAGGAGGCCCCTCTGAGGGAGTGAGATCATGGCAACCTGTTGTAGTAATTTCTACAGCAAGTTCAAAGTTATTGTAACCAAAGCCCAACTGATCGCAGCGTATTTTTTTCTTTAGGGGAAGGTAGGGTATCCTATTTGAAGGGAGGGAAACTAAGACACAAGGCAGAGGTTACTTTTGTGAGGTCACGGGGAGCTTGCGACAGACAGGAATGGAAACTTCCAGGGGGCTGCCTTCTTGGTCCAGCTTCCTGCCTTTAGCTTGGGAAGGCTGATTTTGATTTGGAGTGTGTTCCCATTGATTCCTTATCTGTCAACGGTTGGGACTCTCCTTCTGCCAGCCTGCCGCCCTTGCCGTCCAGAAAGAACCTTCGCACTTTGCGGCTTTTGCTGAACGAGGCATAGGGGTTTGTTCCAGGAGAGCTGATTGCCAGGCCAGTGGGGTCTCGTGGAGGCTGAGCGGACTCGGGAAATTCACTTTTCCATCAGATTCAGTTTCTTTATGTGTAAAATGGAAAGGCAGTCCTGATGACGGGGCAGGGTTCTGTGAGGGCCTAAGAATGAGCAAGTGTCTCAATTAAAAAAAAAAAAATCATGCATGTTTACTTTTGTAAATTAAAAACTTTATGCAACCTGAAACATATAATTATCAAATTTTAACATTCTCTAAGAATCTGTTTGTCTATACTCACTTCCTTCGTCATTTCTTTAAAATCAGGGTTTCTTCCAGCTGTCTGCCTCACCCACTGGCCCTCTCTTTCCTAAATTGTTTTCCTGAAGAACTTTGCTCTCCTTATCGTCATCTCCAGCAGCTTTGTCTTCACGTTCGTTCTTCTAGAAGAATGTGGCTTCTGATACTTTTCAAGTTTTCTGGATTACAATCACTTACTTGGATTAAAAAAAATCACAACAAGTCAGTGAGAGAAAGGCAATTATCAAATGGTTTCACTAATCTGTGGAATATAAGAAATAGCACAGAGGATCATAGGGGAAGGGAGGGAACACTGAATGGGAAGAAATCAGAGAGGGAGACAAGCCATGAGACACTCTGGACTCTGAAACAAACTGAGGGTTGTGGAAAGGAAGGTAGTTGGGGGGAGGGGGTAACTGGGTGATGGGCATTAAGGAGGGCACGTGTTGTGATGAGCACTGGGGGTTACAGGCAACTAGTGAATCACTAACCACATCAAAACACTAATGATGTCGTATATGTTAGCTAATTGAATTTAAATTAAAACAATCACAACCTACATGGATGTAGTATCAGATCGGATGATATCCAGAAGTACGTGAAACAAAAATGAATCAATTTTCTTTCCCTCCAGTCCTCTCCCACTGCGGTAGCCGGAATTAACCAGTGTGTTTGCTACCTCTTCCTTCTCCTTGCTTATGCAAATACATCTAACACAAATATGGGTTCATCCCCTCTGTTTTATCCTCTATAGAAAGGGGATCATATGTTAAATATTAGTTTGCAACTTGCATTTCCTTTAAAATATAACATATACCTGGGCCACCTGGATGGCTCAGCTGATTGTCTGACTCAGTTTCAGCTCAGGTCATGATCTCAGGATTCTGAGATCAAGTCCTGCGTCAGGCTCCAGACTCAGTGCAGAGTCTGCTTGTCCCTCTCCATCTCCTCTGCTTGCTCTCATGGACTCGCTCTCACTTTCTCTCTCAAATAATAAATAAAATTGTATATATATAGATCTATCTATCTATATATCATGTTCCTTCAGGTTTAAACACAGTTTTTTTAAATGGACATACCGTATTTCATGATATGGATATGCCATCATTTCTTCAATTATTGTCTTATTTATCTTGATTCAATTTTTCAGGTTTCCTCTCCCTGCTACCAGAGAATGATGCAGTGGTCAAATATAAGTTTTTTTTTTTTTTTATTACATTGATTTATTTATTTTCAGAAAAACAGTATTTATTATTTTTTCACCACACCCAGTGCTCCATGCAATCCGTGCCCTCTATAATACCCACCACCTGGTACCCCAACCTCCCACCCCCCTGCCACTTCAAACCCTTCAGCTTGTTTTTCAGAGTCCATAGTCTCTCATGATTCCCCTCCCCTTCCAATTTCCCCCAACTCCCTTCTCCTCTCTAACACCCCTTGTCCTCCATGATATTTGTTATGCTCCACAAATAAGTTGAAACCATATGATAATTGACTCTCTCTGCTTGACTTATTTCACTCAGCATAATCTCTTCCAGTCCCATCCATGTTGCTACAAAAGTTGGGTATTCGTCCTTTCTGATGGAGGCATAATACTCCATAGTGTATATGGACCACATCTTCCTTATCCATTCGTCCATTGAAAGGCATCTTGGTTCTTTCCACAGTTTGGTGACCGTGGCCATTGCTGCTACAAACATTGGGGTACAGATGGCCCTTCTTTTCACGACATCTGTATCTTTGGGGTAAATACCCAGGAGTGCAATTGTAGGGTCATAGGGAAGTTCTATTTTTAATTTCTTGAGGAATCTCCACACTGTTCTCCAAAGAGGCTGCACCAACTTGCATTCCCACCAACAGTGTAAGAGGGTTCCCCTTTCTCCACATCCTCTCCAACACATGTTGTTTCCTGTTTTGTTAATTTTGGCCATTCTAACTGGTGTAAGGTGATATCTCAATGTGGTTTTAATTTGAATCTCCCTGAGGGCTAGTGATGATGAACATTTTTTCATGTGTCTGATAGCCATTTAAATACAAGTATTTTTAAATGTATCAGTGCTTTTATTGCTGTGTGATAGATTTTCAAAAGAGATGTCATTGGGCCAAAGGGAATGCATTTTGAAATTTATTCAATGTCAGACTGTTGTCAAAAAATTTGCAACAGGGGCGCCTAGGTGGCTCAGTGGGTTAAAGCCTCTGCCTTCGGCTCAGGTCATGATTCCAGGGTCCATCGGGCTCTCTGCTCAGCAGGGAGCCTGCTTCCTCCTTTCTCTCTTCGCATGCCTCTCTGCCTACTTGTAGCCTCTGTCTGTCACATAAATAAATAAATAAATAAATAAATAAATCTTAAAAAAAAAATTGCAACAACTCATGCTTCCACCTGTAATACATGAAACAGCCAGACTCCCCACACCCTGGTCACCAGGGACGCTGTCAGCATTTCTGATCTGTTTTAATTTGTGTTTCCTTGTTTGAAGATAAATATGAGTCTTTTTTTCATAAAAACTGGCCGTTTTAAATTCTGTTTCTGTGAAATTCCCGTTCCTATTCTTTGCTCTTTATTCTATGGCAAATGCTTTTCATATTAATATTAACGCATTTGCCATATGTAGTTCAGAGGGGACCCCCAGTCTATGTTTTGCTTTCTGTTCTTATTTATGGCATCTCTTGTCACATAGAATTCTTAAGTACTTCACTCTCTTTTTAGAAATCTTTCTTCTTGTTTTCTGTGCTGCTGTATTATCTCTGGATTTCCCCTTCTACCCTGAATGATCCTTTTCCCGTTTCTCTCCTTGTCTCCTCCTCCTTCTCTTCATTTTGCCTAGAGCTAGGAGTTCTTCTCACTTAGAGTTTTTATCCCCTTCTTAAAATCTTGAACCCTTATCAGTTCTTTTTCATTTCTCACCTTTATGCTGAGGATGCCCTGATCTAATCTCTGACACCCACCTATAGCCTCAGATGTCCGGTTGGTCATCAGTCATCTGAGCTTGGATCTGGCTTCCTTGCCTCACGGACAGCTTGGGTAAGATCACACTCCTTGTATTAACTTCCCAAACCAGTTCTTCCTGCCAACTTTCCTGACGTTCTCAATACACTAGTTGTCTGTTACGGGGCTTGAAACTTTGGGTTCACCTTCAACCCTGATAGCAAGGCACTCATCCAAGTTTTGTCAAGGACAATCCTTTCACTATGCCTGATGGCCCCTCCCTGGTCTAACACCTGTCGTTCTGTAAGGAAATACTCCCATTTTTACGGATGTGTCGTCCCTCCCAGGAGGACACAGTGATGATGTTAGGAAATCCACTTGTACTTCAGAGGGTGGAGACACACTCCAGGGGGGAAGCTGTGGACCTGGGGGCGATGGACAGGAAATCTCACTGGTAGAATGAAGTCATCTGTGACGTCGATTACTTGAGAAACAGGTTGTCCCTGCAGGTAAACCTGTGCAAATGAGGAAAAAAATCCCACCAACAAAGATCTTCTTTAAGTTAGATTCTAGATAGCTGCTCCATGTTTTAAAGATGGTTTAATCACTCGGAATAGGCTAGAAGGTGAGGGTCTCAGACAAGAGACGTGCAGGGGTATCAGCCTTTGGGGTGGTGTAGTGTTCCGGGGAGAGCATGAAAAATAGGGCAAGCTTGCTGTAAAAAAGATTAGAGACTTGTGTTTCATAAGTCAGATCGGTTTTCTGAGTACCCTTCCTGTGTTCCTACTTTGTTCTCCTTTATGATTTAGCAAAAACTTTTACAAGTTTGGCTTGTGTCAGTGCTGCAAGGGGACAGAGCAGACCTCTCCTGGAATTAGCATGGTGGGGGTGGTAGGTGGACTTGAAGGGAAGGAACCGATCAGAGCAGCCACAGCACTTGGGAGGCAATGGTGGATTGGTTGAAGATGTGGCTGCATAGCCAGCCTTGTGCTCCCCCACTTACTAGCCATATTACCTTTATCAAGTTACTGGATCCTCTGGGTCTCTAGTACCTCAGTCATAAAATGACAATAATAACGATACCCACTCAATATGGTTGCTAGGAAGATTAAATAGATTAGTGTATGGAAAGTGCTTAAAGCAGTGCCTGTCGTAAATATATCAATCTCTGCATTTCACCAGGAAACTACTTTAGGAACTAAAATTTGTAGTTTCTATATTGTATGTTGTTAAAGGAAAGGACATTATCTTCTATTCTTCATGCCCTGAAAAATTACTCACCTTGGCTTGCCCTCCTGGTCCAGATATCATTTGCATCTCACCTCCAGAACACTCTTCCTCAGCTCACGTCCACCATGAACTTGGATTCCTTCTATTTGTGAAACATTGCCTTTTTTCCTTACCCTTTGCTTTGTGCAGGTTGGTCTCGTCTACTTCCTCGTTCCCTCCTCTTTGACTTCGTTATGAATATTCCCTTAGCTGGTATGTCCTTCTTTTCCAACTCTTTCCCTCCTTCCACTTCCACTCCACAAAGGCTACCTAGCCTAGATCTAGATTAATGCAAAGGTTTCCAGGATGTAATCTATGACCACCTTAGCTTTCCATGTTTCACCTGTACCTTTGACTCAACATATTTAGATTCAAGCTGTTGATCCCTCATTCTTCCCATTCACTTTCTAATAATTGCTCTCCTTTTGCTACTGCCATGCAGCATGTGAGTTGAGAACACCCAATCTGGCCCAGTAGAAACTAAGAGCACCCAGTAGAAACATGTCATCTCTGACACTTCTCCTCCCTTATTCCCAATACCTATTGGCTCCCATGTTGTCTTGGTTCTATATTCTAAAACATTTTTTATTCCATCTTTCTCATTAGCTTTTGTCTTGATTACTAAACTCGACTCCTAATTAGTTCCTTAACTCCAATCTTGATCCACTCTAAACCATCCTCCTTGGAGTAATTGCAATAATTTTCCTAATACACAGATGAAATTGCCCTTGTCTCCTCTTTTGATATTGTAAAGGCTTTCCACTGTGGAAAGATAAAATCCCTTTTCCTTTTGCCATCTGGTCTCTACCCCTCTACTATTCTCATCTGTCATCATTGCTCAACTTTTTCGCTGAGTTTCAGCCATTAATGGCTCATCATTCCATTTCCCGACTCTGTACCCTTAGGTGCTTTGTTCCTTCTCCCTGGAAGACTCTTCACTCATGAGTCTACTTGGAAAGCACCTTCAAAACTTTCTTTAAATGTCACCTTTTTGTAATGTTTCTTCTAGTTCTTATACTCATCTTAAGCATTATCTTTCTTCTCTGTCATTTATCTATAAATAATTCTGTCTTCATATGTTATATTATAAAATAATAAAATAAAATATAAATATAACTTATAAATTATATAAATGTAAGTTTATGTATACTCTATAAATTATAAATTAAAATATAAAATAATTCCATTTACATATAAATTATATATAATAATATACATATATATAATTATATAATTATACATACACACTACATTGAAAGTAAATTGTTTACAGGTCTGCTCCCTTACTAGACTGAGTTCCTTGTGTGTGGGATTGTGGGTTATTCATATTTTTCTTGCTTAGCATGATGCTTCATGTGTTTTAGGAGGTCCATTAATATTTACTGAATAAATTAATAAACAATAACTCATATGCTTCACAACTAGAAAGTAAAGTCTATAAGGCAAGCACAGTGGCTTTTATATACACTATTGTATCTCGGTCATGTTTGGAACTTAGTAGACAATCAGGAAATATTTATTGACAATCTCTGTTGAGCTCTGCCACATGGGAGTACAATCTGTTTTATATTATTATTAACAAACGTTTTTATGTATACATCCCATGCTCTCATAAATAGATTTCAGTTCCTTTAGGGCAAGGACAATATTTTATGCATTGCTAACCTCACAGAGACTCTTCCAGTACTGTTTAATGAATATCCCTTGATTGAATAACCAGGTAGCAAAGCCTGGATTATTTTCTTCCAACTTTTATGGCTTTTTATTTCCTGGAACAGTATCTGGCCTCTCCCATTAATGGTTCCTAGTGAAGATGTTGCCTAGGCCTCTGGGAACAACCTACTTAGGGCCAAGCAACGGCTCTAAGCTCTTTATACACGTCCTGATGTGCTCTGACAGGAATAACATCTCTAGGTGTCTCAAATAACACACTCTTGAAAGCACCTGGTCGTTGACTTTTGCCAGGAAATGGCGGTGCTCCAGGGCCTGTTCATTCTGGCTGGTGGTGAGTTGAGTGAATTCTGGGCAGCCTGTCAAACTTGGGTGGCCATTTTCAATTCTACTCCAACCAGCCGAGAACTCCTCTGTGTTTCCTTATGTGCCAAGCAAAAATGATAATTGCCTCTCATCTATCTCAATGAGTTATGATGAGGCTAAACAAGATTATTCAACATGAAGGAAGCAGCGGTTGGAAGTGCTTGAACAGCATAAATGCGGAGGAGAAACCGGAAAACTCCTTCTCACCCAATATTAATACCTGCTGTGTCCTATAGTTTAGTGATGAAAATTATAAGTGATTAGGAAGTGGGGATTTGTTCCGTTAGATAAGGATAATTATACAATTATGAATATGAAACGCCTCTTTTTTTTCTTCCATTTTAATACATTTTGATCTAATGAGTATTTATTATTTTCGAGGAATGTGTTTTTCATTAGTAACATTAAAAAAAAAATTGTGTTTTATGTTAAAGTCCTCTGTTTCTTAACACAGCAGATGGGAGTGCCCCCTAAACAAAATGATCGCCTGGGTCGGGAGTTGTCCTCACATGTGATCAGACATTGCCCCCTGGTGGTCTAAAGTGATCCTGCATTTCCTCCCTGGAGGGGGAAATGGGAATGTGTCACATCCCAGGCTGAGGACCTCTCTCTCTCTCTCTCTCTCACACACACACACACACAGCCCCCCTTTCTTTCCATACTGTTATTTCTTCTCCACCGTGTTTTTTAAACCACTGCAACTGCCATGTACACTTTAAAATTCCAGTGTTGTCTTACTTGCTCAGTTTGATGGTCAAGAAAACATATATTGAGCACCTACTGTGTGCCAGGCATTTGCTACCACCGGAAAATTTTGGACAACTTTATCTGATCTATCCCATTATTCTAACAGAGTATGAGGCTTGTCATTTTCCTAGGTTGTGTGCATGTGTGGATGTGTATGTTTTTACTTGATGGTTGTTGACCTCTTCTCACATTTGTCTATTTAGCACCTCGCTATGTATTTGGTACTTCATAGTCCCTCAATAACATTGGTGGAATAAATGGATAAAAGTTAAATCACTTCAACTGTAATGTGATGATTGCTGAAAGAAGCAAACACAAGGGGTTATAGAAGCAGAGAGGAGAGCCAGCCAATTTGGGGAGGAGGGAAGAGGGTGAGGAGTGTTCAAGACGGGCTCCTTAAAGGAGTCACTGGATGCCTGAGCAGCACTGAGAGGTAGGCCAGCAAATGGAGAGAAGAGCATGACTGAAACCGCAGGCCTGGGAACAAGCATGGAATGTATGGGCTGCAGTGATCAGTGGAACAATGTTGGAAGGCCTCCATGATGAAGATTCTCCAGGGGGCAGCTAGCGGCCACCGCAAGAGCACGAGATAGCTACATTTGTCTTTGAAGCAGATCACACTCTGGATGGCCCCAGAGATGAGGATCCGGTTCTCTTATACGCTGAGGCTGGTATGCAGGAGGCAAGCCACAAAGGTCAAATGCAAACATGACTCGGTAAGAAAGGAAGTCCAATAATTGTGGCTGATGGAAGCAGGAGAGACGTGATGAGAGTGGACATATGTTTGTGTGTAGAAGGGAGAGCAGAGGACTGAGAATGAATGTGGCATCTTTTCTCAGCTTATGTAAACTGCACAGCAGATCCTCAATGAATGTTTGCTGAATGCATCAATGAACCTTAAGGGCCGGTTGTCAGAGAAAGAGTGAGCAGAAGCTGTTGCAATAAAATCCTCCAGATTCTGTGGTTTCTTCAATGTTCATCAGCTACATTAATCAAGTCCTACTTTTGTTTTGTTTGGTGTTGCGTTTCAGTCTGTGCCACGTACAGACAGAGACCATGGATGGGCTTAGATTTGTAACCTACATTTTGTAACGTTCCAACTCTAAAATGATTGAGGAAAGAAACTTTGAAATCTGGGTATCACTTCTAAAATTTCATCCCTAATTCAAAGTGTATAACCTTTGTTCCTGTTGTCCTGCCATGAAAATTATCTTCCCACTGATTAATAGAATAGGGATTTGCCTTAGATTTATAGACATAGCAATATCCATTTTGCAGTAGTTTTCTTTACACGTGTTTTCTCTTTGCAGAGACTGAAATTCATGGGTCTTTCAATAAATTTATTACCCTAAGTGAAACTCTTAGTGAGTTTCACTGCATGACAAAAACTTCCTGGCTCAGTGGGTTAAGCCCCTGCCTTCGGTTCGGGTCATGATCCCAGGGTCTTGGGATCGAGTCCTGCATCAGGCTTTCTGCTCGGCAGGGAGCCTGCATCCCCCTCTCTCTCTGCCTACTTGTGATCTCTGTCAAATAAATACACAAAATCTTAAAAAAAAAAAAAAAACACTTCCTGGAATTTATTGTAGTTTCTAGAGGACATGAGAATTTAAAAGTCTAGCACTAACACTTTGTAAGTATTCTAGATTTTGTGAAATTTTAAAGATATAATTTATTTTTCCTGAGATTTCCTGTATTCTTAAATTTGTTGAATTTTTTTTTTTTTTTAAGATTTTATTTATTTGAGAGAGAGGGAGAGAGTGAGAGAGAGCACACCAGCAGGGGGAGCTGCAGAAGAAAGGGGAGAAGCTGGCTCCCCAGTGGGCAGAGAGTACAACATAGGGCTTGATCCCAGGACCCTGACTTCATGACCTGAGCTGAAGGCCAGAGGCTTAACTGATGCCCCAACTTTGCTGAATTCTTAAGTGCTAAGACAGTATGTGAGGCCTGATAAGAGGCTTGAGACCCTATTTGAACTTGAACTCCAGACAATTTCACTTTATGACTAATACTTTTTTTGGACAACATTTTTCTAAAGCTCAAAATTGTTATTACTTTTAAAAAGGGCCATTATTCGTCAAGATTCAGTCAGAAACCAGTGTGCTTATGTCCAATGGAAAGAGATTTAAGGGAATTCAGTGTTTGCCACAACTTTGGAAGTCCTGCAAGAATGCAAGTCAGAAGGCCTTCAGCTATGTTTCCAGAAAGTCGGAAACTTGCTGCTGCCACCTGAGAGACAGGAGATGGTGGGAAGGGCCACTCCATGGTCCCAGCTGTCCTGAAGTGAGCCCTTTTCAGGGATATGTGACTGCTACAAGAGATGGTGTTTACTGAAGTTCACACATCCACTGCTAATTCCAGAAGGAAAAGAACGCTTTCTCTTCCACCTTCCAAATCTGATGTAAGCACTTATGATTGATGGGATCTATAAACTATGGAGAACTCTGCTGGCAAAGGAAATGTGGTTCACAGGCTTCTAGTCTCTGGAGATGGCACAGAGGGCATGAGAATGAAGCTGAATGATGTTAGATGATATCTAGGTTGTATTCACTAAGATAATAAGAACATCTATACATCTTACTGGTTTCTTGTATTGGCAGAGTATATCCTTGAGTAAGTTTTTCAGAAATGGATGATGACTTTTATGAGTTTTTATATGTTTGAAAATATTTTTATTTTGCCTTCATGTTTGACTGATCATGTGATGAATATAGAATCCTATATTGTTTCCTCAAGACTTTAAAAATATCATTCCAGTAGCTTTTAGCATTCAGAGTTGCCAATAGGAGGAGGTCAGAGGCAGTCTGATTTTTATTCCTTTGTAGGTAAACTATTTTTGCCTGGTTTTATAATTTAAAAGACAGGATGTTTCAAAATTTCAGCATTTGTATGGGTATCGCTTTTTGTTATTTATCCTGTTTAACACTTAGTTGGCTCTGACAAGAACAGTGTGGGTACAGTAGAATGGGGGTCAAAGCCTTCTTGGAGAGGGCTCATGAGAGAAGAAAGGATGAAAATGGTGGTGAGTAGAGAAAATGCTTTAGGAGTTCTGCTATAAAACGAAGCAGAGAAATAAGTCAGTAGCTGGTGGAAAATGAAATAGATTTTTTTTTTTTAAAGGATGGAAGAAATAGTAGCATGTTTGCTTACTGACATTGTAGAAAGAAAAAATAATGACGAAATAGGAGGAAGAGGAGAGACTTCCTGGAGCAATAGATCTGACTTGGTTAGAGGAGATGGGCTCTAATGTACAAAGAGAAGGCCTGGCTTTGGAGAGCTCATCTGTAGTCATGTCCTGAAAAGCAGAATGTAAGCATGGTAGGTGGATAGATGTGTTGGTGAGAGTTGATGGATATTGTATTGTAATTACTTCATTTGTTCAGTGAAGTAGGAAGCAGAGTCATCAGCTAAGTGTGGGACTTAGGGGAGGAGATGTTGGAAGTTTGAGGAGGTGTATGAGAACATAAGGATAAAACCAGAGAAATAAAGTGCTGGGAAAAATTGAGGGCTCCAATGAAGTTCATATCCATGAATTTATTTTTTAAAAGATTTTACTTATTTATTTGGCAGATAGAGATCACAAGTCGGCAGAGAGGCAGGCAGAGAGAGAGAGAGAGAGAGAGAGAGAGGAGGAAGCAGATTCCCTGCTGAGCAGAGAGCCAGATGTGGGGCTTGATCCCAGGACCCTGGGATCATGACCTGAGCCGAAGGCAGAGGCTTTAACCCCCTGAGCCACCCAAGTGCCTCCATAACTATGAATTTAAAGGGAGATCAGTCAGGATAGCTGTGTGATTTCTGCAGCTACTTTTATCTGTCTGGGTATAAGCATGAGCCATATGGAGAGTTAATTTATCTGCGGTTATGGGTTTGGCTAACTAAGCACAACACATTAAGGGAGGGGGTGTAAGGATATATAAGAGAAAAATGGCAATGATTGCCCATGGAAAATAGGCTGGTCAGTGTGTGTTGTGGGGGGAGTGGTGACTGAGGAGGGAAAGGAACATGAAGAGTTACTATCAAGGCACTGGTGTCCCAGTTGGTTGAAGGGGAGGAGTCAAGGTACTAAAAAAATTCAACTGGAAAGACAGGAGGTAGTGGTCAAAGATATGCAAGGAATGGAGATAATGGTGGGATTTGGATTACTGATAATGAGAAGGTCTAGGAATAACCACAAGGCTGAGTGACTAAGAACTGGGAAGCAAGGTCACTTGAGGAGAGGCCATGCAACCCAAAGCAGAATGTGGAAGCTCCAGTTGTGTGAATACTAAAATTGCCAATCATTAGAACAGAAGTAGGGTTGAAGAGAGTCATAGTGATCCAGGAATTAAAAGTCATAGAAAAATGAGGGGACATCACCTGGAGGTTGGTAGTGAAGACAAGGGATTGACTAGTAGGGTGACATGAGCTTCAAGACTGCATGTTTTAGGGAGGGAGTAGAATGATCTAGAAGTTGCAAGCAAGAGCAAGGTTGGTACTTAGCATGTCTCTTTGAGACACCTGAAGAGGAAGAAGTGTGCTCAGGAGAGAGAAAGGTTTCCATTGGGAAAAACCTTGTTTCCAGAGGGAATTTGTTGTTTGAAGGAAACAAAGTACATCCAGTGTTCGGGACATAAATACCAGGGATTTATTTGTTACCAAACCCTAAGAACTGTCCTGATATTATAATTTACAATTTCTGAAGAAAGTTCATTTCAGCTGGACTCTATTTCCACGGGAATAAATGAGAGCTTGAGGCTTCCGAGAGCTGGACTAGCAGCTCCGTGAAATGGCATGAGGTGCAAGACGAATTGGCAGCCCGGGGGGTGTTATCTTTTGGGACCGGTATAGGTTTGATAGTGTGTAGCCGAAAGTTCTGGCCAAAGAGTTGCCCCCAAGTGATTTTATTCTCTTTTTCTTTGTCATTAGATATAAGAAAGTTTTCTACTTTTCATAGAAGTTTGCTTTTTTGGTCATCTAAGATGGTCCTTTGTGTGACATCAAGCTTAATTGCAAGTTCAAACAGTTTGAAACCAAGCAGACACTATCAGACTATAGGAGGAAAGAGATGGGAACTAGTATTTATTAAATGCCTCTATATACCAGACACTGCATAAGTATCTTTGTCATTTGGATTCATAAATTGATTTTTTTCATTCTCTTACTAACAGAAATGTGTGTGTGTTTGTGTGTGTGTGTGTATGTGTGTGTGTGATACTTGCTGAATACTAGGGATTCAACAATAAATTAGAAACTCTGTCTTAGAGGAGCTTATGGTTAAATGAGAGAAACATCTAAGCAAACAGAAATTGTAATACAGTATGATATGGGTTAATAATTAATAATTATTGAATGTTTACTATGCAGCAGGTGCTATGTGGACATCTTTTTTTTTTTTTTTGAAGATTTTATTTATTTATTTGAGAGAGAATGAGTGAGAGAGAGTATGAGAGAGGAGAAGGTCAGAGGGAGAAGCAGACTCCCCAAGGAACTGGGAGCCCGATGCGGGACTCGATCCTGGAAGTCCTGGATCATGACCTGAGCTGAAGGCAGTCACTCAACCAACTGAGCCACCCAGGCGCCTTATGTGGACATCTTTTATATTGACTCATTTAATCTTCTCAGCAATGTCCTCACACATTATATTAATCGTGTCATAATAATGTTGTTACAAACCATTTCAAACCTCGATGGCTCATGACAACAAATATAACAAATATTTACTTTTCTTGCATATATATATATATATATATATATATATATATATATGGTCTTGGCTCCAGGTTCTTGACTGGACTTCAGTTGGTTAATGCGTCTCCACACTCCTGTTGTTACAATAGGACGTATTTTCATGACAGATTATAGGAGTATAAGGTAGCCAGCCTCTGCCTGTTCAGAGAATTCGTTCTCGTCAAATCTGTTATTATTCAGTTGGCCAAAGTATGATATGGGGTCAAACTCAACATCAGTGGGATAGGAAAATATGCTCTGCCTCCTCTAGTGAGAGGTCCTGCAAGTCACATGGCAAATGGCAAGGCCACATGGAGAGAGAAACGGATTGAGAACCGTGATTCAGTCAGCCGTAGGCATTTAGTATTGTATCATCCCCAACTTACAGGTGAGAAATTTAAAGAAAATTAGCAACTTGGCCAGGGTCAGGGAGTCAGGAACCTTAAACCCCAGTGACCATGCCCTTGACCACTACACTATTTTGCACAGGTAATTCGGGAACATGGCGGCACAGGTAATTCGGGAACATAGTGGGGGTGGCTTGCCAATCTAGTAGGGTGTGAAGGGTACGAGGAAGGCTTTTAGGGAAGATACGACCTGAGGGTAACCTTAGCCGTGTATTTGGTCAGACTAAGAGTTTCTATTTGGTTTGGCACCAAAGAGGTCATTGGTGATGTGGTACAGGTAGTTTAAATGGAGAAGTGAGAACGGAAGGCAGATGACTGTAGGTTAAGGAGAGCACGGGAAGTGAAGGGAGAGAAATGGCTTCTGGAAGCTTGACTGAGATGAGCAGGGGAGCTAGGATTGGAAGAGACGAGAGAATAGCAATTTTTTTTTTTCTTCAAAGACCTGAGTGCTTAATGCTAACCTGAAAGTTAGTAGAGGTGCACTGCTGGATTTGGCCTCTAAGATATCCACCACCCCCTTGCCCATTGGTACAAAATGTGCTGTTGGGGGTAAGGAAGAAAGAAGATTTGGAGGTGACTCCAAGAAGAGGGAGTGGAGATAATTTCCATGATAGTGTGTGCCACCGCATACTAACGTGTGCTCTAGCCGATCATCTGTCCTATAGCTTACGGAACCGAACAGATGCATTCATTTATCTGGTATTCAGGGGAGGGTAACATATTTATTGCAAGCAGGTGTGAAAAGACTTTCCTCAAGTACCTATGGATTTAAGTGAAATGTTAGTACACCTTACATCTCCCTTTAATACACAAAGGGTCTGTTGAAACCTCAGTTTCTGGAATTGGTGACTGAGGAATTATAACCTTTAGAGGTAGTTGACAGGAGTATGCCTGTGAAGTTTTGTATGTTAGAGTTTTTTTTTTAACCTCTTTCCTTTCTTAGTCTTGAAAACAATGCAGGTGAGTATCGTTGCCATCATAATAAACCAATGAAAACATTCAGTTTGCCCTTTAGTATCTGAGATGAATAGTTCGGTTGTTAGATAAAGCCTCCCTCCCAATATTATGGCTTTAATTGGTTTCCTTGGCATTTAGGGTTCAGAAAAATTGAAGATAAGGAAACCACTCGAAAGCTGTTGAAACATTCAATTTCAGATGGAGGATGATGCGGCTAGCTAAGGACCCGTATGACAGTGAAAAGAGTTTCAATCCACTAATCCTTATTAATGAATAACAAACAACTTCAAAATTCAGAGGCTTAGAACAGAAGGAGTTCACCTCACTCATGTTATATGTCTCTCACAGATGTGGGCTATGCTCTTCTTCATATTTATTCCAGGCCACAGCAGTGGAGGGAAAGCAGGATGGTGAATCATGAATTTGCTCTTAAAGCTTCCGTTTTCAGGGGCACACGTGACTTCTGCTCACATCTCAGTGACCAAAGTGGTCACACAATCTTACCTAACTCCAAGTGTTGGGAAAGTACAATCCTGAAAGAAAAATGCTAGAAATAGTGAGCAGTGCTAGCGACAGATAAGTGTGAAGACGTCATAGCTGTCATTAGTGCTGGCCACTGAATGAGTCTGTGGTCTGTGCTGCAGGTGGCCACGTTCTCTGTTTGTCCCTCCACGGTCTTTCTCTACCTTTCTTCTTCCTGCCTAGAAGTCAGAGGCTGGCTTCTATGCACTGTGTCAACCAGGCTCCCTTACCCTCTGGTTTATGGTTGGGGATTTGGCCAATGTGAGGCTTTGGCTAGAGCTTGAAGAATGCAAGTAGAAAGATGTTGAGACGTTTATTGCCCAATCCTTCCTTGCCAGTCTGTGTTTGTTAGAGGCTGAATTCCTCTCCAGAAGATCATGGCCCCAGGTCGGGAGACCTTCTTCTACAGGAACAACTGTCTCCTGGGTATTCAGGCTGTGGGCGGAAATGGCTTCTCTCTCTTGATATACCCTCGGTGCTTTACCTCCTTAGTTGGTTTCTTTTAATCTGCATATACCATTCTATTGCAATAGAATCATCATTCATTTCTCTTCTTCTACCCATTTATAGTGATGTATCATCTGTTTCTTGCCAGGATCTGGACCAATAGGATGACCAGGAAAAACTCAGCAACTCTTGGATCCACATGGTGGGCAGCAAGCTGGCTGGGAGAGCTGCTCGGATTCCAAGGAAGGCATTATTTTCCAACGTCCCTGTTGATGTGGCCAAGGAGAATGAAGGAACAGGCAGATCTGCTTAGAGCCAAGAGCCATGGATGGGAGAGCTCCTCTCTGGGTATCAGAATAGAGACAGAAGCAAGGAATGTTTCCAATTTATCCTAAGGGTCGAGGGCCCTCACAATATCTCTCCAGAATTTCTATTGTCAGTGAATGCTCTGTATCTTCTATTGTTTCCCTTTAGAACAGATATGTTTATTGTGATCATCTTATCCCCATCTCATCATTGTATATTGAATATGTTGGGGAAAATAATTTGTCTTCCTAACTAATTTGTCTCTGCTCAAGAGGACTCATGTCCACATCTGTCAGAGGGAGTACTAGTACTGTGCGTCATCACCCCGAGACCCTGGATCTTGAGCTTGCTGCTGTGGTCAAATGGACCTGGGGATTTTCCTGCAGGGACAGTGTGAATGTGCTTTACATGTGGGAAGGAGAATGACTGAATGTTTGGTGACCAGTAGTGTGGTAGTCACCTGTGCTGTTCGTGAAATATTCCTGGCTTTCCTCCTTCTGAGTTTATGTTGGGATTGCACTCTGGAGTTAAACGTGGACATATAGCTTGCTTTGGCCAATGAAATGTGATGTGGGCTGTTTCTGGGTAGAAGCTTAGGAGAGCCAGTGCATGATTTGCCTGATTTCACTTCCCCTTTTCTGCAGTGACCGGCAGTGTCTCAGAGAGAGGCAGCTCCCTGGCCTGCAGTGCAGAGCGAGGAATGACGCAGAGTCCATTGTGACCCACACTGGCCGTGCATCAGGAAGTACACAACTGTGATTTACTAGCCTGAGATTTTGTGGGTTTTATCATAGCCTGATCTAGCATCTTCTGGCTCATTTGTAGTGAAGATAGTTCTAGACAGAGTGCAGTATGTGCATAGAGACCAGAAGTTTCTTGTCAGAGTGAACAGTTTGGTGTCCAAGGGGAGTAATGTTCTTGACAAATGAGGGGGATAGTGAAGCACTTTTAATGCCTTGCAGAGGAGTGCAGCTTGGAGTGAAGGAGACATGTTTGTTGTCGTAAGAGGCTAATACAAACCAAATTAGGGCAGTGATTATGGAAATAGAAAAGAAGTAAGAAATGAGGGACCGTGTGGAGGTCACATTGATGCTACTTGATTTCAGCAGGAGGTGGGTAGTGGGGACAGGGAAGGATCCAAGATGACTGCAGTAATTTGGGGGAGGAGCGTGAGAATCTTCGTTTTGCATTGGGTTGTGTGTTCGCCTTAGGAATTTTCAGCAAATTGCCTGATTAGAACTCAAAGATATGCTTGTTCAGGGCTGGGAACACACAAGGTGATTGATTTGGTTGCTAATGTCAGGATGCATGTCTCCTCCTTCTCATCTTTTCCCTCAGTGGGATAGGGATGGTGGATCACTATCCATATGTTTTTGCCTACTTTTCTCCTCAGAAGTGTTGTAAAGGCCAGTGTTTGCCTCCAGAGAAAACAGCATTTGTCAACCCTCAGTTGTGCCATGTATTTTTCAGTACCGAAGAAACAAGAGAGGAGGGTAAATCTTTAAACCAATGAGATTACATGAATTTTCTTCAGAGTGCATTTCAGTCATATATACAATTTAAACATAGTCCTGAGGAAAACAGACTCTGTAAAAAAAAAAAAATTATAAATGGAATAAGACTAATGACCTGGATAATTCACAAAATGACATCATTCCTGCAAAGAGCATGTAGTTCAACTCTTAAAGGGTGAGGAGCATCTGAGATGTTTTAAACGACAGGAGACGCAAGACTATTGGTTCCTTGACCTCAACTGTCTCTTAGATGCTTTCTTTCTGGTGTTTTATTAACCTGCAAGATGTAGTTGTTCATTTTTTCTTCTTCTTGGATTCCTTTGGGTTCTGCTTCTACTTTTTTGAGGAAGATGGAGTTTCTTTTCACGCCTCACCTCAGTGGAACATGCCCTGACTGAAACAGTATCACCACTGTGGCCATCGCCCAGAGTCCACGCATCTATACCAAATCGATTTTGTGGTGGCATCTCTCCAGTGAGGTTGCAGACAAAAAGCACTAGTACCACTTGGAAACATGATAGAAATGCACATTCTCAGGTTTCCACACAGACCTCAGGAATCAGAAATTCTGGGGTTGGAGCTCAACAATCTGTTTTTATCAAGCCCTCCAAATGACTCTGAAGCGTGCCAAAATTTGGGAACCAGTTGTCTAGGGGAGCCTCAAAGACATAACGTATCCTCAATGTTGTGGAAAGATTTGAGGATGGTCTGTTGATGAGCTACTAATAAGGAGAGAAATCCCATTAAGTGGGCCTTGTGACGTGGAGCAAAATCACTTAAACTTCTCTGTCTCTCTGTGCCTTAGTCTCTTTACCTTTGGGATGGGGCAGTTGGAATGGTCAGCATTTCCAGTTTAGGAACCCACAAAGTAGTGTGAGGGGTTTGTCGACTAATTCTAATATTTCAGAAAACTTCACAGAAACTATGTTTCCCCTCAGTATGCTGAAAAGACAGACCAAAATATCTTACTTGCTAGTTCTGAGCCAAAAATAAGCACTTAAACTGTGAGCTTCTTGTGGTCACTCATTTTCGTGTTTTCAGGGCTTAATCACAGGGTCCAGTCCTAGGGGAGCCCTTCAAATAACGTTATATAAAAAAGTTATGAACCAAGTTACATAAAAATCAGTATGAAAATACAGATCACTTTATGCTAATCAGAAGCTGCAATAGATTTCCCAAAGGAAGATAATGGCGCCCACGTTTGTAAGCATGCGTCTTGAGGGTTGCAGCATTAGAGTCCTGCAAACAGAGGCTAGTCAAGGCAGGGACCAGGTGGCCTGCCCCCGACACTTGGCTTGTTAGTGCTTCTATGGATGATAGCCCAGTTCACTTATTCATAAGTCTGTGTGGTTTCAATTATTTATGATGTTCTGCTAAACCTGGATGTGGTTCATTTGGTCCTAGAGGATCCATCTGGGTCACTGACAGGACCCCGCTGTGTCCATGTGTGCTGTGCGCTTCCTGGCAGTGCAAAATTCAGCAGCATGGCAGGGAAATCACATCTCACAGGCTGGCGAAGGGGGTCTGGGGCCACATGGGAGAATGCAAGGTGTGCCAGGAACCTCCTAAATGCTTTGCAAGGGGGTCTCTTTCTCAGAATGATCAATCTGAACCTAAGGTTATCTCCTTCAGCCCTGAATGTTTTTTTTTAAGGGGAACAGATTGAAGACCTCCCCTGCCGGGCTGGCCTGTCAGAGGGAGAGAGAAGAGAGAGGCCACCTGCTGCCCCAGAAGGGAAGTGAATCAGCAGGGCATTGGTTTCCTTCAAACACTAATTATTGTCTCTTGGCTTTGGAGATTGTCTAATCCTATGGCTACTCTTTGGAAATCTGAACTCTGGGGTCAG
This sequence comes from Mustela nivalis, assembly GCF_964662115.1. NCBI lineage: Eukaryota > Metazoa > Chordata > Mammalia > Carnivora > Mustelidae > Mustela > Mustela nivalis. The sequence goes on from NC_139021.1 coordinate 53,305,360, forward strand.
ATATGTACAGGGGCAAGAGACCAGACCGAACCTTTATTAGTTCACAGAACTCCAATTCTTTATTAATCACAGCTTGCTCACAATGACACAGGAAAATAGCACTAATGAAGAGTAAATATGCAGGCAGCAACCTTCAGGAGTTGGGATTTGGGGGAGAAACGACTTCAAAACTGCGATAGGTACTTATGGTGGGTGTCTGGTGATTCTTAGTTGGCACAAATGCCCTGCCTAGCCCCCTTAGCTGTACCAGCCCTCACAGATGGAGTTTCTTTTTATTTTAACAGGCAGGATTGCCTCACACTGGGGAAGAAAGACCAGCTTGAGTGAAAGTCCGCAGTGTTTTTGACCTTGTTCGTATGTGTGTTTTAATGCAACAACCAGCTCACAGTTTCCAAGTGGAAAAATACTCAGTAGCATCATGTACTTGTACTATAGGTAAGAGCTTAAAATGACATCATCAATCATGGCATCCACAAATAAGCCACCTGACACATTAAGTAATTCATTCCATCAAAAGAACTTAAACTAGAGAATTAAGCCCACTTCATGAAGAGCGAATTCGTGGCTGCTTGAACCACTGGGATTTGGATCTGTGTTCAGCAGTTTTAAAAGGTTCGACTTTTTGCTTCTACCCAGACTGATCTCAGATCTGTCTTCTCATCCATCCCTTTCTAAAGCCAAAGCACATTTGTAGCACATAATCCAGGAGAAGCCGAAGTAAATGCTATGATTGGTGTGTGTTTGTTTTTTCTTAGCCTGGTTTTGTAGTTTCTAGGCAGTTAGTAGATTATGAGTGAACAAATGTGGAGGTTTGCGTGGAATTGTAATTAATACCTGTAACCTAGGCATGGTCTTAGTCAAGTTCAGATATTACAAAGCCGTCTAGGTCATTAGGCAATGGTGGGTTTCTAGCACCATGGACTGTCTACTGACCTCATTTTTCTGTTGGTGTGAAAAGGGCAGGGAATGGAGTTCAACATGAGGGCTTCAAAAAGAACAGACCTAGCAAATTCATTTGAGTGGAAAGACACAACATCAAAAGCCTGTTACAGGACATGTAAGATTATGAAATAACTTGCATAATGCAATACTTGTATTTTTTAACAAAAATGTAAGTATTTACAAAATAAGATCCAAGGTATTTTTTAAACATCAAGCAAAACATTCTGCAAAGAGACCGCATTGAATTTTTTTTTTTAATTTTTGATTCTGTTTTTTGTTTTTTATAATGAGTTCTTTTTAAACCATGTCATACATTTCCCATACTGATATCGCATGATCCATTATAATATAGGCAGGGGGATTTACTAACGGTGGGGCGTGCCATCCCTCCATCGCTTCAGCCAGAAAGTTCAACCTGCAGCTCCTTGTTCCTGCGCACCTCGGCAGCATGCCTCTCCTGGAAAACACCAAAGGGAGAAGCAACGTCACAGAGCCTGGCTGTCTGCTCCACAGAGAACCAGGAAGGACTGCCTACTCCTTTCCACAGTCTGCATCTCACTGGACATCACCAGTTGTTTGGTGTCTATCTTTAGGAAATTTTCGCATTTCATGATAAATGACCACAGGAGACCCAGGAAGTGTCACGTTAGGGAAAACCGTATAAGACTTATGGAGACTAAAAAGACCTTCACGCCATATTTGATCAAAATCATGATCAGAAGGTCTATGATTAAGAGAATTTTGAATATGCCAACTACTGTCCTAGATCCAGAAAATAGCAATAAAACATCACATTGTTGTTTACCCTGTCATTTTTAATGGTGTTTTTTTCCCCCACTTCCCAAATATATATGAAGGGCTTTATAATTGCTGGTGGATACTTTGAGAGGGATTAGTTGCAAAACTTTTTGTACGCTTCCTAAATGCTTACCCTGTTTGTCAGGGCCTTTCAAAGCTTGTCCGAATCACCTTTGCAGCCTTGCCCGCCATTCTTCTCCTTTCCACGTGAAGCCGAGGCTTTTGTATAATGGAGTTGTCTTTTCATGAATTTTTAATGCTTGAGATTCCTAGTCTTCTGTCTCTATTTGGTCAGGATCTTAAACCTAGTCTTTAAAGCCCGTAGCAGTCACGTTTTCTTCCATGAAGATTTTCAGGAGACCACAAAATAAAATTAATCTTACCTTCCTTTTGAACACCTGCATAACTGTTTGCTTATATGTGGCAGCCATTTTGTTTTAACTTGTACTATGGGCATTTCTGTGCTTGTCTCATCTTCTGTGTTAAGTAGTTGCTTATATATAAGCTCATTGAGGGCCAGGACTGTATTTTCTCACCATATAACTATAGAACTATATATATATATAGTTACCATATATAAGTAGTTGCTTATATATAAGCTCATTGAGGGCCAGGACTATATTTTCTCACTATATAAGTTATGCTATACCTTACTGGGCATAGCAGAGTGTTCTACGTTCAGCCTGTAATTGGTGGATGTTTATTTATGTGAGGGACTGAGGTGCTAAGTTTGGTTTGGGAACTGAGCTTACTGTGGAGGGAACTGAGAGGAAAGGTGGATCAGGTATTTTTCAGTACATGGTTCTGTACCAAATGACTATAATCCCCTTGTCTTGCATATCATAGGTACTAAATAATTGCTTGTTGAATTGAAATTTTAAAACGCTAATGGTTACTAGTATTACTTCTTTTTCTAATTAGAATATTATTTATATTCCTATTTTTTCCCTGCAGTTCCGAAGTTTCTTGTGGCTCTATGGATTCCCTTAGTTCAGGGGCAAAGACCTGGACCAGCTATAAAGTAAATCTTACCATTAAACTCCAGTAATCTCAAGGAGTCTCTGCTGTGTTCTTTATAATACTGAGCATTTATTAGAACTTAATATGGAATCAGTTCTGCATAAATACAGATTTTTATCTGTTAAGTTCCCTTTCTTCCTCACAACAATCCCATGGTAGAAATGTCATTCTGGTTCCCACTTAACAGATGAAGAAACTGAGGCACGGAAAGCCTACCTCATTTGTCCAGGACCACAGAACTAACAAGTGGCAGAGCTGGGACTCCACCTCAGGAAGCCTGTCTCTACAGCCCACTCTGTTAACCACTGCTGTACAAACTCACTGTTAGCAGAAGGAAAAAAATTTAATAGTTGTGAGGAAAAATGTGTCTTTTCAAATGTAGGTGTTGGGACAAAAAGGCATATAACATCTGACACTTCCTTTAAAGTAAGAACTGGAGCAAATAGGAAGTTGACTCTAGAGAGTTGAAACACAATTTTATTTAATTGGTTTAAATGAGCTTTTTGTGTTTGTTGAAGAGCCATGAGGAGAAGGAGAAAAAGGCATTGTTAGGGAAGTCACCTCTGTCCCATCCAGAAATGTCACTGAGGAAGGGGCAGGGATAAAACTGGCTCTTCCTTCCTTCCTTTTTCCTGCCATTACAAGGAAAAAGATAAGCAAAACCTTTCTCAGGCAGAAAGAAGCTAATTAGAGCCGAGCTCTGATAAAAATTGAGAAAAAGTCCAGACCATCAGTATACTTGAGCAAAATAGCAGACACCCAAGCATAAGGGTTGATACAAATTCAAATTTCTAACAGGGAGCATTATAATTAATATTACTGGGCTACTCTGGAGCGCACTTCTTACGAAACTCAAAATTCGTTGTAAGGAAACAGGTTTTGCTATAGGAAAGAACAACCAGATCTGTGAGCTGGAGATAAACATTAAAAAAGGGAAATTAAATAAATTCTGAGTTTCTAGGAAAAATATTGTCCGTTTTCAGGTATTTTACTAAATACATTATTTGAAAACTTTCTATTCAAATCACCAAAGAGATTCCCATGAAATTGTACTTTCACTTCCTATTAGAATGTGGGAGAGGGGCAGCTGGGTGGCTCAGTGGGTTAAGCCTCTGCCTTTGGCTCAGGTCATGATCCCAGGGTCCTGGGATTGAGCCCCACATCGAGCTCTCTGCTCAGCAGGGAGCCTGCTTCTCCCCACCCCCGCCCCTGCCTACCTCTCTGTCTACTTGTGACCTCTGTCTGTCAAATAAATAAATAAAATATTAAAAAAACAACAACAACAACTATGTGGGAGAATCAAAGGGCAGACATGTGGGAGTTTTTCAACAGTCTTTTTTTTTTTTTTTTTTTTTAAATCAGGAAACTCTAATTGTCAGAGTTTACTGACATAGTTGTGATGCTCTGAGATAGCTCCTCAAAAGTCAAGGCTATTCTTTGATAAGATGCATCTCATTATTGAGCTTCTACTACTTGGTGGGTGCTATCAGACACTTGGCAAGAAAGACTGAAGCAGAACTACATTTACCAAGTTCTCTGCAATCTCCCTCCTTCCTCCTGTCTATATAAGGGAGGTGTAATACATCATCTTTTAGCATTGTATGCAACTGTGTGATACAAGCATGTATTAAAGGAAAAAATTAATTAAAAAAAATTAAAAAAAATAAAGGAAAAATTTAGGAAAAATTCTGATTCCTTAAGAATATTTGATTAGAGATTTCTTTGAGGTCTTCCTTCTTTTTTCCCTTTACGTTTTAATGTCTCCATTTCCTCACTAGCTATCAAATACAAACCAGGGATTTGAATTAGATGACCTAGACTATCAGTTCCATCTATGAAATTCCATTAGGTGAATCTATTTAAATGCCCCACGAGGTCAATTGGTGTCATCAAGAATTCTTTTGACAAAAGAACAGGCACTTGTAAAATAAAAGAGGGATCAAGAGTGAGCTGTGAGTGCCCGGAAGGCATGTTTTCATTTATATCAAGATGACCATGGTCACTGAGTATAAACTCCCAATGGTACTGCCCAGCTTTCTTACTGAGTAGTGTTTGATGATTGACAAAGAATTGCTGTTTTAGCTTAGTACAGACACTGGGAATAAAAAAGATGTGGGTTCAAATCTAGACTCTGTGGTCTACTTAGCTTTGTGATCTTGACCAAATGGTGTAATCTCTCTAGGGGACGGTAACAAGATCTCCTTTCAGGGTTGTTGTTTGGATTACGTGCAATAGTACACTCAAAATGGTTGGTCTACAGGAACCAATCAGTAATGGCTGGGTTTAACTCCTTTTCCTTTCATTAGTCTTTCATCAGACATGTTCAACAGTAAATAGTTTCATAAGTGGCACTTATGAATGAGAATGACCTCCCCCCAAAAAAACAAAGTCAGATGAGAAGAATAAAACTTGACAATAGATGAAAACTAATAATGGCTAAAATCTTGATTTAAAGTTATATAACATTCTCTCAAAATATTTTTATTATTTTAAGTTATATCATGTTATGTGATGTGATTGTCACTGAAATAATGGCTATGATGTTTTCAGTTCAACTTTTCTATATTGTTAGAGGTGAAATTTATCAACTATAGTAAGACAATGTCCCTTATTTCCTAAGTGCTATCCTTTGTGGTTGGCTAGGTAAAGTAGCTGTCAAGGTCGTCTGTGTTTTTTTGCTTCTCTCACCCCTGAACACCATGGAAAGCTCCTTTGGTCTCTTGTCACAATATTATGATCTGAGCTGTCTTGGCAGGGGCTAGTGAATGGTGGCGTTGTGTTATCAAAGCAAGAGGATGTGACACCTTTGAGTTAAGTGGAGAATTCAACAAGATTCAGCGGAAGTCCTCTCAATTGACCTGCTAGGTTAACCAACATTCTCCATTCCCCCCATTATCTTAGAACCTCCTAAATGTTGGGTTGTTTGTGAGGCTGGGAGCCTCTTCTCTATTATTTCCACATACTTTTCCTCTCACTGGTTGAGCTATATAGCTTGCTTGCAGTCAGTGATATTTCCAGCCTGTTCGACCAGCTAGTTGAGAATTTCATTATATGATTCAGTTAAATATTATAGTAATAGAAAATTGTGAGGGTGGAGGGAAAGCTTTGGAAATACTCAGGAAAGGGAATTATGATCAGATAGTGGGTCAACTGTAAAAGCGAGGGGAAACTGTAAAAAAGAAAAGTTGTAAAGATCCTATGTATCCATATTATTATACAGAAGTTCTCACCCAGTTTTAAAGAAATTAAAACTGTAAAACATGGCTAAGAGGATATAGGTGGAAAATGGGAGAAAAAAAGGACATGGCACCCCTATTAACCGATCCATTTCTCACAAAGGTCTTGGTCTACATCAAAAGATTGGTAACTGGCTATACATTTAAATGTTTGATGTTAAAGTTCTGTGTTTAATGAATGTATGTATTATTGTTAAAATGATTAGACCTGATTTAACTGATTTTTCAAAATTACCCACTACAGATCCTGTATGGGTCTGAGGAGAGAGCTGTTGCTCTTCAGGGCTCCTGAAGGGGCAGCTGGTGAATTTTCTGCAGGATACTGTCCAGCGTTAGGGGAGGAAGGACATGTTAGGGGAGGAAGAAAGTGTCTCTTTAATCCTTTCTGTGTGGCAGGAACTGGTGCTTTTCTTTCTGTCTCTGTCTCTGTGTCTCTTTCTATTACACTATTCCAAGAATAAGAACATTTGAAACTTCACCAGAGTGTCAATTTTTTTTTTCTTAAAGATTTTATTTATTTATTTGACAGACAGAGATCACAAGTAGGCGTTGAGGCAGGCAGAGAGAGAGGAGGAAGCAGACTCCCTGTTGAGCAGAAAGCCCAATGCGGGGCTTGATCCCAGGACCCTGAAATCATGACCTGAGCCAAAGGTAGAGGCTTTATTTAACCCACTGAGCCACCCAGGCGCCCCACACCAGAGTGTCAATTAACCCAGAGACTACAGTTTTGAGTCCTAGATATGACAATTTATGTCACTCAATTTGAAGACTATTGGGTATGTATAATTTCGATCTGAGTGACATAAACAGATCAGCCTAGTGTAGGTCTTCGTGGCCTAGGCATTCTTTTTTCCACACCTTTCTCCACATTTGATTCTTTTCTATATAATAAGCTGGAGTGTTGAGATGAGGTGTTATGAAAACAGAAATTAAAAAAAAAAGTGTCACATTCTTATCTGAAGGAAAAAAGAACAGTTTTATGGAACAAAGGTAAAAAATATTTAAATATAATTTATGGGGGCACCTGGTGGCTCAGTGGGTGAAAGCCTCTGCCTTCGGCTCAGGTCATGATCCCAGGGTCCTGGGATTGAGCCCCACATTGGACTCTCTGCTCAGTGGGGACTCTCAGCTCCTCTCTCTCTCTCTGCCTGCCTCTCTGCATACTTGTGATCTCTGTCAAATAAGTAAATTAAAATAATCTTTAAATATAATTTTATATTTTATAATCTTATTTTATAATCTTTAAATATAATGAAAACCTAACAAAGCATATTTAAGAAGTCTCGGGGCGCCTGGGTTTAAGCCGCTGCCTTCGGCTCAGGTCATGATCTCAGTGTCCTGGGATCAAGCCCCGCATAGGGCTCTCTGCTCAGCAGGGAGCCTGCTTCCTCCTCCTCTCTCTCTGCCTGCCTCTCTGCCTACTTGTGATCTCTCTCTCTGTCAAATAAAATAAATAAAATCTTAAAAAAAAAAAAAAAAGAAGTCTTTAGCTCAGTAGCTCTCAACTCCTGCTAAATATTAGCACCTACTGGCAAATTTTAAAAGTAATGCTGATCTCTGGGTCCCATCCCAGACAATTATATAAAAATCTCTTTGCTTAAAGAGCACTTCAGAGATTCTAAAGTTCAATTGAGATGGCTTTTGCTTTAGGCTTTCAGTTCTAGCTAAAGATCTTGAGTCTAGCATGGCTGGGTCTGTGAAATTTATCAGTGAATGACACCAAAGAAGCCACGAATACCACACGAAGACATGCTCTGCTCAGATGCTCTGTTCTCTTACTTGAGGGGTGTGGGGGAGGGTGGTGGGGGGTGGGGCAGAGTGCTGGCAAGAACTCAACATGGAATTGTATCATGTCTCCTGGTTAATGGATAGGGTCAGTGAGGCCTGTCAAATGGTGGGAATTTAGTGTGTTAGCCTCAATGTGGATTTATTTTTATTAACATTTTCCCAGTGTTTTTTTATTTAGTATTTATATTGGTCCTAATTTTTGTTGCTAGGTCATTTATTGCTGGGTTTTATATTGTCTGCACAGGGAGAAAGATGATTAGTTAATGCTTTTTGATACTACGCTCCCTTCCAGGTTCCTAAGCACATGGTCAGTACTCGATCAATACTCACTGAATGGCTCACTAATAGGTTTCATTTTCAGTGGTAAACATCTATTGAAGTATCAGATTCCAGAATAACTTATGTATGTTAGCACTTTCATGCATTTTCAACATGATTCTTTTTTTTTTTTTTTTTAATTTAAAGATTTTATTTATTTATTTATTTGTCATAGAGAGAGAAACGAAAGCAAGCACAGGCAGACAGAGTGGCAGGCAGAGGCAGAGGGAGAAGCAGGCTCCCCGCCAAGCAAGGAGCCCGATGCGGGACTCCATCCCAGGATGCTGGGATCATGACCTGAGCCGAAGGCAGCCGCTTAACCAACTGAGCCACCCAGGCGTCCCTGAACATGATTCTTATTACTGATTCTCTTTGTAATTTTAATCTCATTGCAGTAACTTCATTCAAACAGAAGGCTAGATACTGGTATTAATAAAAAAAACTTACTTTGTATTATTTTAAGAAAGAGAACACATATTTAAAATACATCAAAAGGAAGTAAATTTGGTATTACCTAAGAAATCTCTCCACTTCAGGGAAAAGATAATAGAACTTGGGTAACACTGGCCAAAGATCTCATTAGATTTGAAAAATGTCTCTGTTACTGTGAAATACCAGAGGAAATGTGGTCTTAAAAATGATCTGCATTGTATCATTCAGCATGGGATAGAATATTGTCAGCTGAGGAAGTCTGGGTGGCTCAGTCCTTAAGCGTCTGCCTTTGGTCCAGGGTCCTGGGACTGAGCTCAGGATCGGGCTCCCTGCTCAGCTCCCCCTGCTTGTGTTCCCTCTCACTGTCTCTCTCTCTTCACTGTCTCTCTCTCCCTGTTAAATAAATAAATAAAATCTTAAAAAAAAAGAATATTGTCAGCTGAGATTTAAATCAGAATAGGCTACAACCCCTAGTTATCAAACCTGACTGAGTATTGGAGTCATCCAGAGGATTAAAAAAAAATAGGTTCTACCCATGGAGATTCTGCAGCTTGATGTCAGGAATGTTAAGCTGTCCACAAGTTGATTATTTCCAGGACAAACTGCATGTCCGTATGCATCTGTGTGTCTGAAAGGGGGTAGAGACTAAATCTGGGTGAGAATGGGGAAGAGTGCAAGGTCCTGGGCAGGGAGTGAGTGAAGAGAAACGCACAGAGAAAAAGAAATTGCCTATTAAAATCCAACACTTCTGGAAATACTAGTCAAAACATGCAAATTTCATGTGCCATTTTATAATGTCAATCAAGAGGGACATGCTATCTACTTGTATATGTGTCATTTCAAAAACAATCATGGTCCTGGTTGTTGATGATATAAATCTTGCACTGGATACTAAGGTTTAATGGAAAATACTGGAATATGACCAGTGTGCCCCATTCCTAGCAACTCCATGTGATTTATTTTATTTTGGGCCTAGGATAGGAGATGGTTGAGGTATAATTATTCAGAAGAGAATACATGGTGGTCTTCTGCTGTCCATGGTACCAGCAAGAATCTCCTTGATTGTGCAGAAACAATGTGAACTGAGGGCAAATGGAGGAAGACCCAATGGTTCAAAGTGAGGGGCATAAATTTTACCCAATGGAACTTTGCCCTCCTGCATCTCAGCAAAGCACTGGCTATGGTACCACCATGTGTAACACGCAGAGAGTTGACGGGCCACCTTCAAATTCTGACCTGATGCACTTAGATGAAGTACAATGACATTGTTCTGAGAGTGGGGAAACACCAGCTTATATAAGTAAATTAAATTTTAACTTTAAAGTTCTGACTAAGGCATTCAGTGGCTCTCCGTTCCCACCCAAGTCACGTAGTACTTCCTCTACACACTTCAGAGAGCCTCAGTGTCCCACTGCTGTATCAGAGCCCACACACACTTCCCCAGCAATGCTTTCAAAAGTTCCTCAAGAGCACAGATGTCCACCAAACTCTCTATGAAGTTAAATGTATCTATTTTCAGGCTTTATGCCCAATTTTCTTTAATTCTGGCCTGATAGGTGTAATCAGAGAATGGGAGCAAAAACAGAGTTATCAGAATAGGGCTTGCCTGATCCTTAGATGAGATGAGCCAACTCTAATTGAAGACATGAGTCTTCCTAAGAAAAACTCAGAAAACAGGAGCACAACTCTTGTTGTCGAGACTCCTAATGCTCTGATGACGGGGCAGTCTTACTTCTCTCTCCAGTGGTGACATGTCGTTGTACTCAGTACTGGTGCAGGGGGCAACTGCTCAGAAAAGGACTTAGGAATTGTTTCTCAAAAGTCGTATTTCTCAATGTTTCATCCAATTTCTGGAGATGGACAAAGCCTAACCATTTATAGCTATACTCCACATTTTCAAAGGCAAGTTTTCTGGGTGGTGGTGGTGGGTAGATAGCAGTGGAGCCCACAAAAGGGAAAGACAGAACACTTTCCAGAGGCTCTCCAGCACTGCTCATCCTGACTGAAGGGCTGGTGAGAAGACACCAGGATATCAGAACTTGGGGAAATGAACATCCCTTACTAGCTTCCCTTTGCTTTGGTTTCAAGCAATGTTATTATACACCAGTTTCACATGTAGATTTTCCTACATGGAGAGTTTGGGCTTCCTGCTTCTTTTCATAGATATTCTATCCTTTTCCTACAAATGTATTTTTCCAAATTATTATTTATATATTTAGCATCATGTTTTAATTAAATAAATTAAATAAATATTGAATTGAAATAAATATTGAATGTGTTATTTTATTATATATTATTATTACTTATTAATATATATTTGAATGGTCTACTTCATATTTCCAATTTAATATTTTTCTAAGGGATTGTTCTTCAAATTTGTACAGAAGTCTTTGCTATACTTGAAAACATGGATCAGCCTCCCTGAATTCATTCACTGCTTAAAAAAAAAAAAAAAAAACAGACACAGTTCTAGCTTTAATGTTGGATTCCCATTCTTCTACCATATTGCAGTGCCCATGACATTGATGCTACAATGGGTGAACCTACCCAAACTGTTGGCTGTCTGTGCACTTGAAGCAGGTTTTGACTAAGTCTCTGGCTCCTGGACATCTGAGAGCTCACCCTGCTGTGTTGCATAGCAACGCATGCTTATGCCCAGAACTTCGTTGGATTACCTTTTCCTGCAGACGTTCAATAATAGCAGCTAGATTAGCCTCACGGTTTTCTTTAATTTGTTCCATTTTCAGGATCAGCTTTTCCTCCGCCATTTTGCTGAAGTTGTTGTTCTCCTCCAAAGCCTTCTGGAGGACTTCTCGCTCATGTTCCCTCTTCTCTGCCAATTGCTTCAGCACCTGGGCCTCCTGAGACTGTGGAAGAAAAACATACTCATCTAAGAGTCACCCACACACAAACCTGGGGGAACAATGGCCTCCTGATTTGAGAGTGTTCTTTTCAAATGAACTCCACTTCTAGCCTTGAGCATGGTTGCCATTCAGTACTCATCTGCACAGCTTAGAGTTTTCTGTAGAATGTGGTTAGCTGGGAGATGTGGTCAGCTGAAATTTCAGCTGTGAGTTTTTTGGAGGCACTATCTTAGAAGAAGCATTTAACCCCGACTGAGGAGTTTTTTTTTTTTTTTTTTTAGAATAAGTTGCTGCTAAGCATTTATGCAACCGGGATGCTGCAGTTAATCATTGGAATGCAGCGTCCATTGAAGCCTAAGGAAAATATTGGAAGATTAGGGCAAGTTCTAGTCTTTTCCCTGCCCCATTTTTTCACCAGCTATAGGCTGAGTCCCGCAGTAAACTTTCAACTCTAGCCAATCAAATCCCCAAATTCATTTTCTCATTTTATTCCACCCCCACCTACCCCGCCCCACTTGTCCCACAACCTGCTTATTTTGTTTTCATTAGCCAAATTCTCTTTGGAGACTTGTGAACAGCACAAAATTAATGTCCACTTGGCCAAAGAAAATAGAAAGCCCTTATTCTGGCCTCCTCTTGAACATGCTGAGGTCACCTGGGCAATCTTTGAAACCCTGTGGTTACTTATGTCAGAGCAGAAACATCAAAGCCAGACACACCCCACCCAGCACCCACCCAGCATCCCCACATTTTGTGTCCTTATTGCTCCTGCAGCCTCAGGGGGCTGTATGACTCTGTGCAGTGGAGGTTAGCAATCACTGACGTGCTTGATGAAAATGCAGAGGCTTGGTATCCACCTCCCTTCCCAAATTCTGATTCTGTGGTTCTTTCTTGAGACCCAGGAATCTATATTTTTGATAAACTTCCCTGGTGATTCTTTTTTTTTTTTTTTTTTTTTTTTTTTATTAAAGATTTTATTTATTTATTTGAGAGACAGAGATCACAAGTAGGCAGAGAGGCAGGCAGAGAGAGAGGAGGAAGCAGGCTCAGAGAGCCTGATGCGGGGCTCGATCCCAGGACCCCGGGATCATGACCTGAGCCGAAGGCAGAGGCTTTAACCCACTGAGCCACCCAGGCGCCCCTTCCCTGGTGATTCTAATGCACACTATTCACAGAATACTTTCTGGAAAATGCTCTGGCATGGTCTTTGATGTCAGGGCTGCATTGGTGACCCAGATGTGCTATTTAACTTGACTTTTTCCTCCATAATATGCAGCTGAAAGAAGTCTTACTCAGTGCAGAGCTATCCAGGTTTAAGACTAAATTACTGCACACTCATTGTTTCTGGGGACTGCCTTAGGACTGGCTGGCGCTCTGAGGGAAAGCTTCATAGGAGTAATTGTAAATGTGAACACCTAAACAATGACAGATCAAAAAAATATCTCATGGCTTGTCAAATATTGATTACTATTAGAAGCATTAATGGAAAAACATTTTAATTAGCAGTGGTCATGGGGTCTTATGGGAGAGATCTTGGTACGTGAACACTGTGAAGTTTGACAGGGGAAGAAGCTTCTCCTCAGATACAATTCTACAGGAATGGTAACATTCCTTAAAGACTCTTTGCTGACGTGTTTGCTCTCAAGTTCATCAGGAACAGGTCTAGTGACTCACTGGAGATTAGAACATTTTGGAAACTAGCCCCATGTCTCCTTTTAGACTCATCAGTATTGCTTTCTTATAGCTAACAAAAAAACCAGTAAGAAAAATAATGAGAAAATGTTAACATCGAATAAATTCAAAATCAAATGGAGCTTTTTGGGAAAAAACATGAAAAAATATTTTCTAGCTGATGCATCCTCCTGCCTCTAGGTGGGACTATTGGTAAAGTATCCTACACGGATTTTGCTTCCTTATTGCTGCTAGGACTACTGAACTGGGACAGGGACACACTGATTACAGATGTGTGTGTGTGTGTGTGTGTATACACAGTTATACAGTTTATCTCTGATGGACTGTGGGGCAAGGGGCCATGTGCCTACTGTATCTGCTCATAGAGAGAGTTATCATGGATGGGTATCAAGGGGCAACTGAGGAACTTTTCATTTTCAGGTGCTCAAATTTACTGTGGCTCTTCTAAAATTGGGTTCTAACTTACAGTTTATATTTGCACTCTTAGTTTTCTTTTGTGAAAGGCCTAAAGACAGTCAGGAGACAGCAGGGGAACAGAATCGAGAAGGGAAGCCCTGGGGACTCACAGGGCAATATGGCAGCATGTGTCTTTTCAAATGACTTCCTTGGCGGGGGACGTTTGGTCTGTGTGAACAAACTCTCCCACAGGCCCCATCATCAGTGACGGAGAGATGCCATTGCCTCACTGGGTGGAGCGTTTGGCTCCTTTGGCAGCCGCTGGGACTAAATGAGACTACCCAGCATCACTGTCAAGTGTATTTCTTTAGCACAATTAATGGGGTGAAACAGAAACAGAAGGCAGTCTGGAGCGTTCTCATGTGAGGCCGCTGCTAAACAAAGAAGACTGGCCAAACTGGGCCAAGCCACTTCAAGGCTGTTCCTTCCTGTCGTGCCTTTCCTTCTACAGAGGACCTAATGATTACCTGTGTTTCAAATATATAAAGCTCAGGTCCATTAAAGAAATATATGACATGAAGTTGATTATGGGAAGAATTCCACACTGAGAAAATATTTATGACGGGGCCCCATTTTGGTTTCTCCTCACAAATACTTAACTCTCAAACACATTCTTCCACAGAGCCAATAGTCTTGGGGTCTTTACCTCAGTTCCTAAGGTTTCCATAATTCCATTGCTGTGACAGTCATATTCCTTTTTCTTATTTTTGCAGCCTAGCACCCAGATATCTCTGCCTACAACTTCTCTGAATTTATTCTTGGGGAGAAACTGATTCGTTCATATATACACCTTCATCTCCCAAGGGTGCCTGGATGGCTCAGTTAGTTACGCCTTCAACCCTTGGTTTCCCTTCAGGTCGTGATCTCAGGTTGGTGGGATGAAGCCCCTCATCAGGCTCCATGCTCAGAGGGGAGTCTGCTTGATATTCTGTTTCCTTTTCCCTCTTCCCCTCCTGCTCATGCTCTCTCTCTGTCTCTCAAATAAATAAGCAAATAAATCTTAAAAAAAAAAAAAAGATAGGGGCACCTGGGTGGCTCAGTGGGTTAAACCCTCTGCCTTCAGCTCAGGTCATGATCCTAGGGTCCTGGGATCAAGCCCCGCATCAAGCCCTGCATCGGGCTTTCTGCTTGGTGGGGAGCCTGCTCCCCCCCCCCCCCCGCCTGCCTCTCTGCCTACTTGTGATCTCTGTCTGTCAAATAAATAAATAAAATCTAAAAAAAAAAAAAATACACCTTAACCTCTGAGTCACAGCCTCACAGCCCGGAAGAAAACTGGTTATGGTTCTAATATTTCCATCAGTGAGAAAAAAGGATGTGGTTTAAGAAACTGCCTTAAAATACAAGGTGTGTGTAAGGATGTAGAATAAAAATATGTGTTAGACAAAAGTGGAAAAGTGTCCCTTCATTTTGGCAGATACAACGTTCTCACTGCAAGGTGGAAGAGGTGTTTTTTATTTTATTCCTTGCTTGGGAAGATTAGCAGAAAGAGACCCTACTGGGAGGCTTGAAAGGTAGGATTTGTTGAAAGTTGTTAAAAATAAATTGTTTAAGGGAAAAGGTCTGACCATGGAGGACCATCTCTGAAGAGCATGTACTTAATATAGAAGATCATGGACACAATGAAATGGAAAATTAGGGCATGATAATCATCAGCTGATACAATGCAAATGTCAAGGCAAACTATTTATAGAACCGAGACATCCAACATGACATTCTGGGAGATCAGGGAACTTTCTCCACCTTGCTATTGTAATAATGGAGGCGCAGAATTGGTGAACACCTTTTCTAGGTATCAACCTCCTCACACTGAACTAAGTATCACTGCAAATTACATGAGACTACGTGAAGGGAAAAATAATGAGACAGAGAGAGGAGTTATTATACATTTAGGAACACTTCAACATTTTCTAAAGAGGTTCATTACCATTCCTTGTATTACTGAATATGAATTTAATTACTATACAAATGAAATGGAAGATAAATTTGAGTTAAGTGGTATATAAAACTCACTTTATTTTATGTACACATAAGAGATTTAAGACTATATTTTAGATAGTATTAGTGTTCCACTTATTTCAGAAGTGAACACACTTCTAGCCCTTTATTTTATTGTCTCCTTCATCATTTGAATACATTACTTGGTGCTCGCTTCGGCAGCACATATACTAAAATTGAATACATTACTTGTCACTAACTAGAACCTTCTATCAGACACTGGATCTCCTAGTATCTCGGTGCCTTCACAGTGATAGGTTGGAGGATGCGTCTCCAATTATTGGCTTTACTATTAATAATGAAAAAACATTAGTAACCCAGCTGGAGCATAATAATGTCTTGTTAAGATATAAAAATTGAATATAATTGTGTAAAACAAAAGGGTGCCATATTCACTTTGTGTTGGAGTGAGAGGTGTAATAAAAATTTTAAAATGATTAAAATCTAAAGACCTTTAGAATGAGCTCTTAGACTAAAGCCTGTACTGATTTTACTGTGATGAACTAGGAAAAGAACTACCGGGGGTAGGGCTGGTCTTCCCCGAGGAGGCCACACACAAGAGGGTTCTGAGGACCAAGGGTCACATTCACCAAGGAGAAGATGCTTTCTGAATGTTGAATTACAGATAATCTAGCACTTTAGCTCATAATTCTCTGTTGTACAAACCACCCCCTCTTTTCCTGGATGCAACTTTAATTGCCATCTAGGAGATGCCAAAAAGCAGAAAAGGTAAGTCTATCAAGTTTGGTGACCAATGGTCCACTTTATTCCATTTTCTTAAAAATAAGCAATGTATCTTTCTTTCAGAGATTCAGGGACTTTGGAGTTGATAGGTGATAATATTGTCAGTGTGGGTATCTCACTGAACTGGTTTGAGTAGTGCTCTTTTTAATTCAATCTATTTTAGGTTGAGATTTTACCCATGTCATTAGAATTCTTAAATTTTCATCATTTTTTCCCAATGCTAATTTTTTCAGGCCACTGGTAGCTGTGCAGACCTATTTATATAGGTGTCACCTATCAAACTGTTTCTCCTTCTTTGTAACTTGATAAATAATATTTTATAATATTTGAAGTATTTATGAAATGTACAGTAACATTTCAGTATCTTTGTTGATAAGAAACTTCTTTTCTTTATAAAATTGTGAATTTTATAAAGAGAGAGAGGGAGAGGGAGAGGGAGACAAACCATAGGAGACTTTTAGGTATAAGAAACAAACTGAGGGTTGCTGGAGGGGAGCAGGGTGGAGATGGGGGACCTAGGGGATGGGCATTAAGGAGGGCACTTGATGTAATGAGCACTGAGTGTTATATGCAACTGATGAATCCCTGAATTCTACCTCTGAAATGAATAATACACTATATGCTTAATTGAATTTAAATAAAATAAAATTTAAAAAATTGTGAGTTTGCTGGACTAAATGGGCAGGAACCAGATGTGTTTTTGCATAATAATAGCTCTTTGTGTCACAGGGTTTGTCAAGTGTCTTCAGGTAGGATAGGTCTTCTGGTTCTCACATTAACTCCATGACAGAGGTCCCTTTACTAGGCACACTTTACAGATGGGTAAAATAAGGCATAGATTAAGGACTTGTCCAAGGTCATACAGCTATTATGTGGTAGAACCAGACTTTGATCACAGGTATTGTCTTAAACATATGTTTTCTCCCACTGTGCTTTTAAAGATGCTCTTAAACACTATGATCAGCTTATGATGACCATATAATTTATGTCCAAACTGGGGTACTTGTAAAATTGAAATGATAATAATGATATAGAAAAAGCAGGATTAAGCTGGAGTTGTCCTGGGCCAATTGGGACTTTGGGTTAGCTTAGCTCTGCTGTTTCTTGCTAAACGTTTGTTGAATGAATAAATGGCTGGCTGGCTGGCTGAACGGATGGATGACTGAAGAGTTTCACCCATGGGGGTCAGTTGCAAGTATGGAAACTTTGATTTCAAAATATGAGATTCAAGCTGACCTCATGAGATAATTTGGTCTTACGGAGGCGAATGCTGATTCCCACAGATAATCAAAGAGAGGAGGAAAAGCAGGAAAAAGACTTATTTCTTGTGTAACAGATTTCTTCTGTGAACCAATCAATGGGGATTAATTCTGGTTCAAAGGAGCCTAAGGGAGGACTGTCCAACCTAGTAACCAGATGGTTGGTGCTGCAATAGTGTCAGCAGATGGTATGAGGAATTGGGGACACTGCCAGAACATTTACTGTGAAGTGAGTTTGAGCCCACGTGGGGATGACTGCATTGCAGCCCTCCAGTTATAAATCTAGAAGGCCTCTGCAACATAGCCTAGGTCACTGGTTCCCAGATGTGGTCCCTAAACTCTCAGAAGCAGGCCTTTTGATGATACCAGTGGAGGGGAAAGGGGCTCATAAGCTTTTATTATCTTTTAGAAACCTTATCAGCAATCATATTTCACCTTTTTCTTTGTCTATTTTTATACTCCCATTGAGTTAGAATTAAGTCAATTTAGTGAGAAAATACTTACTTTTAATGATAATCAAAAATATTAATTAGCAGTTATAGATTTTTTTTTGCTTATAACCATGGCAAAACAAATTTATTAATACTATTATATTAATTTATTAATACTATTATGTTAATTTCATACTACTATTAATAACATGTTTGACAGGCAGAATCTTTAAAAACTTGTAACTGTGAGAACAGAAATAGACCCAGAGCAAAATGTGGCTGACCACTGGACTAGGTTGGACATGTGTTTACTTTTGAAAGCCTTTGGTGTTTTTTTATGTCTTCCGTAATAGAGTTTGAACATCTAATCTGGGTGCTTCAAGGCCCTCCACAATCTCACCTCATTACTCTCCATCTCCCTACCCAACTCCAATAGTTTGCTGGTCTACCCACTGCCCTGAAAACATACATTATGCATTTTTACCTCTGTGTATCCTTAGTTCTGGAATGATTCTCTTAGTCTAGAACACTTTCATGTCTTCTCTATCTAACACTATTTATGTTTCTAGTCAGCCAGTTTTTTTTTTAGTAGATATTTTTCTAAAGAGATGCTGTGATTCACATCAAATAGTGAAATGTTTTTATCTTCCTCAATGATCTCCCATTTCAATTGAAGTCTAAGTCATTAAAATGCTACCTTCTGACCCCAATTCCTGCTGGCCCTTCCTTGTTCTTTCTGCTTCAGTCACACGGAGCTCTGTGTACTTAAACTGTCCTAGCACACTCTTATCTCAGGGCCTTTACACTTGCTAATCTCTTTACTTCAAGTGTTCTATCCCCAGAGAAGAGCTTACTCCTTTCTTTCATGCTTCCTCCCCCTGCAATGTTCTCATATTTAAGAGGCCATTTTTGGTCATCCCATATGAATAACGCCTTCCACTCCAGCACTATCAATTACCTTTGCCCTGCTGTATTTAGTTATTAGCTATTTCTTCCCAATTGGAATAAGGTTGATGAGGCATCTCTAATAGCTAGAACAGTGCCTGTCAAATGGTAGGTTCTTAAAATATCTGTTGATTGAGTGATTTTTCCTAGACTAAGAAGCCTTTGGATTGTATAATTTATTTAGTGCACTTTCAGAAGATATCCTTTGGAAAAGTAGTAATTATAATTTTGTTTTAGGATGTGAAGACAAAATAAAAAGTCAAAACAAGTGATAAATTGTCACGTTAACATTTGGTTCTTAAAATTATCATTTCCTTAGTCATTTAAAAATATTTGCAGTACTAATTCTTTCTAGGGACTAATAACAAAAGACAGAATCCATGCCTTCATGGAGTGTATAATTTAACAGCAGGGATATTAGGCCTAAATAAATATATATGCAGATAAACATATGCTTACTAATTGTGCAAAGTGCTAAATAAATAAATAAATAAATGTGAACACCAGGAGAGAGACCAGCAGGTGAAAATTGGGCCCAGAGAAGCTCCCTCCCCACAGTGAGGACTTGACAAGTAAATGCAGAGCCCACGGAGCCAAA
Organism: Mustela nivalis; assembly: GCF_964662115.1. Classification (NCBI taxonomy): domain Eukaryota; kingdom Metazoa; phylum Chordata; class Mammalia; order Carnivora; family Mustelidae; genus Mustela; species Mustela nivalis. Next base: position 53,324,878 of record NC_139021.1, read on the forward strand.
GAAGAAAGTGTGAGATTTAGAAGATCCTATTACTTCCAGTAGGTCCTAAACTTCCCCTGGGTTGGTTCTGATTACGTAAAGATTGAAATCACAGCATGGCAGTTTCTTTTTAAATTTCCGAGTTTATATTTCAATGTAATTCTTAGAAAATATGTAAAAAATTAATAAAGTTGAAACTGAACAATTATCTGGTACCAATTAGAAACAGTTAGGCCTAAAATTCCTCCATGGTTCACTAAGATTTTTCTGGTCTCATTTTTATCTGTGCTGTCCAACTGAATAGCTACTTGCTGCGCAGGGCTGTTTCATGTTAATTTTTACTCCTTAAAATGTGACTGTTAGAAAAATTTAAAATACATATGTGCCTCACATTATATTTTTGCTGGACAGCACTGTTCTGTGTAGCTGCAGAGATCGCTTTTTTCATGCTGAAAGGGCTAGGAGAATTACGAGTTGATTAGTGTAGGAGCTAAATAGTCACTGCAATTGTTATACTAAAGCTAAGCTTTTAAAGACGAAAATTGTGGCTATCTGTCATTTTGCTTGTCGAAATTCCATTTCCCCTTCTTTGGATAACAACACCTCAATTTCCTTTTAGGGCTCTACTCCTCTGCATTTCTCTGCAGGAATCTGACCTCCCAGCCTCTGAAGGTCATGTGATCCAAGCTAGCCAAAGTACCGCATCCTCTCAACCCCAAGGATGGGCTCAGGGTTCAGGGTATGACCCCAGGACAGTACACTGAGGATCAATCCCAGAACTTACGTGGGAAGGAAAAATGCTCTTTCTGCTCGAGTGTCTAATTTGTGAGGAAAATAAGTTGGGAGCAACTGTTGGAAAGGTAACTCTCTTGGTCTTAAAATCAATGAGAGGCAGGAGGAGATTGATGATAGATATAAAAAGGTTTATCTGACCACATTGCTTCGTCTGGATCCAGCTTGTTTTTGAAGCTGTAACCATTTCTAGACATTTTAGTCACATGCCCACTTTGTGTTTTAGCTAGTTGAATTGAGTTTTGGTTATATGCATGTTTTCACTAAGGTAATCACTGACATATATCCACTAGCTAGAGGCTCTTTGAGGAGAATTAATAATTCTTCTAACGAGCACTAATTAAGTTGGCACAAGCCAATAGAATAAAATCAATTAATGATTTTTTAAGTTGGTACTTTCTGTTAATTAGTTATATTCTCTTCTAATTAAAACTCTACTACCAGGACATAATCTATATAATGATTTTTGCCTTGAAAATTGTAGCAAGTAATACCAGACATGTGAAGGAATACTGATTTTAAAGGCTTTCAAAAATTTTTCCTCGTGTCACAATGCCGGATGATTATATTTATAAATATCTTAAAAAGCATTTTAAGGCCAATTTCTAGTTCAATTTCTAGTTAAATTCACTTGTATAAAGGTGTAATTGTTGATAATTTATCATTGTCAGGGTGTAAGAATTTTATCAGAAAGAATTAGTAATTAGCTAACTCAGGAGTTTTATGAGTCTACCAAGTCAATTTTGATAATCTCTGTGTTTTTCTTTCCTTTTAACAGTATCCTTCAAATTAAATACATGGCCTGGAAACACCAGCAACATTCTGAACCATGATGCTGTATTTTCATCTCAAGTTTCAATCTCAGCTCAGTCACTGACCTTCTATTCGAATCAAGTCCCAGCATCTCTACAGGACAACGTAGGACCCGTACCCATTGCCCTTTACCTGTAAGAGAACTTGATCTGCCTAGAATGTAACACACCATCACTGTTGTAGTTAGTAACTTGTATCTGTTGGCAGCAAGTTAGGAGATAAGTTCTCATTATCTGATATTACATCTGTTGTATATATATGTGTGCATATATGTACATATGTATTATATACACACATATATGCACATACACATATTTGGCTTTGTGTCATGTTGACTGTTAGAGAATTCAGTGAGAAAGACTATCTTTGTTTTCTTTGTAACTATCCAACCTGTAGGTGTTGAATGTATTGGCTAACTTTTTATAGGCAATATATTAATAAAATAAAAAATTATTGTAAATGCAGAGTTTCCACTTAAGTAAGACAGTGCATGGAGCATATTCTTAGGGACTACATGCTTCTAAAAATATATTATGATAAAGTCAGTGAAAAACACAATAGAGGCATGAATTACCTAAAAATAATTCCATTTGGGTTGGTCAAGAGCATTTTGGTGGGATGGACTTTAACAATCACTTGATAGGTACAGGCATATTCAGATGTAACTTCTATCTTTATGTGTAGAGTCTTTGGGATTTCTGAGTGCCCCCCTCTCATTTTTAATACCCTTGGCTTCTTAGTCATCTAATTGTGAACAATTAGAGATTGGGCAAAAGAAAAGTGCTTTAATACAAACAGAGGCCAATGGAAAAGAGAGAAGAAAAGGCCATCAAGGCTTAGAACTAAGGAGAGGAGGACACTGATAGATTTAGAGGGTCCTGGTCTTGGAAGGACCAACTTCAAAGGCAGGAAGGGAGGCCTTGAGGACAGAGGCAAGCTTGGGGCCCTTATCCTGGGGTGAGCAGCATCTGGCAGAGATATTTTAGGGGGAGGATCTGGTGGTCTATAGTTTCAGGGAAAGCCTGCACACTGGGGATGGGACACGGACCCTGAGAGGAGTAATCACCACTCGTATATCCCTCCTCACCTCCAAACCGTGAAGCTAAGTTTCCCAAGTTTATGTTTTCCTGGATATGCACCGTGGACTAAGGCAGGGAGATTTTTATGATGAGGGATCTAAGAGAGGGAGAAGGGCACCAAGGTATTGAAGCTCTTTTAGTGTCTAAGATGTTTGGTTTCAAGTAGCCCAGAGGCAGCAATTTTTACTTGAACTAGCCTGGCTCCGTGTCTGTTGAAGACCTACACGTGCTGGGCTATTGTAGGTCTACACATATTGTCCCCTGGAACCTCTGCTGGAATGTGTGGGGTGGGGGGAAGAAAGGAGAGAGAAGAGGAGGGAAGGGAAGAGACAGAGAAAAGAGAGAAGAATTGAAAAACCTATGGGAGAAGTTACCTTTCTTCTTTCCTCTGCAGCCTCCAGTTTTTTCTGGATCTCCTCCAGAGACAGGTCTTTCTTCTTTGGAGAAGCTAAAGTCCGTGGGGCTTCTGAGATGGGAGATGGTGGCTTCAGGATCAGCTCAAAAGCCTGGCCAGAGGCACGTTTGTTGATTTGCTTCACTTCCATATCTGAGGAATGAATGTTGGAGGATGTTAAGCATACATAGCAGTGAAGCAGGGGGTTATTGAAATAATTTGAGTTCTGGCAATGGAAAGCAGCCTTGTTATTCTGGCAAATAGGAATAAATGCTGCGTGTGATTATCTGTTCTACATGGTTTTGAACATACAAGACCTCTTTTTTACTATCATTACAGATATATTCCAACAGAATAAATATGTACAGTGTTGGGAAATTCAACAACGTCCATAGGGAGTTGATTAAAGGCAGGCGTCCTTAGGAGAAAAGAGCTCAAATTGATTTTAAATCGAACTTTTTTTTCCTTTTGAATAAACATGAGCTTCACATGAAAATAAAGTGGCACAGATTTCGATTTATCCTTTGAAAATTATCATGGCTGGAGGCATTTTCAGGCTAAGTGAGAAAGAAAATAAATAACAAAGGTTTATTGGAAATTTGAAATGCTTTACCAATTCTTCTAGGAAGCAGTGCATGAGCAATGTTGAATTTATCTGTTTAGCTTCTAAGACTCAGCTCACCCATGACTTCTGACTTTTTTTTTCTCCCCTGTCTTCAATCCCTAATGCTGTAGAACCTGCCACTGTCTTCCCATTTGTGTCACCTCCAGCTTATCCCTTAACCACACTGTGCTGTGCTTGCTGATTATTTGACTGTTGGACATATGTCTCTTCTCTTCGGCTCTAAGTTCCCCCAAAGAGAGGCCTGTTCCATATTTATCTTTGCAGCCTCTGTGACAGCCTGTAGTGAGGTATTAGAATCCCAGAAGAAACGTGGCCGGATTACGGGTTACAGCTGTATCTAGCAGAGGAAGCCTCTGTCTGGGTTATCTGTCACCTGAATGAATTTACACAAGGTAGGCGTTGGCCCTGCCTTCTAATGGAAGTTTGGGTTGGAAACTGAAACCCTTTCACAAGGACATGGTTACAAAACAGTTAATTAGCATTTATGACACTTGTGCTATGTTAGCGTAACTTTGGAAGGAAAAAGCCTCTAAGTTCTGGGTCAGGCTTTAAAGGCATAGAAGTGGGGCGCCTGGGTGGCTCAGTCGTTAAAGCGTTTGCCTTCAGCTCAGGTCATGATCCCAGGGTTCTGGATGGAGCTCCATGTTGGGCTCCCTGCTCAGTGAGGTGCCTCCTTCTCTTTCTGCTCCTCATCCTGCTCTCTCTCTCTTCCTCTAATAAACAAATAAAATCTTAAAAAATAAATAAACACACGGAAGGGGTCAAGTGCCACAGATGCCTTCAGCTTATCTTTAATGTATATCTTTACTCATCTTGGAAAAGAAACATAAACAAAATAGACCTCAGCTCTGACTGCTACACATAGACCTCTATCAAACACCGTCATTACATTGACTGAATTACGTGAGGATGAGATCATTGGCAATGATAGCTACCATTTTTGAGGCCTTGTAAGGGGTCAGCCTTGCTACCAAGATCATTTAAACCCTGTAACAATTATGGGAAGAAGATACTAGAGTTAAATAAGGCTCAGAAAATCTAAGTAACTTGCCTGAGGTCACACAGATAGTTACAAAGCCAGGAAGAAAAGCAAGCTAAGTAGACTGAACTTTGATAAATCCAGTGGAAAGTGTTGTACTACAGTGAAGTTTGTAGTCATGCCAGGTCTTCAAGCTGGGTTGGTTTCTTTCTTTCTTTCTTTCCTTCCTTCCTTCTACCTTTCTTTCTTTCTATTTTAATTTCAATTCTTATTATCTAGGGCCTCAGTCATAAGTCACTTTTATCATGGGAACTTGTTAGCTTGTTGACAGGCATATTCAAAATATGGGAACGTTATGGAGAATATAATAAGGGGAAACAGTGATGGTTGTTGATTTTTTTCTTTTGAGTTTCCTGAGTATAAAGCATTTTCTTGCAAATTACTGTTTGGTCTAACGAAAGCTTAGCATATTATATCATTTGCAAAGAAAAGCCTTAGACTTGCTCTCCATGTTGGTATGCTGGATGTGGCTGCTAACAGCCATCTAGCTCTATTTCTGAAGAGACATAAATGTGCTCTTGTTAGCATCAAACTGGAACTGTTTGAGGGGTGTCTGGCTTGCTCAGTCAATAGAACATGCGACTTTTTTTTTTTTTTTAAAGATTTGTTTATTTATTATTTTAGAGAGAGAAGGCCATGTGGGGAGCAAAGGACAGAGGCCTGCGTGTGATGATCTGGAGAGGGAGAGAGAGAGAATCTCAAGCAGACTCTCTTGAGTGTGAAGCCCCATGAAGGGCTCGATCTCTTGACCCTGAGATCATGACCTGAACTGAAATCAAGAGTCTGAAGCTTAAACTGACTGAGCCACCCATGTGCCCCAAACGTGTGACTCTTGATCTCAGGGTTAGGGTTTACTTAAAAAAAACAGAGAAACACACACACACAAGCCACAAAACCCTTAAACTGTTTAGAGCAAGAGGCAATCAATATGACTAAATAGCTAGACGCAACAAGTCAATAGTGAGATCTACAAAACATTGATTTAATTCAATCAGGAGCTGTGAGAGAGAAACAAGTGTATGTAAGCTTTTCCAAACAATGTTAGCGGGAGCATTTCTACTGCAGGTAACTCACCGTCATAAGTATAGATGTTGATGTTGCGAGGTTCGGGGTAAAAGCAAGAGCAGATCAGTGACAGCATGGACAGCTCCTTCATTTTTTCCTTGTAGGCTAAAACAAAAGACTCAGGATTAGTATCTTTCATTTTCGGAATTTCCTCTCGGTGCTTCTTTTAATCTAAGAAACAATTACAGACTCTTTCGGAATAAATGTTGGCAGGGACCCAGCTTCGCAAAATATAAATGAAAGAATGAAACAGGTGCATATTCCTTATTACAGAGGACATAAATGACACATTCTATCAGGTTAGATAAAAAGCAAGAGAAAGGGAGTGAGAGAAAGAAAGGGAAGTAGGAGGAATGAAGATCCAGCAGGACAGGGAGGACAGACAAAGAAGACAGAGAAGAAGCAAAACCAGACGGAATGCTCCGGGAGACGGGTCTGTCCGAGTACACGTGTATGTGCATCTACCGGACATAACTATGACTCAGGAGGTGTCCTTTGTTGTCTCGGCCTGTGTGACCACAGATGTAGTTGGGGACAGGCAGAGAACCCATCAGGATTGTTCTCAAGTGGATGCCTCCTCCAAGGATCCTGTTCATGCTTTCTCTTTATCCCCAAGTACACTTTCGTGTCCCAACTTCTTTCCACACATACCATAAAGCTAGATCTGAGATCTGATAAGGCTCTGATCTCCTCTGTGGAACGTGGTTTGGGAGCCCACCTTGCCAAGCAGCTGTAGGCATTCAGTGAGGGATCTCCTTCCTCCTTCACGCCCCCTCCCTATTTCATTTTTCCCTTTCTCTGTCAAGAGGCCTCCTGCCCAGGTAACCTGGGAAGGCATCTCCTCCGTGCTGGTTGTCACTAGGACGAGAGAAGACCCGACGGGTATAAGGAAGTGCGATGGTCCCACCATTGTTGATTATCAATACATTTTAAAAAAATGGAAGAGAAATGACAGGCATACTGTGCACTAACTTGAGGAAAGGTACAAACAATGGTGATGGTCTAATGTGTTGAATCTCACGGTAATGTTCATCTTTTGGCAGGGGCTTCTGATCATTATGGTAATGCAAGGGAGGGTGAGTACCCTGGGAAGACAGGAATTCCCAGATGATTAATTTGGGCATTATTGACAAAGTCCATCTTTTGTTGGCTAATGGGAAACAGATTTGACACCCAGATGCTCTAGAGCTACCAAATGCTAGATGAGGAGGGTCTTCAAAGATCATTGAGCTAACAGTCCACCTACCCCACCACCAATTTTGCAAATGAAACTGGCCCCCAGAGGCTAAAGTCATATGTGGCCTCCAGATAAAAATGCAGTAAATCAATCAATATCAAGATTGCCAAGTAGCCTTTTTCTATTTCTACTTTTAGGATGAGGTTCAACGTCAAGGCTAGACATGCTTGCATATCATTGAACCACATGCAAAGATCAAATGTTGCCATATTGTATATGGTTCAACCTAATACATCCAGAGGGTCACTCTAAGAGAATTTTCTCTCCTTGTGTAGCTTATTTCCTTTAAAATAAACAACACAATTGTCCTTTGTTGTAACAGTCCTGCTAACACCTACTTTGAGAGATTTCATTAGATGCTTTTGGAATTTTAGAAGACTGAAACTATATTTCTTTGTCTTGTTTATCTGGTTAATAAAATTATGTCACTTCTAAAGTTCCAAGCAGGTTGGTGAAAAAAAGAAAAAAAAAGTTCCAAGCAGGTCTTTACATGGATGCTTAATGTGAATCACAGCTTCTGTCAGATAAAAACATTTGGTGGTTTAATACATTTGATTCCATGAAGAATAAAACTCACAACAGCAAGTTTTTGCAGGCTGGTGCCTTTTTTTTAATAAGAGAAAGCAAAATGGTATCCAAAATATTTTGCATAATTAAGCACATACAAGGAACACATGTTAAAAATACCAACTTTTTAAAGGGAGGGCTAAACCCAAAATAAAAACAAAATAAGATCTCTATCTCATAGAGCAGTAACAGATTAAAGCTATAGAAGAACATGAATTTCTCTGAAAGGAATACTTCTCAACATCTGACTTCTGTTTCTTGGAAATGAAATTCAATACTCTTTAGTAAGGCCACTGTTCTATTATACTCCATAAGTTAATGAGGGAGGAAGCTAGAAAGATTGTCTGAGACCAACAGCTTAGAACCCAGTGTGTAATGTATAACCATGACTGATGTAAAGTCTGTCTTTCCTCTCCTAGGTGGTTTGGGGACAAAACTCAATTGACCAATGTGGGCAATTACTTAAGGGAATCCTTACATTGTTTTTATGGAGGGCCATGACTCTCCATGGCATGAACATAGATTCTCATTCATATATTTGCTCTGAATCCTAAGGAGCTCCTTAAAACCACTTGCAACCAGTCCGAGCATACTTGACTTTCCCTGCAACAAAGGCACATTCTCCAGTGAAGAAAGGTTTCCTCTTCACATGGTAGAGTTGCCCAAATTTTCCCCAGGTGTCATTGCTCTTCCTAATCCTCTCCTTGCAACTAAATTCCTGCCAAAATTTCAATCCCAATTCCAGCCCTCCCTCCCCAGGGTTTCTCTCTCTTAGGGGTGCTGCCCACATGGATCTCCAATTGCCCTTAGCTGACTGTACTACCCAATCTTGATTATATACTGTTATATGTGGTTCTACACTGTCTACGATCAGTCACTACTGGGTTCTGATGTGTAATTTTTGCATATGAAACCATAGGCTCTATGAAAACAAATACTACATCTTACTCATCTATGAAAAAATTCACAGCACAGGTCTGGATGGAACCGAAGACTATTAATAAACTGCGGTTGGCTACCTTGCTCATTGGTTTTAAGTCAGTCTCTCAATTAACAAGTATTTATGGTGGTGGGTATTATGGAGGGCACACATTGCATGGAGCACTGGGTGTGGTGCAGAAACAATGAATTCTGTCACGCTGAAAAGAAAAAAAAAGTATTTATGATCACCACTGATGGAGAGGGGTTTCTGTAAGGCACTGTGGAATTACAAAGAAATACAATAGTATCCTTACTCTCAAGAAGCTTTCAAATTTAGGAAATGGAATACATGGATATAAAAATATGGAGTATATGGATAGAAACGCATGCAAAATACAGTGTCAAATAGAGGTACAGGTGATTTGTGTTAGAAATGCAGAAGAATCTCAAAGCCTTGGTGCTATGGGGGGAGTGGTCAGATATGGCTTTACAGTTACGGTTGCCAGATTCAGCAAGCAAAAATATGAGGTGTCTAGTTAAGTTTTAACCCCAAAATTGCATGGGACATACTGAAAATCATTCCTTGCTTTTCTGAGGTTTAAATTTCATTGGTTGACTTATTTTTTATACAGCAACCAGAACAAATGGACCTGGATGGTAAAGACTGAGTGGTGTTAAGGAAAGCAAGGAAGGGAGAAGGTGTGTTTATTATTGTTGACATGGAAATGGGGTTCTGAAGAAGCTATCTGGAAGGCTTTTGTGGGTGGGCAGTGAGTTGAATTCATGCAAGAAAAGGATAACTGAACTACGGGGACAATCATTCACTTCATTTTCATGGACTACACTACAATGAGGTTTTCAGGAGTTGTGTCCTGACAGAAAGACTTCCTGGGACTCAGTTTTGCTCTGAGATGTTGGTTAGGAAGTTCTGAATTTTTGTTCATGTGCAAAGGTTATGACTTAAGATACTGTATTTACATTAAGACAACCATTCGTATATTTTTTAACAGAATGTCACAATATCATGAATTTTCTACATGGTATTTAAAAGAAATTTAAGCTCGAGGGTTTGGTTTTGAGTCCACTCTCAGGAATATTTCTGTGGGAAAATTTGAGAAGCTCAGAGTTGAGAATGAGTGGTTAGCTGGAAGTCCTGGTTTGCCTGCACAGTTCTAGGTGAAGCCCATAATTAATGTCCTCTTTCACTGTCAGAATTTGACCATTACAATTATCTTAGCAATAGGGAGCTAATGAACATTTTGAAAGGGGGTTACCTGGTGAAAGCCTCTTCTTAGAAAGATGTATCTAGTCACTTTATTATGCAGGAAGGACCTGTTACCACGAGATACACTTAAGATGCAACCGAATAAAGTTCAGCAGGTAATGTGGTATGACTTAAGAAAACAGTAGGGAATGGCAAAGGGAAAATAAAGGGAAGATAGTTACTAGAGACCGTATGAAAGAACAATGGATAGTAAACAATAACTGTATTTGGAGTTAAGGGCAGAGGAAGAAAGCAAGAGATCCTTACAGATGGGTGGTTAAGGAAGCTTTCCAGACAAACTGTCACTAAATCTGAGTCCAGTAGGATAAGCTGGCCACACCCTAGAGTATGAGTCAAAATATATGGAATTTGGGTTACCTTCTTCTTTTTTTTTTTTTTTATCAACAATGAAAAATCCGAAGCAAATGTGAAGGCTATTAGAGATGCGCTAATAAGATTTCACTATTGATATTTCATACTTTGAACTGACAATCCCATTGACCGGTTTTTGGAACTCAGCATATATTAATTTTTTCATTATACTCCAACACCAAGTAAAGTTCTGGGCAGTTTATAAGGATGTGGGAAATAACAGGTAATTCCATATAATCTTTCTCATAGTTGGTTGCATTTGCTATTAACTGTTAAGTTTTCAAGTTAATGTATTTCTCTAGTGGATTCATTTAAAACTCAACCCATATGATGTACAATGATTCTATAGCAATACTCGTTTCACCTAATGATATAGGAACACTAATTGTTTTTCCATTCTTCCAAATGGCTACAGTGGACTGTGATTCATGGTAGCAGTGGCTTATTTGGGTTTGGAGCACAAAGAATATATCAAGCACTGTGCTACGATATATGCATGCATCTCATTTAATCTTCTCGATAATGTTAGGAGAAAGCTACTATAATGAGACTAGATTTACAGATGAAAGAAAAAGATGCAGAGAAGTGGAGTAGTTTGCCCAATAGCCAACAGATCATGAAGCGTGGAGTTCAGTTTGATTATGGGTCTGTCTGGTTCTATGTGCCTTGCCTGTAATGCCATTCACTCCCTCCAACTATCTGTTCAGATGCATTACACATACCTTCACCATCTCCATATTGTTTTTTAACAAGAAAGTAATGCATGTTATTACTGCCTTTGAAAATAAAGAATCCAAGACTTTTTTCTCTTCCCATTTTTCTTTGGCATTTGTTCCTTAATTAATTCCCACATGTGACTTACTGACTACAGAACTATAGGTCAAGTACAGAGACTTAGAGAAATAAAGTATAAGGTGTTTTTTTTTTACTTGTATGTTTTACTTGGATAGTAAATACTGGCAGATGGCTACAAAACTCAGGAACAGTTTCTCAAAAGGAACTCTTCACATGGTAGAGTTGCCCAAATTTTCCCCAGGTGTCATTGCTCTTCCTAATCCTCTCCTTGCAACTAAATTCCTGCCAAAAAAAAAGTATGTGTATTCTTTTATGACTGAATATATCTTTATCCACTCCTATCACACTTAATGAAATAAGTGGTAATTATCTAGGCATTTTAGGGGGAAAAATGCATTGCATTGGTTATTTGGATATTTTAAGAGCAATACATTTTGCCTGGCAATTACCTGAATTTTTTCATTTTCTATTTGTGTTTGTGTGTGTGTGAATCTGAGGATTTTTTTTCTTTGAAGAACAAGGAGCATCCAGGAGAAAAATACAATTGGTACTAGAGATTTAATAGATTAGATCTTGGCTTAGATTAAATTAGTAGCAGAGAAATTAATTGTACTTAGTAAAATATGAAATAGATAAACACATATATAATGATTTCCTCACTCTTCTAAATATGCAGTCTTCACGTAGATCAGAATCAGTGATCTTACAGCTTTCTTTGGCACCTTTTTCTGTGTCATAAATTTAGCTCCTCATCCTTCTTTTAACTTGATTTTGACCATATTGTGTGTGTGTGTGTGTGTGTGTGTCTGTGTTGCATTTGATAGTCTGATTGCTTTGGGGTCCTAGAGCTTGAGGTCAGATTATTTTCTAAAAGTCAAATTTGTTATCCTATTTAGAAATACTTTTGGGTGCTCTATCACTATGATTTTCTTCTTGAAAGAGGAAATAAATGAAATGGATTTTATTTAAAACACTTGTATACCACATTAGCTTGAATTTGGACCTTAAAAAATGGTTGATGAATATAGTTGATGAATATGTAATTGAAGATTCAACATTGACATGAAAAATAAATCTCCCATTTTTGAAGGTCTATTTTAACATCCCAGAAGATCATTGATATGAGGTAATGTTCTAGATATTTCTGCTACAATGATGTAATGTTAATTGGCTTAGCACAAAAATGGATTCAGTCTACATTCATTCTACCCACCTCCTCCCCACCCCCCAAATTATGGTTTCCTAAGATAAAATGACCAGGGAGGGTTTGAAAGATTAATGTTTGATCAGCTGAAACGGCATACTTTTCCTGCAGGAATAGATATCAAATCAAATTAGGGGACATTTAAGAAGGTCAAAGCTGTACAACCCATCGCTGGGTTGTACAGAAACATATGAGGCTCTTAAATTTCAATTTGATTGATTTTTGGCAAAGCAGCTGTGACAAGGAAAAGAAATTGGATGACATGAATCAGTCCTTGTGATCAAAAATGTAATAAGAGCAGTAAATTGTACCAATCTGAGACCTCACCTTCCCCTTGATTCCAGTTAAATCTCCTGCTGAGTTTAATGAGAATCCCACTCTATCAGGCAGGGCCTTGCCCTTTTTTTCTCTCCCTCTAATGAAAGACATTCTTACAGTTCTACATGGAGATCTACACTGGTTTACCAGAGTAATGAAAGCTCTTTATTCTGTTTATATTTCAAGACTTTATTGCCAACCTAATTTTGACTATTCAAGGAAATTTTTTCTTAGGCCTTAACACTACCGGGTAGTATGAATAAAATGATAGCCTAATGGTAGAGCTAGATTGGTGAGTACTTAAATGAGAGAATGCCATCTCAGACCCTCAGGAGAGTCGGCTCACCTGGGTGAGTGGAGTTCTCTTATCTAAATGACTCTTCCCTTCCTGTAGACTCCTGAGCTGGAAGCAGCTCTCATCTGAGGCTGCCGTGCCTTCTCTGAATTATGCCTGCAAAATGGCTTCTTCGGGCATCTATGTAATTTAAATTACTCCCCATTACTTTTTTCCCCTTCCCATTACTTTTTAATTTTATTGGCTAAAAACTGGAAGAATACTTCCCATCCATTCTTAATTCAGCAAAAACTCATACTTCCTATCCAGACTAATTATTGCATTTGTGGGCTCAATTTCTAGAATCCAAAATGTTTTGGTTATCAGTGATAAGGATGTCAGTTTCCTCTTTCACTTTGTTATAATGTGTGACCTTTCTCCGGAAAAAAAAGCCCTGGATTCTACTTCATGTGGATTTTATTTGATTTTTTAAAAGATTTTATTTATTAATTTGATAGAGAAGAGATCACAAGTAGGCAGAGATGCAGGCAGGGAGAGGGAGAGAGGAGGAAGCAGGCTCTCTGCTGATCAGAGAGCCTGATGTGGGGCTCAATCCCAAGACCCTGGGATCATGACCTGAGCTGATGGCAGAGGCTTTATTTAACCCATTGAGCCACCCAGACACCCCTTCATGTGGGTTTTAGAATAACGTCCATGATGTGTGTCTTTGCATTGAATAAAGTGGTGTGAAACTACAAATACAGTAAGTTACCTACTATGTTCTCCATGAAAGCAACACCTTTCAGAAATGGAAAATGCAAGACTTTTATCACAAGTGCAAAAAAGAAAAAAAAAAACTCTCATATAAGATTTATATGATTTTATCTCAGTTAATGGGACTTTTCCCCTGAATGGATCAGTGGTTTAGATACTGAGGATACAGAAAATGAATTCAGAGAAACTTATCTGTCAATCACAAGAATGGGCTGTCTGTATGCAAATAAAGGAACACGCTAATTTATAAAAAACACTGTGAAGAAACACAGTAGGATTAAGCCGAGACTCCACAGCAACTTGTGTGACAAGCCTTAGATGTTAATCTTGATTTAATTAATCTATTGGGCTGAAAACTTACTAAAACTTGAAAGCATATTTCTTGAAAAGTTTCTATGTAAACTTCTGCTTCCTTGGAATGGTGTGAAGTTTCTATGCATTCAAAAGACTCTATATTGTTGTTTTAATTCTGAGCGTGTTCTGCAAAATACATTCTACTTAGAACAGTTTCTAGCATCAACCATGAATAGAGGTATTTCACCTTGGTGTGATTGTCAAACGTTTCTTAAGGGTCCACTGGATAGAATCTTTATCTGGATAGTGTACAGACTGAATTCAGATTAGTCTCCCTAAATGTTTTCTTAGGAAACCTAAATGGTATGTAAATAATTAATAGAAAATAACTATTTTGGGCAATGGCTGCAAAAACCTCATGGAAAGGCAAGCATTCTGCTTGCTTCCAAAAACCTAATGAGAATTCCAGGATCTCATTTAATGAAATTTTGCAAAATGCACAGTATGTAACATTTACTTAACAGCACCCTAAAGTCAGATCTTTTAAATCACGTTCAGTGGCGTTTTATTTCAGCCATCCATTCAAAAACCTCACATTACATGCTTCTGTAATTGGTAGAGTGAACCAAAACTGAACAATCAGGTAATTTTTCCCTCTGACCGAAAATACATCCATGACTTTGCTAGTCACATTAGTATGTGCCCCGGTCACTCTGTGTTACAGAGAATATGAAGAACAAATACATCTTTAAAAAATAGTAAATATAAATATTGTTAAGGTTTGAACTACCTGATAGTAAAAAAAAAAAAAAAAAATTATTGTAGTAATATTCTTGAGCTGCTCCGGGAGGATGTGGGAGTAGCAGAGCCTTGGAGGGGAGCGAGAAGCACCTTAACGTTAACTGTGTCCGCAGGGCTATCTTCAGCGTCAGATCTCCAGGCATGAAAGAAACCCTTCAGGTTAATTCCGGTAGGTGACGAAAATTGTATTTTTGTTTTGAAAATCAAATGTTACTTCCTCAAGATCTGCCAGGTAAAGACTCATTTTCTGAAATAGATTCCTCAGATTGCACCCTGGCGCTTCAATTAGTATAGTTTTCTGCAGGGAACGTAAAGCAACATACAAAGCCAGTAATGCATCCGAAGTTTGCATTCTAAGGTCAGCTGGGGTCATCGCTGCTACAAATGGGGTTGAAATATAAAAGACAACGTAGGAGCCCCTGGGTGGCTCAGTGGGTTAAGCCTCTGCCTTCAGGCTCAGGTCCTGATCTCAGTCAGGGTCTCGGATCCAGCCCAGCATCAGGCTCTCTGCTCAGCAGGGAGCCTGCTCCGCTGGCGGGCGCCACCCCCCCCCCCCCCCGGCGCCAACCCCCCCCCCCCCCCCCCCCCCCCCCCCCCCCGCCACCGGCCCCCGCCCCACCACCTCTGCCTACTTGTGATCTCTCCCTCTCTGTCAAATAAATAAAATCTTAAAAAAACATTATAATTAAAAAAAAAAAAAAGACAACATAGTCTAAAGCAGTTGGAATCACTGGCCACAGCGATTTGGGCCTGGAAGGAACACTTGAAATCATCTTTTTTCTTATTTTATAGATGAAAAAAGCAGATCTAATAACCTTTATTACTTTGAAGGCTCCCTTTGGGGGTGATCGATGGTGAGGTGATGCTTGTGGCAGAGACAGAATGGAAAACAGAAATGGGAAAGGGGCATCCTAAATGAAAGTGATGGAGGCTTTTAATAAATCAATGTCTCTCTTCAATATTTGACTCTCATGTTTCTAAGTCTGACCTTTTTTTATGTTGGAGGTAAGAAGCAATCTTTTTTGCATTGTGGCAGGGACCTGGGAAGTCTTTAATTTCCTCTTTCAGAGCAGTTGGGGGCAGCCTTTCAAAGACGGTCACATATTTTAGATCCGCTTTTTGTGTGGGAAGACTGCTGCCTCAGGTGTGGATACAAAAGTTCCTGGGAGGGGCGCCTGGGTGGCTCAGTGGGTTAAAGCCTCTGCCTTCGGCTCAGGTCATGATCCCAGGGTCCTGGGATTGAGCCCTGCATCGGGCTCTCTGCTCAGCAGGGAGCCTGCTTCCTCCTCTCTCTCTTTGCCTGCCTCTCTGCCTACTTGTGATCTCCGTCTGTCAAATAAATAAATAAAATCTTAAAAAAAAAATAAAAGTTCCTGGGATACATCGTGCTTATAGCTGCTTCCAGAATTCCTTCCAGTCACAGAATTTTCAGGAAGAACAGATTTTTCTTCTACTTTGAAAAATCATGAAATGTGTGGCGATCCTTTCAAGAGAAACTATGATCCCATGGAGTTGCCCTTGGCTGGATCAATCCCACGTGAGAGGTAGGAAAATAAGCCTGAGATGCTAACTGTGTTATAGGACCTTAAAGATCTTTTCAGAACTTTAGGTTTTTTATTTTATGACCTTGAACAAGTCATTTAACCACTCTGGACCTTCTCCTCATCTATAACTAATAGCTCTAAGCTCTGAAATTTTGTGATCCTACAAATTTAGTAATCTTGTCTTATTAAATAAGTAACTTTCCTGTTAACCTACAGATTCATCTTGTTGTGTTTTCTGCAGTAGGCATTTTCTTTACCTATATTTTTTTAACAAATTATTTTAAGGCATTGCATTTTTTAAAAGACTTATATATTTATTTGAGAGGAGAGAAAGGGAGAGAGCAAGAGTGGAAGAGCAGGGGGAGGGAGAACCAGACTCCCTGTTGAGCAGAGAGCCAGAGCATAGGGCTCTATCTCAGGACACTGAGATCATGACCTGAGCCGAAGGCAGACGGACGCTTAACCATCTGAGCCATCCAGGTGTCCCAAGGCATTACATAAAGAAAACTTAATATTTCTACTTGGCAAAAATGTTGCCTCTTTCCAAATTTTTTAAAAAAAATTTTTATTTATTATTTTATTTATTTGACAGACAGAGATCACAAGTAGGCAGAAAGGAAGGCAGAGAGAGAGAGGAGGAAGCAGGCTCCCTGCTGAGCAGAGAGCCTGAAGCGGGTCTCGATCCCAGGACCTTGGCATCATGACCCAAGCCGAAGGCAGAGGCTTTAACCCACTGAGCCATCCAGGTGCCCCATCTTTTTCCAAATTTTGATATTCCATAATAAATATTTGTATGACATAAAATATTATAACATATAATTTTCTTCATAAAACAATTCACGTTTTAAATTTCAAATTGTCCATCTATTAGGACAAATTTCACTTTCCCACATGTAAGATTTATTTTTGGCTTTGGTTTTAAATATGTAATTTTCACTATTAGAACAAATGATGCACACAGTGTAAGCTTCTTGGATACCATTTAGAACTCTTTTGGAATCTATAATAGTCATTCTTAAGATATGTGAAGGATTACATGTTGTTTTACTGATTGAGGTTGAAAGAGCCCATGCATTTTATTCATTTGTGACAGAAAATACCATATGATTTGGTGATAAATATTGCCAATAAAATAAAAGGAAAGCAAAAATGGAATCAAGTGTTTGATCTGTAGAGACAAATGTGGGTTCGAATGTGGCATAAGTGGCTGATATTGTTTTACAAATGACAACGTGGTAATACATAATATTTGAAGGCACAATATTGCCTTTATCTTATGGTCTTTTTTTTCTAGATTTATTCTGCCCAAATATTATTCATAAAAGAGTGGCCTTGTGGTTGGGAATATTGTTCAGATCTTCAAAACATTTGCCAAATAATAATAGATGGAGTAGGCCAGGGGATCTGTGTACTGGGGTGTGGGCCAATTGAGAAATGTCTCCCACAGCTGTGACTCATGCAATTCCATAAGGCTGGGTTTGTAGCTCCCTAAATACAGGAGAGAGTCAACCCTACCGGTTTCCACTGCAAGGGCCTTTGAGTTTCTTCTCTTAAAAGAATAATTTCCGGGGCGCCTGGGTGGCTCAGTGGTTTGGGCTGCTGCCTTTGGCTCGGGTCATGATCTCAGGGTCCTGGGATCGAGTCCCGCATCGGGCTCTCTGCTCCGCAGGGAGCCTGCTTCCCTCTCTCTCTCTCTCTGCCTGCCTCTCTGCCTACTTGTGATCTCTGTCTGTCAAATAAATAAATAAAATCTTTAAAAAAAAAAAAAGGAATCATTTCCTGGCTGTTTCGTAGAGGTTAGCCCTCATTCCTCTACTATTTTGTTTGCTGCTTATTGTTTCTTCCCGACTATATTTAGGTTTTTTGAGGACGAGGAAAGGTGTCTCACTTAATGTTTTCTATAGTTTTCCCCCAACATGTAGGAGTGTGTATGAAAGTTAGAAAGTGTTCTGTGAACCCTTATCCATTGGGGGCCAAGCAGGATAGGGCTGTTCATCAGCTGCAAATGATATTTGAATGGGTCAGTGGCCCAGGAGCTCTCCCATTGAAAGTAGGTACAGGGGCGCCTGGGCGGCTCAGTGGGTTAAGCCGCTGCCTTCAGCTCAGGTCATGATCTCAGGGTCCTGGGATTGAGTCCCACATTGGGCTCTCTGCTCAGCAGGGGGCCTGCTTCCTCCTCTCTCTCTGCCTACTTGTGATCTCTCTCTGTCAAATAAATAAATAAAATCTTAAAAAAAAAAGAAACTAGAATGAGGTATATAGTAGCTAAAAGGCCTCTTCTAGTCTTACTATCTTAAAGGTCTCTGTCTTTAAAAAAAAAAAAAGAAAGTAGGTACAGAGTGGGGGTTAAGAGCCCAGATGTTGGAGCCAGATTGAGTTCAACTTTTCTCTCCACTAAATGTACTAGCTTCATGTTATGCTACAGACCGGTATTTCTGCATACTTGAAGTTGTTTGCTTCTCTCACCTAGCGCTTATCCCCTAGCTGTAGCTGTGTGCATAGTTTCAAAATGGTACTAGTAAAGGGCACAACTATGGTTGTGTGGTTCCCTGACAAAATTTAAGAAACCCCCACCACCTTTATTTCTCACAACAGCAGGTAATCAGGTCTCTCTATTCAGGAGAAAAAGGAGACAAGTGAATGTTTCCTCTACATGTATGTTGTGTGGCTTTCTTTCCCTCCTCCCCCACACCCCTGCCCATGGAAAGAATATGAATAGAGCTGAAGACTTAAGCTCTTGTTCAGGATCTTTTCCACTTTGAACAATTTATTAAACCTGAAGAGTTTATTTAGCCACAAAATGGAGATAGGATGTTGTTTTAAGGATCAACTTAGGAATATGTTAGGAAATCAAAATGCTGTACTGACTTAATGTATTGTTAGTGAAGATTCTTCTTCTATAAACTGATCTATATTCTTTTTTTTTTTTTAAGATTTTATTTATTTATTTGACAGAGAGATAGAGAGATCACAAGTAAGCAGAGCAGCATGCAGAGGGAGAGGGAGAAGCAGACTCCTCACTGAGCAGAGAGCCCGATGCGGGGCTCGATCCCAGGACACCGAGATCATGACCTGAGCCAAAGGCAGCCACCCAACAGACTGAGCCACCTAGGCGCCCCAACTGATCTATATTTTTGAGTGACCTTTTGAAGTTTTATTGTGTTTGGCTAAAGTGAAATGTTGTGGAACCTCATTTTGTACAGTTCTGCCTGCTTCTCTTAGTTCATCCTTATCTCATTGAGTCAATAAACACAGAGCTCCTACCATGTCCAAGAGAGACATAGTGGTTAAGCGGGTGAACCATGAGATTTGACTGATTTGACTGAATCCTGAGCTATCACTGGGGGTGGGGGGTGACCCATCCCAGGCTGTGTGTGACTTCTCTCTCCCTTTCTCACCTGTGAAAATGGGGATGATAATACCCCTTGAAAGTGTTTGGCATAGTCACAGAACCCGACAGAGTTAGTACTCAGTACACGTTAGCCAATAGCAGTATTATTATTACCAGCCATTTACAAAGTAAGTGGAACATGGTTCAGTCCTAAAAGAAGCCCTTAGCATAGTTGGATCAAAGACAAAGAAAGGTCTGCAGTAAAACAGGAACTAAGAACAGCTCACGATGAGGAAGCTGGAGTGTAGTGAGGTGAGCACTAGATTGAAACCTAGCACTGCTCTGAATATCTGTACCCCAGGGCAAGTCACTTAACTTTCCTTGGCTTCTGCTTTCCTTCCTTGTCAGGTGGGGATAATGAAACTTGTTTGGGGGTTGCCATAAAAATTAAATGGGGAAAAGAAGCAGAAGGAGGATGTGTGGCATGTGGATGGTTCACTCGTAGTAGGGAAGAAATAAGTGACCAGGAAGATGTTAGCAAAAGGTGTATTTGACAATATATGGCCAATTCCCACATTTACTGGGAGATAGTAAATCGGCTGTAAGAGTTCTCAGGAAGGGAAGATTAAGGAAAGCCAGACTTGGGAAAGCTGGTAGAATATGCTTCAAGGAGAGCAAATCGTTTCTCAGAAGCAATTCTGAGAAATCCTGTTTGACTTCTTAGCTGACTACCCTACTTATTGCCCATTCGTTTCTAAAATTTAGCAGAAGTGATAAAACCGGTAGTTTTCTGCAGAGAAAAACTTCAGGGCTGTTTGTTATTTGTCGTTCCCCTTGCAATTAATAAATAAATTAATTAATTAATTTCACCAGGCAAGCGGGACACGGAGTCCAGTGTTCTGGGCAAGCTACATCTTTCTGCATTTCTTTTCTTGGATATGTTGTAACATAGCTTGTAGCAATTGGTAACCAATATGGACTGCAACTGTGAACACTATTTTGAGATTGCATTTTAAGAAAAATTTCAGTGGGTGAAATCCAATTCTTTCAAAGCTACTTAATTCAGTATTTCTTCCATGTCAGCCCTGAACTTAGAATAAAATTTTCACTCTAAATACTGACTTTCATTTTCTTTTATTTTGTTCTGTTACTAAACTTTTTTTTTTTAAGGCTTTATTTATTTATTTGTCAGAGAAAGAGAGAGAGAGAGCTTAAGCAGGGGGGAGTGGCAGGCAGAGGGAGAAACAGGCTCCCTGCTGAGCAAGAAGCCAGATGCTGGGATCATGACCTGAGCCAAAGGGAGACACTTAACCAACTGAGCCACTCAGGCATCCCAACTTTTTTCTTTTTTAAGCCAAGTTTTTGTCTGATAGAGAGGTGCAGCTCTTTGCTCTCTACTTTGTGCTTGGTAGCTATTTCAGAACTCTGCTAGATTTTTTTTTAAGTGGGGAAATATCTACATTTTCTTTAAAGCTGGTCTTTCCTACCAGGTGCATGTATTATGAACTTGTGAGGATTTACATTGTTGTAAGGCTTTTATATAAAGCTCCTCCTTTGTCATTATTCTATGTTTATGAGAAAGTAGGAGTCTATTATTACCTGTATTTTATGGCCTTTAGATGTGAAAAAATATTGAGGACTTTTATACGGAGAGAGCTATAATCAACAGTAACTAATTTGAAAAAAGGCCTATACAACACTTATAAATGTAAGCACACAATTCTATTAATATGTCTGCAGTTATGTCACAAATATAATTCCTAGTTTATGTACCATACATTTATATGAAATTTTGGAAGCAAACACTTAAAATGCTCTTTTCTATTGGTAGTCAATTATCCTCCCTTAAGCCTTTGTAAAGTCAGATGTCAGATGAATGCTAATTTGATTTCTCAGGATATCTTTATTATTCTAACGATTACATTCTGCTAACATCTTCCAGATTTATATTGGCTGGTACCTGAAACACTATCGATTGAAAAGATATTACTGTCATCAATGACTGAGGAATAATACGAACCTCTACGTATCCATAGTTTTTTCCCATCACAGTCATCCAAGGAATATTACATTCTCACTGTGTGGCTCAAACTGATGGGTTTATAAGATTGTGTGTGGTGTGTGTATGTTACATGATATAATCCCCACTTCTCCGCTCTTTTTTTCTTTCTTTGAGAGGTGGCGGGGGGTGGGGGAGGCAGAGGGAGAAGAAGAGAGAGAATCCCAACAGACTCCATGCCCAATGTGTAAGCATCTGCCAAGGGGCTCAGGCAGATCTCACAACGCTGAGATCATGACCTGCGCTGAAATAAAAAGCCAGAGACTTAACCCACTGAGCCACCAGGATGCCCCCCTTCCTGCTCTTTCAGAGAACTCAGCGTAGACTTTTACATCTTATTGTTCTTCTTAATTATTTCTACTGAATGTGACATTTTACGTAGGTGAGCCTTACCGGGCAGGCAAGAACGGTCAATTTTATTGAAGTTTTATATAAATTTGAAGTTGGATGAGATATAAAATATGACTGTGAAACATGTGATGAGAAATAAATGTAAGAGAGGTGTGTTTTCCGGAGGCATTCTCCAGAGTGGATCTGTCTTGGAGATATACTATATTGGCAGCTGCATCATAAATATAATATCAGCTCTCTCTGTATCACAAAGAATTGTTGAATAGTGGCCATTTCTTAAATTCCAAGACATTTCTAGTAGATTTGTTACTACATTCACAGAGCATAAGAATTTAGAAGTTTACTTTAAAGGATTACTTTTATTTAGTATTTTCATCATCTATTTAGGGGGACTTGGAAGGAGATTAAATTTTTTTATTAAAAAGTACTTAACAGTCAATTGTTTAATGACACCTCATAACAACCATGTGATTTAGGTGGCATTATTTTTCTCATTTCATAATTGAGAAAATTGTGGTATAGAAATGATAATTTGCTCAATGATTATCTGATAGTGAGTAGCAGGGCAGGGTTCAAAACTATGTCCATCTAATATGCAACCCACCTCTAATCTGCCTGACCTAAGTTTTTTTTGGGGGGAGGGGGCTGTTTTTAATTTACATAGCATTTTGCATTCTTTTGAGTTCCGTGACAAGTTGCATTTTCTTATTATACAAAGCTTTTCCCTTTTGTTTTTAACTTTTGGAGGCAGCTTTAAACCAAGCTTTCAGCAGCATGAACATTTGGGTTTAGGTTGTTTGATCTAAGGTGGGCTTGTACTGTTGCTTGTTGGGGTAGACTTAGAAGATAGAGAACGTCAAGGTGGTGCTGGTAAGGGGCAAACATGGAACCAGCATAACAATTTGTATTGAGTTTTATCTTTTCCTTTTTAACCCTCTGATATTTTCTATTTCTAGTTGCAAGGCCACGCCTACTTTGCCCAACAATTCTCTTACCTTGATGGCTGCCATCTTGGGCCACTATTCATCACCCTTCCCTTAAAGAAGGTTGGGCTGGAGAAAAAATGGGGATGGGGACTGACTGCAAGAAGTTAAGCTTTGGAGAAGTTTGTCGCTTCTTCTCAGCCGATGTTCATTTAAAAAAACTTTTAAAGAAGAATCTTGAGTGGACCTAAGCACAAGACCTTCAAAATATCAGATACTGTTGCTCAAGCAATTCACTAGACATTTTATTTTAATATATTATTTAGGAAGTGTTTTTCAAAGAAAACCAAATGACTCCGTTTCTGTGCTCCTTGTTCCTTCGTTATTCATTCTAAATGTGCATCAGTACATGGGTAAAATATCCAGGCATTCTATCTGATGACACATAATGCCACGGCTGTATTTATACAGTGTTTGACAGATACTAATCACTTTCACATTTGTTTCCTTGGCTCCGGAAAGGACCCTCTGAAACAGACAAGGCAATATCCTGCCACTTTATAATGCTACAATAGGGGCACAGAGAGGAAAAGGGACCTGACCAAGGTTGGCTAGCTGAGACAGTCAAGACAAGAGCTCAGGGTTTCAGAATCCTGCTCCTGGGCTCTTCCAGCAATACAACACTGGCCGCATGTGGAGAGAGGGCAGAGCTGTTAGAGCTTAAGTCCTTTATTCTCTTGAGTCCAGAGTTGCAGAGCTGTTCAGAGGAGGGATATCACACGAGGGGGCCATGCTGCTCCCCCCATTGTTCTAGGTACCCCACTGGTCACCAGCATTAGGTTTGATCCAAGTGTGGTTCTGGACCAGGAGCATCAGCAATGTGCCCCCCACCTCCCAAGCTTGTTAGAAATGCAAGGGAATGGGAGCCAGGGAATGGGAATCAAAACCTCAGGGGTGGGGGGGCTGGTGCAGAATGGGATCTGAATGCTGCTGAGGCTCAGTTAAGGTGGAGAAACCTTTTAACTAAGGGATTCCCTGGCTGGATTGGTTGATAGAGGACACTAGTTAGATATTTCAAGTTTGTATCCTCTGGGTGGATCACAGTACTTTTAACTGATGTTTTTTGTGCAGCATTATGTACTATCTTGTAATATGGTAGGATTGGTATTATAAAATTTTTTAAAATGGTGGAGACTTCCAGGTATGGTTTTAAGCTACTACTACTGTCATTCAACTATTTTGTATGTACAGTCTTGTCTTCTACAAAAGACTAAATTCCCCCAAGCAAGAGAATCATGTTTATTTATAGTCTCATGATACTTAGCATAAGCTTCAGAAGAGAATTAGTGCTTGAATCTATTTTATTTTGGTAAGTCTTATCATTAAATATTAACTATTAACTATTAATGACTTTGGACTAGAGGCAAATATGTTTAGTGTGTGACCTCCCTCATGTATGCTCATTTGTTTATAGGACTTAGAGGAGTAAGTGCTAAACTTTATTAGTTTTATTTTTATTACATAATATATTACATAATATATTATACCATTATAATCATATAGAATATATATGATATATTCTATAGAATATACCTAGTCTATATGATTATAATATATAATTATCTATCTATCTATATATCTTTATTAGACACATGTTCTGGCCCTGGCCCTGAAGCTTACCACATATGAACTTGACTGAGTAAATTCTTTGAGCTTAAACTGACTCATTTTAACAAAGCAACATGTATATTATGCCCATTTCATAGGGACTGTGTGAAGATTAAAAAGGATAGAGGAAGTAAGTATTTTCTAAGAACTACAAGGTCCTTACAGATAGATCATGCTATCTAACTCTTCTTTTGAAACTTTTACATTTCTCAGTCTCCTTTTTTTTTTTTTTAATATGAAAGGAAAAGTAAGTCTGAAGTAGAATGGAAAGATTTTTAAAGTGACAAGGAGTCTTGGATAATCATGTAATCTGTACATCAAAAGACTAGAACTGACTGGTAATTTTTCATGTGTTTGAATGATGAGAATGAGAAGGACGCTAACTGGTGCTTTTCAGAGAAAGCTGCAAGACTTAAATTACAACAATAGATATTAGTGTTGGGAATAAAAAAGAACTTGGCAGGCATAAGGACAAGATGTTCCATAGCAAGATTCCAAGGGAGCCTCCAGTTACTCCAGGGTTGATGAACTGCCTGACGAGGTTGGTGCCCCTTCCCCTGAGATTGCTACCAAGGAACGTCTTGAGATTTTCTGGTCTCTGTTTTGCAATAGTCAGTATATTGCAGGTTGAACTTGGTCACGTGAGTTAGACTTCTATCTACTAGGAACCTGGAACTGAAAGATTATCATTAGGTTCATTGTGAATGTTGTTGTTGAATGGAAATCAACCAGGGCTGCGGTGCATGGGGAAATCTTCCAAAAGAGGGAATAGAGTGCTAACAAAAAATTGAAGTTTATAATGCTTTCTCGTACAAGTATTTCTGGAACAAGGTTTAGATAAAGTTCATCAATTTCTTTTTATTCTGACATAAAGACCTGCTACTTGAATGGTTGAAAGATTGACAGACTGATATTCAGATGATCTATTGTTAGACTAATTATTTGTCCAATGGATGGTGTATAAACTCTGACATCAAAAGTCTTATTCCAAAAGAATAACTGCTAAATAAGCACTCATGCAGGCATTGCTTTACAACTTCGCTTGAAAAAAAAAAAAAAGAAAAAAGTCAGGCCCCGACAGTGTTATTTTTAGTGTACTATACAAAAACCATAATTATCTATTTCTGGTCAAATTTTTTGAATTTCGTAATTTTTCCAAGTATTAGATATTTTAATCAGGAGGTCGACAAAATTGAAGTTGAGAAAAATCTTAAAAATTTTGTTACAATTTTGTAGTAAAATATATGACTGCTTCTCTTAAGTACAGTTCCTAGAGAAGCTGTATTTCCAGATGACTAACAAAATGATTGCTGAAATGCATTAATTAACCTTTATATTCACATAAAAATGTTTTGTGAGAACAAATGTACACAAAATGTTATCTTTAATCATGGCTAATAAAAATGGGTTATATAAACAGAGGTTTTACTACGGCAGATGTCTCCTTGACAAATGACAGGACCCGTTTCCTTTATTAAAAGATAATTAAAAATGTTTCACAAGGGATTCAGAGCCTTCCTCCTGCCCGCTTGCTTTTGAGATAATAAGGGGAAGAGTCTTGAAGTAATATCTAATGATTATACTAAATGTGGATGCCTAGGCGGTATATCTCTTTTAGTTCTAGATTTATTTCATAAAAAAATATTAAAGCTAAATATCTAGTGTCTATGTAAGGAGGTAAGTGTCCATTTTAAAATGCAATAACCATGATGACACTGATTAGATTAAGTCAAGATTTTTTTTTTCTTTCTTTCTTTCCAGATTGGTCATCATGGTGTGTCCACATGAGAAGTGGACTTCTCATGTGGACACACAGGAGAAGGCTTCTCTTTTAGCCTTCAGACAGACATGTGTTCCATACATTACAACCCCCAAGGTCTCATAGCTCTTGTTCCCCCAAAGCCTAAATCAAGGCAATTATTTTAATAAGTCCCAGGTTAGCAATTAAAGGTAGCCATCAATTTGAAGGCATCGCGTCTTTAAAGTGAATCGGTGCTAAAAAGGATAAGACCATCTCAGGCTTGTTAGACAAAATGGTAGTCTCACGGGTTTGACCTCCATGGTGGGAACACCTCTGACATGGAGCATTTATAAGAGTAACTGGTACTGGTTAAAGGGACAGATTCCGGAACCAGATGGCCTGGGTTCAAGTTCTGTATCTAACTGTGTGACCTTGGATAAAAGTTACTTTACCCCCATAACTCAGTTTCCTCCTCTGTAAAAGTACTTACTTTCTGGGCTTATTGGATGATTAGCGTAACTAATATGTGTAAAAGGCTTGGTGCCCAGCATGTTATATATGCTATATAAGGGTTAAATCAATCAGTAAAAATCCTTTCTTATAGATACTCTAAAATTTATGTCTATGCTGAAAATATGAATCTTGAAAGAGAACAGTGGCTTTGGAAAACTGTTGATTGACAACAACAGCTACAAAACAGAAATGGATAATCTTGAGGCTTAATCCAACTTCACGTTGCATAATAGTATATCCTACAGCTGTGGGGCCAGTTTTACTTCCCCAGTTCTCTATTTGGGGAATAATGTATTTCTAATTTGAAATATTTTATGTATAGTATAATTTTGTAGGATAGCATTTCCAGAAACATAGGAATGCACCCCACTGCATGGGAGCACTGACATATGGTATTTTCAGAGCTATTTTTCGAAGTCCAGTTTTTTTTTCCCTTTAGGTTGACTTTCTTCCAAAGTTAGTATGGAACAATGGAGGTCCTTTATTGGCTTAAGTAAGGAGAAAACACATACATAATCTGTTTTCAATTATGCAGCCATACTCAATAAATTATTAATAATTTTCTCATGTGGAAGAAATTCTCTGTTAGAATAATTTGGTAAGTAACACTTATGGGTTATGTTGAAAGGCAATTTTAGTGCTGTTTAATCTGTTTTAGTTTATACAGCATGTGGAGTATTTGTAGCAAATTATCTCTGTGGCAAATGGGATTAGCTATATGGCAAATTGAATTAGGCAAATTTTAGATTATCCCATAACTAAAAGATTGTGAGTTGAACTCTTTGTTCTGCACATTGTTTTGTAAATAACACTAAGCTAGCAATATTGATTTAGTATCTTTCTCCACTGTGCCACAAGCCATATTCATTTTTTCTTAGGCAAACACACACACACACATACACACACACACACACACAGAGCCAAATTCTCATTTTCCACATTTTCTTGAAGGTCTTCTGCTGAGTCCTAAAATATGAATATATTTTTAAAAATCCAATTATGAGAGACTGATAGCAGAGAACACATAAGTCTCAGAGGAATAAATCCCTAAGAGTATAAAGGGGAAGTGAAATATTTTGTAAAGATTGCCATGCATTTGAAAATATTAAGACCCAATACCAAAGCTTATTAAGTGAGGAACACCTCTATCACAATTCTCTCTTTCTGAAACTGACTTACTGGGTGGTTAGAATCAGCATCATCTGGGAGTTTGTTAGGAATGCTGGTCTCAACCGGTCCTACTGTATCAGAATTAGCATTTTAATGAAAATCACAGGTAATTCATATGCACATTAAAGTTTGAGGAGCACAGTAATATGAAACTATTACATATTTTACAGATGGATTATAGTTACATGAAACACAAGAGAAAAAAAAAATCCCTGCCAATTCAAACATGGAAAAGAACTACTTTTGATGATGCTAAAAATTAGTTTAGGCTTGTTTTTGGTACCCGCCTCCTCAGTATCGTCTTGTATCTATGTTTTAACTTCTAGCCAAAAGCTCCCTAAAGGTGGACACTGACATTCAGGTATGTCCCCAACATCTTGAGCACATTTTAAATAAAGGAATAAGTAAACAAAAGCATTGTTTACTTATTCCTTTATTTAAACGTTACAACTTTCTGTTCCTAAATAAAATTGCTATTACTACTGACCATTTTCTACCATTCATCCACTACAAACTCCCAAAAGTAACATAAATGATATAATAATAACAATGTAATAAAACTAGAAAGTAAAATCGTAAGAGAAGGACTAACGAGGGTTAACACTCATTCCCACTCATTTTTAAGTCTCCTTGAAAATGTGCATAAATTTTCATCCAGTAGGGTAAAGTATGGCATTAATTTATTGAATAAGTAATTGAATGTTCCAGATTAAAAAAAAAAAGATTTTATTAAATAGTATTTGAAACTGGGTTAAAAAATATATATATATCAATCACCTATTTAGAGAACTAGATCGCCCTCTAGTGGGGTGAAAGCTTTTGCGGACTCCAAGGTTTTCCAAAGGAGAGAACAGGAAACCAGAACCAGCCTCCGTTCTGGAAACATCTGGGTCATCAGCTAATTTGCTATTTTATGTGGCCAATTTCTTGCATTTTTCATATAAGTTCACAGATCCTGTGACAACAGTATAACGTGTGTTTCTTCAAGAAACAAATAGGAAATTGGTGTGAGCGGGAATTGGGTTTTAGCAGTTTGGGAATGGCCACACCCAGAGCAGGTAGCCACCTGCCCGGGGCCAGCATCATCCAGCCTTGTGAGCAAGGAGCTCCTGAGATGGAATGGGGCATGTCGTCAGTGCTGCTCGGTTGGAATAAAAACAAAACAAAACAAAACAAAACAAAACAAAACAAAACGTGATTGACACATGAGGTATTTTCCTAAAGATGGTCTGGATTCTTTAATGACAAAAATGCTCAATTAAATGATTGATTCATTTCCCATTTCATTTTGAACCTTACAGATTTAACTTGCAATTCTGGATGGTAGAAACTACTAGATATTCACAGAACTCAGTAACTATTTTGATCCTACAGTGTAGGGTGAAGAACTATTTTATTGTGTGCGTTGGCTTTATCCACTCTGAAAGGACTGCCAGGCACTGTGGAATCTGAGCAAAATGTAGCCTCTTACAGCCTCTTCATCACAGGCTACTTGATGGAAGACATACTGGCTCAAATGACTGAATGCTTCTATCCATTAATAATTTTAAGAATCTCCAAAGTAAATAAGTGTGTTTTTAGTACAGCAAATAAAATCCTGCTAAAAATGTTAATGACTAAGAGCAGAGGCACTCATTCTAACAATAAAGATAATCCCCTCCTCCTTAGGATAAAACTATTTACTACAATGCCATAGGTCACTTCGCAAAACTATTGTGAATAGTGACTGAAAAAAATTCCAGACTTTAATGCTAAAAATCATTCAATCTTATTTATTATTTTAAAGTACACTTTCAGAGAATTTTGACATGTGTCAACAAATGCCGCCAGGTATACGAATTTATATCATCATACTAACTTTTTGTATAGGGCTACACTGGTCACGTAATGCTTACTACAGGTTCAGCTTACTGGTATTAACCATATATATAATTAATTGATAAGCTACTGCTATTTCTCTTTCAGTTTTTTTGTTTGTTTGTTAGATTTTATTTATTTATTTGACACAGAGAGACACAGGGAGAGAGGGAACACCGTAGAGGGTATGGGAGAGGGAGAAGCAGGCTTCCTGCTGAGCAGGGAGCCTGATGCAGGGCTCAGTCCCAGAGTTCTGGGATCATGACCTGAGCCGAAGGCAGACGCTCAACAACTGAACCACCCAGGTGCCCCTCTCTTTCAGTTTTATGTTGCAATCCTGACTAAATCCTCATTTTTCCACTTCTGGTTATTTATATATCCATTTAAAAGGTGCCCACTTTATTAGAGTAGATAATGGGGAATACTATATGCACCTAGAACAATCATGTTGAATAGTTGTTTAATGAATCAGGAAAAAGCACCTGCCCTAGTGATTAACTGATTATGCTGTGCAACTGAAACGAGTTCAAAATCTATTATTTTAGTATTGCAGAGGTTGTGCTTCTCTTCACGATTTGCAAATACAGCTTACTCACGACAGAAAGAACCCTTGCATTTGTCACACTTTGGGTGGGATTTTTATGAATGGAATGGTGGCTACCATTTCAGGATCCAGGTTTCTGTGCCGAACTGAGACACTATCAAGAATCAGCAATTGGAAGAACAGTTTCAGAAAAAAAGAAAAGAAACAGTTAAAAATGTGTGCATAACCTATGTATATTGATTGGTAGATATGACCTTATGGAATACACAGTGAAGATCATTACATCTCAATTATATACGTATAATTTTACCCTTTGCAGTCACAATTATCTGCGAAGAATTTTCCAGCAATCTCTGGCGCACAAACCCTATCCTTAGTAAGCACCTTCAGGTAGTACCCGACCCACAAGAACATATGTAATCCAGACAGGAATTGAAAACACATTCGCTTTATAATATAAAATGAACAGGACAAAAAATTCCTTTTTTAAGGGGTGGTGAAGGAAGGGAAGAGTAGAAGGAAGAGAGTGCAACAGGGTTAATCTTTAAATTCAATCATTCAAACCTTTTGAACAAATAAAGCCATCGAATCATGAAGTAGTAGTAATCATCATCATCATCATCATCATGATAATGTGAAATAACACTGATAGTGATGAGTTTGTCGCCCCCCCCCCGTAGCAGCAACCTCCCGGTGCGGGTGCCGAACGCTGAGCGAGATCGCCCCCATCCCTCATTCTGAGAACCTTTCTGGACTTGCGGGTGAATCGCGAACTGTGAGAAGTGGGGGTAGCTTAGGACACTGCGCAGAAACGCGTCTCCCAGGCTGCACCCGCGGGGGCGAGCGCCCAGCTCCGGGGAGGGGAGCACAGGGCGCGGCGCGGGGCTCTGCAGGGCTGGCAGCGCTCCACGCGCCGGCTCGCCAAGAGCGCCCCCACCCGGCCAGCGACTGATTAGTCCGGGCCGCAGCTGGGAGGGGTGGGGCCGAGCCGCGCCTTGCTCGATTAGTGAGGGTCCCTTCTGGAGAGACTATCCAAAGGGACTACGTCCCGGGAAATGATATAGAACCCCGCTTAGGCCGAGGGTTTCAACTGGGGGGAAAGTAGCCTGAACTCCGTGGGTTGTGGGAGGGCGAGAAGAAAAAAACCCTCCCCGCACCTCTGAGAAGGGGTCACCTCTGCGGTCTTGCCGCGGGCTGGGGTGGGGCCGCGTTTTTGTATGGCCGGGCGGGGCTCGAGCCAGCTTTTCTGCAGAGACACCCGCTAGGCTGGGAGGGGCTCGGCACCAGGACTTGGGGAAATACCGGGTGTCTGCGCAAAGCAAGGGGGTGTCTGGGTTGTTCTGGACTGCGGGGCTGAAAAAAGGGGGGGCTTTAGGACAGCAGACCGTTCAACGGCCCCTCCCCAACTCCATTTCTTCGCCAAGCCTCGGAGCCGGAGGTCTTCCCAGCACCGCAAAAAGGGTGGGGCAGGGCGGGGCTGTGCGGAGCAAGCCCTGTCCCTCGCTTTATCCCTTCTCCGCATCCTGCACCAGTGTCCCGGGGGAGGGGTGCTTCCAGCAGTCACCAGACCTCGGGCCCATCCTGCCTGTCCACCCCGGGGGCCACCGAGCGCTGGAACCATGGGGACACTTAGAGGCGTACAACCAGTTGGGGATCTCTCGGGTCTCAACTGTTTCCCTGATATATAGGTTGAGCTTATGGAAATTGCCATTATTTGGCCCTGTCTGACCTAGAAGACGGGTATTTTCACGTGGCTCAATTTATTAAGAAGTTGACCTGTTTTGTATCTGTATTATTATATCTACACTTATCTAGGTTCCCGAAGCTTTTACCCAAAACGATTAATGAGCTCAAAGAAGCCTTATCTGCGTCAATGTCTAGTTACCCTATGCAATGTGGTTTTGAAAAGAAGAATGTTAACCCACTTTTTTCCTCCTTTTGGTTAAACAGAACAATGAGGTCAGGGTGGGGAAGGCAGGGGTAATGGTCAGGTCTCATTCGGAAGCCAAGTCGGAGTCAGTAGCTACAAGCGCGGGGCGTGGCGCGGCTGTTCCCCCCAGGGCTGGGCTCCTGGGTGTCGCGCTGCGCTCCCCACCAGGCCCTCTTTCGGCTGAAGCTGCTGCACCCGGCGGTGGGGAGGAGTGAGGGCGCCAGCTCGGCTTCTCACAGGGTGGGGCCGTCCGCATTGTGCGCCCAGCGCTGCAGGTGCCTCCCCCTGGGACCGTCCTTCCACACACAAAGAAACCCCACCCCAGCGCCTGCGAAACCGCTGTCCCTCCACCCCTCCCCACCGCGCGCTTCCCCGCCCCTGCAGCTGCCCACCCGCGCCCTCCGTGCCCTCCCCGACTTCCTCTCTCTTTCCCCTCCCTTTCCCTAAAACAAAGGAGCGTAGCACCCCATCCCCCGCCCTAACCTCCCCGCACCGCGCCCCAGGACTAGCGGTTTTTCGGACGAGACAATACCATAAAATTTGCCCCGTTCTCCACCCCCCCCCGTCTCCACCCATCTTTCAAACAACCTAAAAGGGACCGATTTGACTTCGCATTTTTCTTTTTCCTTTCCGCCACCTCCCTCTCCTCCTCCCCATTTTTCTTTTTTTTAACTAGAGAAGAAATAAAGGATGTTACAAGCACTTTCCAAAATGTCCCTTAACCCCATTTAAGGCAAACAGTGAAGGTAGCTCCCTCCCCCCCACGACTGAGCCCTAATTTAAAACATGGAAACAGAACAAATTCTCTTCCCATGGGAAGGCAACTTACCTGCTTCTTCCTTTCAAAAGAAAATTTAGTTTTAGATTTCCAGGGACCCCCTCTTTTGCCCTTCTCAAAGCCCCAGAACTGCCTTCGTCCTTCTCGGTTTCTGTTTTATCATTAACATCTTTCTCTTTATAAAATATTTCCCAATGCCTTAAAAGCTCTTAAGAGAGAAGGTGAGAGGTGGGCTCCAGGTCGAGCCGAGGGAGAAGGAGGCGCGATGCCTTACCCATTGCTGTTTTAGCCATTGTAGGGATGTGCAGATGCTGAGCGGTGGCGAAGGCGAAGGGTCCAGCTACAGCAGCGGAGAGCGCGAGAGAGAAGACTGAATAAGGCACTGAGTCTGCAGAGTGGGACCGTGCGAGAGAAAGAGCAAGAGGCAGGAGCCCATGAATAATTATCACTCAGAAGCTCAAGCAGATTGGCTCCCAAGGTCCCCTGACATGACTCCCGCAGAGTCAGAATCTCCAAGCATTAAATATTGATCGGCCAATGGTGCTGGAGTACAAAGTACCAGAATGCAGTTTGAAATGGAAATCAGTCCTTCCCTGGCAGCTCCCCCCCGTTTTGGGGGCCTGTTAGTACAGTCCAAGTAGAGTGGAGCCTTAGCCCAGAAGCCTCCTAGGAGCTAAGAACTGGGCTGTGTCTACCTGGGAGCCAGGAGGATTGACTTTATTCACACATGTTTTATCCCACAAATAGACATAAAAAGGGGAAGGGATTTAGAGCTTTGAGAAGTCTTCACAACTTGCTGACTATTGGAAACATCTGTTTGAACATCGTGGGTTTACTTGTTCATGTTTTCTCCTTCACCTTTGGCCCTGCTTTGGTAGTGTCTAGTCTCCCAGGGTGACCCTGTGTCTTGCTATGGTGGCAGCTGGAAACAGAACTGCATTATTGTCCTTTGTCTCTCAGCACATTTGGGCTCAGATGACTTGGACTGTTGAAGTTCTCTCAGCAGAGTGAGGCCTGGTGTTTTCTCCTCTTGGCACAGAAGGAAGGGGCTGTCTGGGCTGTTGGGAACAGGGACAAATAGTTATGGTCTACCTGGGACCTCATGGAGGAGGATGAAAGTCAGTTTCCTGTCTTGTTCATATGGCTACAGGGCAGAACCAGTTTGGCTGATTGGCTGGAGCACTGGAGGAACCATTGGTGGGTAGTGCCATTCTGACTTGGAGATGTAGGATTATAGGGACTGAGATATCAGTGACTTCTGCAGGTCTTAAAGGAGAAACCTTTATACTGAACAGTTCATGGAGATGAAAGGTATGACCTGGAGCAGGATTCTTCAGAGATCCAGAGACTCCATTGATATGGACCAAAGAAAGATGTGTTCAGGTTTCAGGTTGAGCAATGTGGTGTGCGAGTATCTCCCAGATCAGGTGCAAAAAGTGACCTGTCATTAGAGAGAAGACATTCACTAATTCATTCCTGTTGACTTAATGAACATCATTCATTAATTCATTCTTTCTCAGAAGACTCACATAAATATTCACTGAGCATTTATCATATGCTAAGATTTGAGGACACAATGGTGAAAAAGATTTTAGACCTTGTTCTCATAGAGATTTTAATCTCTGTTAATTTAACACTTCTGTGATTTCACTGCGCCTTCCTCCATTCTAGATCCATTCAGAAAATGTGGTTTTTGACATTTGAAAAAAAGGCAAAGGATTGTTAATTCCGTTGCATTTGAAAGTTGGAAGAATAACACGTTGTTGAAATCATGAACATACACAAAGTCCTGGCAATTTTAAATTTTATACAAAGAAATGATTGGGATTATTCTAATGAATGAAATAAATTCTTAGCAACTTTCTATTAAATCACATTTCAAAATTTCTTCATAGCCTCATGAATAATATGCAATTTTGAAGACACAAAACCATTAAAACAAAACAAAACAAAACAAAACACCCCACAGGAACTCTCCTTGGTGCTGAAATAAATTTCTTCACCTCCTATTAACTTTTGAGACATTTAAACTCCATGGACATCTCGCTAAGTGATAGAAAGTACTGGAACTAGAGCAATTCTGACCTGCTGAATCACAGGAAAAATAATAGATAAAGTGGAGATCAATAAAATTACTTCTTGAACAGGAAGATTAGAAATTATTTTTCCTGTCATTGTACAGGTCTGTGGCTATGACACAGCAATAGAGCAGTATAGTATGGAAGTTGGCAAGGTCTGGAAATAAATAACCATTTTCTCCCTTTCTATGGTCATTTCCCACTTTAAATGTGAGAACTAATTCCTTCTCAGTGGAGTAGTTACCAGTCATGAGATGAAGGATCTTTAGCATTCTGTGTGACTCATATCTTTAGAACATTCTTCTCCCAACCGCCCCCTTCCCCCTCAGGCTATGTAATATCTTTACACATTCTTTAGCTTCTTTGGAGAACAAGATCCCTAAGTCATGGCATTAATGTCTTTAATAATTACCACATAGCAGTTGAATAAGATCTTCTGCACTTTTAATTAAACAAAACAAAACAAAGCACACATTCTACTGTCTAATCTCTCATCCTATGGTGAACATGACTTACTAATGGATAGAAATATGAGAAGGAGGTCAGTATACATAGGCACAACTGTCACATGTGTTTCTCTTTTCTATTTCTGACTTTCTGAGTGCTAGCCACCTAAACTCATCTATGTGTGATTTTCAAGTAATGTCAAGCAGGGGAGAGGGTAGGTTAATATGTTTAACTATAGAACATCGAGATAGCACCGTCATCAAGTGACGAAGAAAAACTCAATAAATTCAAAGAGCTGACTTATCATCAATTATTGTTCTTTCTTTTCTTTTAAGATAGTAATTTCAATCATGGATTTGGCTTGGGGGGTAGGGACAAACAGGAACAGAGAATTATCTTATATTCAGTAGTTTATTAATTGTTCATTCATTTATTCAGCTAATTCATTCACCCAACAAATATTTTTAATGAAATTTCGG
The DNA here is from genome assembly GCF_964662115.1 of Mustela nivalis. Taxonomy (NCBI): domain Eukaryota; kingdom Metazoa; phylum Chordata; class Mammalia; order Carnivora; family Mustelidae; genus Mustela; species Mustela nivalis. Next base: position 53,360,898 of record NC_139021.1, read on the forward strand.
GCTTTAATAGTATGAAATCAGCCAACCTTTTCCCTAATGTCTCAAAAATACCCAATGAAAGAAAAATGTAACCCCCATTTCTTCAAGAAAATGCTATTAATTTTGGAGGACAAACATTGTCCTGTGTATCAGAGTGTTTTGGTTGCAAAATATAGAAAAGATGACCAAACTGACTCTGATAATAAAAGGTGTTTTTTTTTTTTTCCTTTTTATTCATCTAACTACATAGAGGTAGAGTAGGCCCCAACAGTCTGGAGATAAGAATCAGCTTTCCCTGAAGCAAGTGTTTTGTTTTGTTTTGTTTTTTAAGCTTTATTTATTTATTTATCAGAGAGCCAGTGCAAGCAGGGGGAGCAGCAGGCAGAGGGAGAAGCAGACTCCTGGCTGAGCAAGAAACTTAATTTGGGGCTGGATCCCAGGGCTCTGAGATCATAAACTGAGCTGAAGGCAAATGCTTAACTAACTGAGCCACCCAGTTGCCTGAACCAAGTGGTTTTGATAAGGATGGGTGGATATCCAAATTAAGGAATAGGTACTAGGTCTGTAAAATGTATAATAAGGCCCAAAGTTACCTATCTTCCAGGATTTGGGGTAGGCTGAGGGTTATCATGTATACACAGCCTAAATCATTGTGGATACTAAATAAATTATACCTACTATGTTTGTGATTTCCAGTACATTTTTAAAGTTTTTAAGGGTAGGAACTGGGTAGTGTATATCTTTATGTCCTTTTTAGTGCTTGGCTTCATGATTCCCATGGTCGTAAGTCCGTAAATGCTTGTGAACTAACAATGACAATAATAAAACACTGTTGAACATAATTCAAAAGGATTGAACGTGGTGAAACCATTGTGATACTTTCAACCATCTTTCTTTGCTTAGCTCATGTTGGGAGCAGTGAGTAAGCTGTTTACTATTGTTCCTTTATTTATATACTGCCCATTTCCTAAAGGACATAGGTGGATAGAACTCATATCAGTAGAAGACCCTTGTTAACTTTTTAAAATCTTTAACAGCCGGAAGAGGAAGTTGTGGAAGTCAAGATGTGCTAACAGAGATTTTAATTACTGTGGGTTACAGTGTATTGTGTATTATCTCAGGGAGGAGAACTGAGGTGTTGATTTCTTTCCAAACTGAAGAGGAACAGTTGCTTTGGAGGATTAGCTGATGTAATCTAATGTAGTCATATGATTTTCTGCTATTAATAATCAAGTGTCTGGGAAAGAATCCTAAAGTAATTATTAGAAGTTAGTAGATACAAAAAATATTGTTAGAGTTAAATTAATTGTTTGGGTCTGGCCTCAGTTGATTACAAAGGAAGTTTGTGGGGGGAAAAAAGGCCAAAGAATTTTTTTTAGGTGGATGGGAATGCAGCTATAGCTGAAGATATCTAGAAATGCATCTAAAATAGTAAGATGAAAAAATAGTTAATTGAGTAACATTTTTGGCTATTTTGCTTTATATATTTTTTAAAGATTTTATTTATTTGACAGAGAGAGATCGCAAGTAGGCAGAGGCAGGCAGAGAGAGAGGAAGGGAAGCAGGCTCCTTGCTGAGCAAAGAGCCGGATGCGGGGCTCGATCCCAGGACCCTGGGATCATCACCTGAGCTGAAAGCAGAGGCTTTAACCCACTGAGCCAGTGCTCGCTTCTGCAGAACATATACTAACCCACTGAGCCACTCAGGACCCCTATTTTTCTATATTTAAACCCATATAGATTAATGAAAAGTAAGAAGAATCAAATATTCTTTAGTAGCATTTTTCCAATATAGTTTATTTAAAAGGAAAAACATCTGAGGAGGGAGAGTTAGTGTTTCTTATTAATAATGAAATCTATATTGTTCAGGATTTTCCAACATGTTAGAGTTGTTTTCTGGAATGGTAAATGAACATATCTTATTATTTCTCCTTAGATCAATTATTTAAAGATGAAGAGTGCTTAGTTAATTACTATCTCCTTTTTTGTACCTAGGGTTTTTTTATGTTCAAATGGGACTTGTACATATTAGTAATTAGTATTATTTACCTGGAAGGAAAATGACCTATTGAAATTAGTAAGTCCTATCGACGACTTTATAATTGAACTTCTCTGAAAACAAATTTGTTCTAATCGTAAGAAGGACTTAATATAAATTAAATACATTGAATCTTTACATTAAATTGGTATGTTGAAAAACTGTTTGCTATCTTGGCAGCAGCTACTATGACTGTTTCCTTCTCTCTATGAGTTGATTTACAGCTTGAGTCCAAGAAGAGTATTAGTTGGACATCACTGAAGCTGGGAAGTTGATTCCCCTTGGGATTCTGCTCAGCATTTTAGCTTACAACATTTGAGTGGGAACACAATGGATACAATACTGAAGTGCTGGAGGAAAAATCTAGGGAAAGTATGACTCACTCTATTTAACTCATAGGTCCCATTTTATTTTATTTTTTAAACAGAAGTCCCACTATGAGCATTACGCTGTAAATACTGTTAACAGTAGTTGCCTAAGAACTTTATTTTAAATCACACAAGGAGGAGAAGGATGAATTATGGAAGGAAAAAGCAAAAACATTTTATTATACTGCTTTCCAGCGATATTTTGCCATTAATCATTTATTAACTCATTCTCTGACCATCTGAACTTCCCTCACCCTTGTTCTGCTTTATTATCAAATGGAATTGAGTTAATAGATGTAGGTAGGATTTTTAAAAAGCTATTTCATCAAAAATTCAATTTGACAGTAACATTAGCCTTGAGTTCAAGCATCATGTATTCAACTATTAGTTAAAACTTACCGGGGGAAAATGTTCCTGAAGCAAAAATATTCCTTATCAGGGAAAGCAACTGTAGTTATTTATGAGTATTCTGATAACTCTTATTACTGAAAATGATGTGTTTTGTTTCTGGATATGGCTATTGCTGAACTCTTGGCTGGACTTCGCTGAATTCTCCTCCTTAGTCAAACTGACTGTACCTTTTTTCTCTTATAATAACACTGTTGTCCTTTTGTCCAAAGTGGGCTAACTGAGCTGTAATAGCTTCAGTTTTTGTTTTTTTTTTTTTAATGGTGACAGCACCAGCAAGTGTCCCTCAGGTAGAGTGGCAGTGGGGTAATGTTTAAGCATATGACTCAGTAGAAAAGGCAAGATGTATTTGCAATCCCACTTGGTATCTAATTTTTAATTTGCCCAGAACCAACAAGGAGTATAAGTCTCATGGATCAATTTGGCCAATCTTAACAACTATGTGCCTTTTTCTACCCCTCACCGCTGCCTCCTACCCGGCCAAATAAATGATTCCACTTTTCCTGAAGTGTTTCCGAGGCGTTAGTTATTGTATTGACTCAGGATTTGGTTGGCCTGTAAATAGTCAGGGACAATTTTATTAGCTGGAACTATTCTAGCCAACAAATTTTTGCAGGTTGAGTGGACTTCTAAAGCCTAAGCTCTTTTATTTGTCACATAGTTATAGTCTGTTGTAAATTGAGGATCACACATTTCAGTCTGAGAATGACATTTTCATGATATCTGGTGTCTTGGATCTTTCTGATAAGTTACCTAGCTGGGTTTCTCACCAAAAATATGAGATGGAGAGGGATTTGTCTTGAATCCTCAGAAAGGCAATATGATCTTCTCAAAGTGTAAATCATATTTTGATATCATTAGCATGGAAGGCCCATCTAATTATATAGGAAAAATAGTCCCATGTGTGTATATTGAGAGAGCATAAAAATAATCAGCTGGTACTAGTTACTTCCTAATTGTAATTGGTCTAATTGCAAAGAACATGCTCGGTAGTTTTAAACAAATGATGTGATGGTCTGCATTGATTTATGACAAGGTAGTTGAATTATAATTTACATTATTAGTGACCTGTCGCTTTCCATTTTTGACATTCTATTGGTGATCATGAGGCCTTTGATGTATATAATTGTGGGAGGCCTAGAGTTCAATTGATTTTGCATTAGATGTGTTTGGGTTAATACTCTTTAGGAGAATCTGGACCAGATAAGAAATTCCACAATTGGCAATTTTAATAGCTATGGCAATTGTCTGTTATTATTGTCATTTTATTTCTGTAAATTTCCTGTTTCTGAATTAGACCTCCAATGGAAATTGTTATCTAGATTATAAACTCCTTGGTACATTTGCGTTGGGAGGTATAAATCCTTGGATTATATGTTCTGGAATTTAAGAACAGCGTTGGTGTTTGAAACACTTGAAATGACCCTATTTTCAATACAGTTCTAAAACTGACTTTCACTGGTGTCTTTCCCTATGTAATCAGTCTACTGGCTGTGTATTATATAGGGATGTGTTCACTGGTACCTCTTTAGGAAATAAAGCTTGCACCTGTTGGATATGATTGTATATGATGCTAGGTTTTGAAAACACCTGATAAGATCAAAATGTGGTAAGGATAAGGTTGGTCAATAAGAAAATGAGAACTTATGGGGATTTTGTAATGTACATTATATCATAATTAAGGCTAGGGTAGAACTTTAAGATAAGGAGGATTAAATTCTTCCATAAATATTAACTTCTAACTATAAAAACCATTAGTTCACAACTTTTAAACAAAGTGCTTTGATTCTATACCCTCAGTTTAAAGACAACAAAACTGTGAACCCCTTGCCCAAATCTGAAACAACTACCCCCAAATCCAAAAAAACAAAACCTTGAACATTTCTTAATTATTTCTTGTATGTATAATATGGATGTGGAAATTCTGGAATCATTTTGTACATGAATGAGAAACTGAACCAATGTTAACCTTATTGTTGGGAGCCAGACAGTTTGCCTCTGTGGCAGAAGAGAGATACAAATGTGGAATTTGGGAAGGTGGAAAAGAATATTGTGGTATTAGATTGGAATTAGACATATAAAAATTCATAGTATAAAAATATATATGCATTTCTTAATTCATGATTTGAAATACACCATATGTATAATAAAAGCCTGTGCTTCTTAGTTTTATCTACTCAATGCACTTAGAAGCAATTATACACTGGTATAATGAGAACAGCTAGCACCCAGAGTTTGTTTCCCTTTTTAAGATTTTATTTATTTATTTATTTGATACATAGGAAAGAGACAGCAAGAGAGGGAACAGAAGCAGGGGAAGAGGTGGGAGAGCAGGATTCCTGCTGAGCAGGGACCCTGATACGGGGCTCAGTCCCAGGACCCTGGGATCATGACCTGAGCTGAAGGCAGATACTCAACAACTGAGCCACCCAGGTGCTCCCAGAATTTGGTTTTGAAATACCATTCTCCACTAAAAGAAGGTTGGGCAGTATGATCTTGCCAAACTACATGCCACATTTTTATGTAGTGAGCATGAGAAAGCCATCTAATTACATAGGAAGAAGTTTCCTTGAGAGTATATATTGAGGAGACATAAACTTATTGATTTGAGAGCAAACAGTCTACATAGATTTAAACAAACCATGTAATGGTTTCTGAATACCTTAGAGACTTGGCTGATTCCAGGGCTGGGACAGAGAAAATTCAAGATGAATCTGAAGCACGTTATTGAGTCAAAAAGAAAGTGTAAGGGCCTACTTAGCCAGAGTGACTCCATCTCGGTAAAGCAGCCTTTTTGTTGTTTGTGCAGTAAACTTAAAATGACCCTCCCCGCTCCCCGCCCCCCACCCCTGCCCGAGGCATTTACTTAGAAACAAGTCTGGGAAACCAGTAAAATGTAGCCAACCAGTCCCTGATAACAGAGCCGAGGTACAAGAAGGAGTCAGGTTAGGCGGAGATAACAGAGCCCAGATGCAAGGATGAGTCAGGCCAGATGGAGGCGTCCAATCAGTAAAGCACACATACTATCTCTCTAACCACCAAGGAATGTGGGCCCCGCCTTTTCAGGGGCAAACTTGAGCACCAATTCTGACCAAAGTGATAGGCTAGTTCAAATAGCTACTATAGGGTAGATTGTAATTCAATTGGCCACCCGTGTGTGACCTAGCATGACTATGCAACTTTCTCTGTGTATTACAATCTCATTGGCTAGGATCAGCTACATAGCTTTTGCTCTATAAAAGCTAGTTTGTGAGGCTGGAGGTCGTCGCTCTCTCCGTAAGAGACGCCCTGGACAGTCGGTTTGATTCTCGGTGCTGGCATGAAATAAAGCTTTCCTTGACCTTCACTTTGTATCAATCTCACTCCTTTGATAACGTACCTCAAATGAAGGAAGTTCTAAAACTAATGGATATTATAAAAAGGGTACAGGAGCCGGCTTGAAGAAATCTTAATGACCAAATCTGGGGCAATCTGAGCATCAATAAAATATAGCAGCAATGGCTAAGAATTCATTAAATAAAATAGAATTCCTGGGTCTTGACTGATGGTAGAAAAATAAATGGGAGAGAAGGAAAAGCTTTTCTTTATCATGGAATTTTATATAATTAATGTAGAAGGGAAGATAAAGTTGGAAAAAAATCATTCTGCAATTGCCATAGTGATCATTGACTTAGGCAAGAATCATTAATAAATGCTAAAACTGCTAGGTGAAAGTTTGATGGGGAAGAGATAATTAAACTCTCTCAGAGTATTTCCTCACAGATTACTTACTAATTACAGAGGAAATATTGATGATTTTACATGGAACCTTGAAACCTTGCAGAAGCCAACGGAGCCAAGCGATTGAAGTTAACATCACTAGTAATGTGATAAATAAGCATCATGTGCCTCTAGATGTGACACACTAAGGACAATCATCAGTTACTTGGCATTCCTGCCAAACATACACAAATTAATTGTGACAAAAACATCAAAAAGCCCATTATGGATGGAGAGTCTGTAAGACACTCACTTGTATTCTTAAAAAATATCAATGTCATAAGGGCAAAGACTGATGAGTAACTGCTGAAAAGACATGACAACTAATTGCAATGGATAATTCTGGAATGGATTCTAGATCAAGAACAAAATTATATAAAGAATGTATGTGATAGAAGTATAGTTTATGCTATTGTGACAATATATTACTATTGATTTTTCTGAGTTTGATGACTGCACTGAGGTTATGTAAGAGAGTATTTAAAAATAAAGTGTCAAAAATTAAAAAAATAAAAATAAAGGGTCATAATATCTGTAATCAACTTTCAAGTGGCATAGCATTTTTAATAATAATTAGTTTATTATTTTTATGAGTATGTATAACATATATATAGAGAAAGGAGAAAGATGTATAAACTGTATAAATATTAACAATGATTATAGGTGAAGGTCATATAGGAGTTAACTGTTCTTGGGACTTTCTCTAAATATGGACTTTTAATTAATTAATTAATTATTATTTTAAAAGATTTGTTTATTGAGGAGAGAGTGCAAGTGTGCAGGGGGTGGGGAAGGGCATAGGGATATGGGGTGGGAGAAAGAGAGAGTCTCCAGCAGACTTCCCACTGAGCCTGGAGCCTGACACAGGGCTCTATGAGATCATGACCCTGAGATCATGACCTGAGTAGAAATCAAGAATCAGAGCCCAGCCCACTGAGCTACCCAGGAACCCTTAAATTGGATTTTTAAAAAATAAAAATGTAAAAATTTAAAAATATTAATTCATCTTACTTCCTTAGTTTAGGCTAATAGATCAATGAAGATTTTGGGTTGGGTGGTTTATGTATTTAAAGATTTATTTACTTTAGAGAGAGAGTGTATGCAAAAGAGCGAGTGGTGGGAAGGGCAGAGGGACAGAATCTTCAAGTGGATTCCCTGATGAGCTGGACATGGGGCTTAATCTCTCCACCTTGACGTGGTCAGTGGAAGCCAAGAGTTGGTTGCTTAACTGACTAAGAGACCCAGGCTCTCCTTTTTTCACTATCTGCTATTTTTAAGCAGTGTTTTTTTTTCAGTAGGACTTCTCCAAGTCAAGCTATGGGCTCAATTTGAAGATATATATATATATATATATATATATATATATATATATATATATATATTTCTTTTTCATAAGAAGCTCTTCTTACATCTTGATTTGGCTCATTGTGTGTATTTCTATGGGATTTCTATTTCTTTTCTAAAGAGAAGACAAAAAGTCATGCACCCAGGAAAGTTCAGGTTTCTTGGGAGGTCCTGAATCTTCAGACAAGCCAGAAGCTATGATTCTCATTCCATCTGCATCCTCTCTCTAGTGTATTTGTATAAGTATCATACATAGAGTTCTTTGTTTTTCAAACAATGCAAATGTTCATTAATTCCCTATTATTTTTGTAATGCCTATTCAGATTTCTCTTTAAGTGTCCTTTTTCATTCTTGACATTGGTAATTTGTATCTTTGCTCTTTTTTTCTGGGTCATTCTGACTGTTGGTTTCATTGATTTTTTTTTTCTATTGTACTTTGTTTTATATTTTATTGATTTGTACTTTTTTCTTTATTATTTCTTTCCTTCTGCCTGCAGATCTCAGAGAGAGTTAGCTACCTGTCCTGGAGCTGACTGACAGTAATCAGGGAAGAGGGCATTTTCAGCTATTTTCAAAAAACGCTATGCCTGTGGAATGTGTGTGGTATGTAAATTTCTGGGTAATGGCTGCCGGTAATGTTCTGGGTATCTCCATTCGTGGGTGTGTCTTATTCCCTTCATTGTAATTCCCCCAAACTTTTTGGTAAGAATCTCTCACAGGTGGCACAGTATGCCTTATATCACAACGCATTAAGGTGCGTGCACTGTCTAAATTTTTGTGATGCTACAAATGGTCAGGGGGTTTTTTGGGTGGTGGCAGCCTCGTCCCTCCCTCCATTGTAAAGACCTCTGTCATGTAATGATTTTATCTATTGATGAGGCTTGAATCAATTCTTTCATTTCAGGGTATAAAACAGGTTTTTAAGAATTCTATATTATAATCCCATAAATTTATCCACACCATACCACAAAGAAGAACTTTCTCTAATTAAGAAGAATGACTTTGGGGAGCACCTGGGTGGCTCAGTTGATTAAGCATCTGCCTTGGGCTCAGGTCATGATCTGGGCCTCCTGGGATTGAGCCCTGCATCAGGCTTCCTGTTTGGTGGGGAGTCTCCTTCTCCTTATGCCCTCCCCTGCTTTGCATGTGCTCTTCCTCTGTCAAATAAATAAAAAAACAAACAAACTTAAAAAAAAAAAGAAGAGGAAGAATTATTTTGGATCTCTGAAATAGTAATGACTGATGGACACTCAATTTCATCCTTTTAATTGACATTTTTTGAAGTAAGGTTTTTAAAAATTTCTATTAAATAGATTTTTTTGGCTTTCTTTCTTTTTTTGTATTATTTATTCATTTAAAATACACGTACATTAAATGTTTTAAACAATTACATTCATTATTGTATTTGATAGATCATTTCAAGTTTGGCCAGTAGGCACCCCTTCATGTTGGCTTAGTGTGTAGCCTTTGGAAATGACTCTTTGACTTTGACAATTTCCTTCCTCCTTGACACAGCAAAATGTTCATCTTGTATATTTACAGATTCACATTTAGAATAAAGTCTTCCTCTGAAGTCCCTGAATCCTTTTAGAAGGAAATGGCATTTGGAAACCATAATGCTAGTTGTGTTCAGTTATTATTTGGCTATCATGACTTCTAGGTCTCTTCAGTAGACAGAACTAGGGCACTTGTATTTTTTCAAAGGAGAAAAAAAATCACGAATTTATAATGATATTTCAAACTCAGATTTAGCATTAAAATATTTAAGTCAAATTTTGATTTTCTACTTTTCTCTTGCATTTTACTATATAATAATATTAAACTTCATTGTATATTTGCATATATACACATACCAATATTATTACCAACAAATAGACTACTGTTAGAATTTCTTTTGAACTCTATTTGTCCTTGAAATATATCCTATTCCACTAAGTATGAAAAATCAAAACACTATGTGTAAAAACAATTTTTTGTGTGTTTGTGCTTATGTCTCTAACTAGATATATAATTAGGCTTATTTTTTCTTTTCGTTTTTATATTTTAGGGTTCTTGCTTCAATTCCAATATATTTCATTTTTTGGGTAACAAAACCAAATAGCTATCCATTTTTTTGGTAACAAGTTTTGATTAGTACAAGTTTTACACACAAAAATTCTTTTTACAAATGTAATTTACTAAATAAATGAAAATTCTTACTAATACTAAAGATAGCATATTATATATGCTATTCTGAGTTTTTTTCCACTTTATGTATTTTGGAGGTCATTTCATTTCAGTGTATAGCAATCTTCTTCAGTCGTGTTTATGATTAGATACTATTTAATTTACCATAATTAATTTAACCAGCATTTGAGTGACTTCCTGTTTTTGGTTTTAAAAATATATTTTTAAAAGAACTATTTATTTTGGGGGGAGGGTTTGAGGTCGGGGAGAATCTCAAGCAGACTCCCGGCTTAGCACAGAGTCCCTCAGGGCTGGATCCCAGGACTCTGAGATCATGACCTGAGCCAAAACCCAGAGCCAGGCACTTACCCAACTGAGTCACCCAGGCACCCTGGTTTTTAAAAATAATTTTGCAAAGAATAATTTTGTACATAAAATATTTCATATTTCATAATTTTGCCATTTCTTTACAGATATTTAGAAGTGAGTTTAAAAAAAAGTAGAAGTCTTTTAGTTACTGTCACATCCCTCTTTATCACTGTTAACTGCTTTGTATTCTTACCTGCAATGAGTTTGTTCCATCAAAATAAAATAGATATTGTAAAAATTTTGGATGTTTGCCAATTGGAAGTGATATCTTAATAAAGTGTTCATGTATGGTTGAGGTTAAGCAACTTGTTATATGTTTCATTCTTCTGTTTATTGTTAGTTCACATTGATTGCCCCTGTTTCTATCTGGTTGTTGTTTGTTTTTTTGTCTCAATTTTTAAGATATCTTCATGTCATAAAAATATCATCACTTTGTCTATGATATTAGTTATAAATATCTTTCCTTAGTTTGTCCTTTGTTTTTGATTATGATATTTTTTCTTATATGAGTTTTTTCAAAAATTTAGTTTAGTCAAACTTATTATTCCTTTTATTGTTTTTAAATTGTGAATCAGGGATATTTTTCCAATTTCCAAGTCATAAAGAAACTTACCCTTATTTTATTTCTCCATTGCATAATTTCCTTAATTTAATTTAATTTTTATATTTTAGATCTTGGATCTCCTTGGAGTCAGTGTGAAGTGAAAATTCAGTTTTCTTTTTCCAAATGGCTATTCTTTATTCCAATGTCATTTAAAAATGTCCATCTTTTCCTCACTAATTTACAATCCCATATTTGTTGTAGATCAATGGAACAGAATAGGGAGCCCAGATATGGACCCTCAACTGTATGGTCAAATAATCTTCGACAAAGTAGAAAAAAAAATTTTTTTTCCAATAGAAAAAAGACAGTCTCTTCAATAAATGGTGCTGGAAAAATTTGATGGCTATATAAGAAGAATGAATCTTGACCATTCTCTTACACCATACACAAAGTTAAACTCTAAATGGATGAAAGACCTCAATGTGAGACAGGAATCCATCAAAATCTTAGAGGAGAACATAGGCAATAGCCTTTCCCACATCAGCCACAGCAACTTCTTTCAAAACATGTCTCCAAAGGCAAGGAGAACAGAAGTGAAAATGAGCTTTTAGGATTTCATCAAGATAAAAACCTTTGCACAGCAAAGGAAACAGTCAACAAATCAAGGGGACAACCCAAGGAATGGGAGGATATATTTGCAAATGACACGGCAATGATACTGGCTGGTATCCAAGATCTATAAAGAACTTCTGAAACTCAACACCCTAAAAACAAATAATCAGTCAAAAAATGGGCAGAAGACATGAACGAACACTTCTCCAAAGAAGACATACAAATGGCTATCAGACACATGAAAAAACATTCATCATAATTAGCCATCAGGGAAATTCAAATCAAAACCACATTGAGATAGCACCTTACACGAGTTAGAATGGCAAAAATTGACAAGACAAAAAACAACAAATATTGGAGAGGTTGCAGAGAAAGGGGAACCCTCTTACATTCTTGGTAGGAATCAAGTTGGTACAGCCACTTTGAAAACAGTGTGTAGGTTCCTCAAAAAGTTAAAAATAGAGCTTCCCTGTGACCCAGCAATTGTACTACTGGGTATTTACTTGAAAGATACAGATGTAGTGAAAAGAAGGGCCATATCCATCCCAATGTTCATAGCAGCAATGTCCACAATAGTCAAACTGTGGAAAGAGCTGAGAGGTCCTTCAACAGACTAAGGGATAAAGAAGATGTGGTCCATATATACAATGGAATATTACTCAGGCATCAGAAAGGATTAATATCCAACATCTGCATCAACAGGAATGGACCTGGAGGAGATTATGCTAAGTGAAATAAGTCATACAGAGAAGGTCAATTATCATATGGTTTCACTTACTTGTGAAAGATCATAAGGAATAGCATGGAGGAAATTAGGAGAAGGAAGGGAAAAATTAAGGGGGTGGAAATCAGAGGAGAAGACGAACTATGAGAGACTATGGACTCTGGGAATCAAACAGAAGGTTTTAGAGGTGAAGGGGGTGGAGGTATGGGTGAGTCTGGTGGTGGTTATTACTGCATGGAGCCCTGGAATAAATGAATCATGGAATACTACATCAAAAACTAATGATGTACTGTATGGTGACTAACATAATAAAAAATTATTAAAAAAAAAAAGGTCAAAGTTCATACAAGTATTTCTGTACCAGAGCTAGATGTTTTCTTCAGTATTTAACAGACATAACTGCCTTCATTTCAAATAATGTCAGCTTAAACTCATTTTGAATTTGGCTATAAAAATTTTATGTTAGGGGGTACCTGGGTGGCTCAGTAGGTTGAACCTCTGCCTTTGGCTCAGGTCGTGGTCTCAGTGTCCTGGGATCAGACTCTTTGCCCAGTGGGGATCCTGCTTCCCTCTCTCTCTGCTTGCCTTTCTGCCTACTTGTGATCTCTCTCTGTCACATAAATAAATAAATAAATCTTAAAAAAAAAAAAAAGAAAGAAATTTTATGTTAGGTCTTATCTAAATGTAAACAGTTTAAAAACAGAGGCAAAATTTTCAAGACACTATCTTATGCCATACCACAAAATTGCATAAAGCATAGATACTCTAACTAGGAGCTTATACTCTAATGAGAGAGACAAGTACACAGAACCTACTTCAATATATTTTCAATGTAAAGGTTACTGACCTATGCATAGCATTTGCAAAGATATACATGTGGACTTGGATTCTTCAAAAATAAGATGTAAAAAAATCAATGAAGTCAAGATAGAACAATTATATTTATTTTATTTCTATTCTGTGATTATTATTAGTCTTCTTTGTTTTAATTTGTATTTTCACAGTCATGCTAGAAGACCCACATATCTGGTTGAGTAGATGCAAATAAGGAAAGAAAATTACTTATGTGAAAGGCAGAGCACTAGGATAATGGATTCTTTAGGTTCTCATGAAGAAGAAACACTGCATTTCATGTTTAAGGGTAGGGTATCTTCTGAAAACAGATAAACTTTGAGTTCACTCTCTATTCTGTATCTGAGAATTTTCCCACATGGACAGAGATTTCCTCCCTTGGGTTGCTCCTCATTCCCAGGGCCCTAAATGCTTGACTACATGGCATAATTTTCAACCATGTAGTCATGTGACTTGCTTTCTGCCTGAAGCTTTAAACTTTTAATTGACACCCCTCCCTTTGGGTTTTGGAGGGACTTGCATTATGGGGAAAGGGTGGTTCTAATTCTCCACTAAGAAGGTCAATTAAAGATAAATTTTCTTCCTTCCTGCTTAGTGTTGGCATGATTGGAAGAACTTCTCATCAGTCAGATGCTGAGGAAACTAACTGGAGGATGGATGCCTGGAACAAAGCATGTGAGCCATCTCCTCACCGGAGAAGCTGTTCAGGAAGAGCTGCTTATGATGTTTCTCCTTCAGAACAAATGCCAGTTCCAGACTAGCATTGTATATTGAAATGTTGCCCTGGCGAGAGATGCAGAAAAAAGGAATGTTAAAGAGATGTCTGAGCTAATAGCTCATGTGAGAAATAGCATGTCATTTCTCAATCACTGTCATTTCTAAGTCCTGCAAGGAAAGTATTTATGGGGAATGGCCACCTGCCTGTTCATCCATCATTTTGATCCACAGCTGCCCCCCAGGTTTGGTCAGATGGATTCAGAGATGTAATTTTAAAAAATCACCCTCAGCTGCTCTTTTGGAGTTTGGTTGAGTGTTCCTATGACTTTCTAGGCTGAGGTTGTTTTTGTATTCATGGAATTATTCTATTTGCTTCCTTAAAGTGTGTTTGAGGGGAATATTGGAACACATATCATAAGGCGTGATAAAATCATAAGAATCAGAAATGGAAAGAAAAATAAAATTGGCCACTTAGCTACAAAATAAGATTTGTGTACTTTCACCTTCCAAATAGACTCTCATCAGAAGAGCACATGGTAACCTATTCTTTCTCAAGAGCTTCCAAATCAACTAATTCTTTTTGATATTTGGCTTATCAACTAGGTGAAGTATAACAATTTCATATCAATAAATTTTTGAGTACTTACCTTATACTAGGCATAGTGGGCTTACTATTTACAGTACTTAATTACTCCCCATGTCAGCCTTATATGACACATACTATTATCCTCATTATAGCTCTGAAATCTGAGGGATAAGAGAGTCTAATAACTTGTACAAAGTTATAAAACTACTAAGATTTGGATGTAGGTCTGATTTCAAAGCACATGTTCTTAGCAACTGTGCTTTATCTATGTGGAAACATAAGCAGTGTTTTGGAATTGGAACTTTATTTTAGACTTATAAAATATGTTAGAGATTTGATGTGATATTTTGGGGAATAATGAGAAGTCACTACCAGTGATTTGAGTCCAGTTACCAGTTCCTGTGGTATAGTATGTGGATACTAAGTATGTCAATTTATTTAGCTATGTGTTTATGAGTGAATTAATAATATTTTAAGATTTTGAATAAGAAATTAACATTTATATGTGTAAGATACAGACACATATAGGAATTCCTTAACTGATTGTTTGGATTATTGTAGTCTGTAAGATTATTATGAACTCAAAACGCATTTTCCTATAGGATCAATGTTATTTATTTGTCATGTTTATGTATTAAAACTGATCCATAAAAAAACTCACAATTTTTTCTGTTCATTATGGCCATTTTCCCAGACTCATAATTGGGGAGTCTGAAATACAGTAGACAGCAGCAAAAAATATTTTGTTGAATAAGTAAATGAATAAATGAATGAAAAGAACTGAAGAATAATACCAATTACACTAAAGATGTAATGTTATCTATATTATTCCTGACATTGGAGGATACATTCAGAATTCTAACTTGGGTTATCTGAAACTTATCTTTCCTCTCTCCTTTCCTGAATGTACAGAAATAGGTGCGGAGACCCTTCATCGGGTCATTAATTCAGTTTCCACAATTTGGGAAGTGGTCTCTAGCAGGCCTGGATGAAGGGCTGACAGGGTTATCCCAGAGGTTGGGAGTAGAGGCTCCAGGAGGGGGATTTTGGAGAGACATAGGAGGTGGTAGGAGACTGTCAGAACAGAGGTACAGGTGTGGAAGGAAGGGAGGGCAGGAAATCTTTACTGACAGTGAGGTGGAGGAACTTCTGCAGTTTGGCTCTCAGCATGGAAGAACTGTGTGTAAATCAGCATGGTGTGTGTGCATGCTTACATAAAATGGAAAAGATGATTTTTATTGTAGACTCATCATAGAAATCAGTCTCACCATTTTATAGCCATAGCACAAGAACATGGTTTCAGACTTCAAATCCCAAACCAGTGGTAAGAAGCAATTCTCAAGAGACAAGAAATTCAGCTACACCAGACCGACAAGATTTCTGAGTCAGACAATTGCATTTAACATAAAAGTGGGGAAAATACAGCACTTAGTCCGTTTTTGACTCATGCATATTTCTTGAGAAGAACTCCCTATAGCCAAATGATGGCTTGTGAGGCAAATAAAGTCCAAGGAAACAGAACAGCTGCATGGACATGCTTGGCGGTAGGCTCACATTTCTTTTTGAATTATCAGTATTGACACCAAAAATTATTATTTCCTCTGGAAGAAGTAGAAGATATTTTGTTTCTTTCCCAGTTTACATATGCTTCCCTGAAGACCTGATTGCTTGAAAACTTACATTAACAGTTCCCACTGTTGCATCAACAGTATCCAGGTATCGCAGTCTTTGTTAGAGTCCTCTCTTTGTTAGAGTCCTCTCTTGGCCAATACTCAAGTCATTTCTTAATAGAAGTTGGTTAATAAAAGAAGTTCTTTAATCCTTTCAGTCTACCAAGCTACAATTTTGTGCATTGTAGTAGCACTGAGGAAAATGTTCCAGAAAGCCCTTAAGGAAGTATACAGGCCAAACTCTTGGATGACTTGAGCATACGCAATGGATGTCCAAGTAGAGTCAATCAACAGCATTATAAGAACAACTTCAAGTCACCCTTATGATTTCTCCTAAAGTAAGTGAATGAAAATGTGGATCTTGAGTTTTTCCCTCACATTTTCTTAGTCTCCTTTTATTTTGGAAGGCATTTATGTTATAATCCACTATCACTTTTACCACTGATCAAAATCCATTCAAATTAACATATGAAAAATGGGATATGTTGAAAATAAATACCAACCTAGTGAGAGGAACAGAAGTCAGAACTCATGAAGAGCTGGAGTCAGAAATGGAAAGTTATTCCAATCCACTACATCCTCACTCTCTCTGCTGTCTTTCCTCTGGGTCCTTGTGGACCCATCTCTGCTGTCTTTCTCTCTTGGCCTTTTCATTTTCCTCTCTCAACAGGTTGACTTACTTGTGCACGTACTATAAAATGACCTTCCCTGACCTCTAACTGTCTGCTTAATTTGATGCTAACAGAGATGATGTGCAATTACCAAATAAATTCCTGGGAGAGGAAACCTGAATGGTTTCAGTCAGATTTCTACTACTGGTTCAACCATCTGTGGTCAAGGAGGAGGCAAAGTGATGGCTGCAAGAGTCCATTACCAAAGATAGCAGTGAGGCAGTTTTTAGAGGAGGAGAAAGAGAAGGAGTAGGGGAGAGGAGATCATCAGAGACAACAACAATAGCAACAAACACTTGTATAGCATTTACTATAAGCCATGCACTGCCCTAAGTACCTTGTACATATCAACTCACATAGTAGGAAGTCATTGGTTGCTTCAAAAGGTGCCCACACAGTTTAGCATTTCTCAAAGTCTGTGTAGACCTTTAAAAAGATTGCTCTTTATGTGTGTTCAAATAATATCTTAATGTAACTTTTTTGTGACTTCTGTTTAAAGAAAAACAATTATTTCATAGGTGAATATGTCTTGGGTAGTCTGTGATTTTTTACCTTTCTTCTCAATCCAACTCCATTTGTTTTGATATTCTTAATCATTTTATGTGACTCGTTCTAGTCATGAAGATTCCTAGAGATTATGGGCTCCCTTTTGCTGAGTCTCATGTCCTTATAGGACAGATTAGTGCTACAGAAAAAATAAGGTCTCCTGGGGTCAGGCAGAAAAGGGTCTAAATCTTGCCTTCATCACTTCTATTTCTAGAAACTGGGGCACATCTTTGAAGGTCTTTGTGTCTTGGTTTTCTCAAGTTAAAATGCAGACATAGTGTTACACATAGAATTATAAGTAATTCTTACAAAGAGCCTGGCACATAGTAGGTCTTCAGTAAATCTCACATATTAATATTTCCCACCGAATATATATATTTTTGTTTGTGTGAGTATGGCATATTGGCATCACTTAACAGGAAATTTTTGATATATTTGTGTTGAAACATATTCAAGTTGATAACTTACTTGACTTTCTTGGTTGCAAGACCCTTTGCCCACAGGATCCAACAGCACATTAAAAAGATTATCCACCATGATCAGGTGGGATTCATCCCTGGGCTACAAGGATGATTCAACATTCGCAAATCAATCAATGTGATACAACAAATTAATATGAGAAGCGAGAAGAACCACATGGTCCTCTCAATTGATGCAGAAAAAGCATTTGACAAAATCCAGCATCCCTTTCTGATTAAAACGCTTCAAAGTATAGGGATAGAGGGAACATTCCTGAACCTCATCAAGTCTATGAAAGACCCACAGCAAATATCATCCTCAATGGGAAAAAGCTTGCAGCCTTCCCGTTGAGATCAGGAACAAGACAAGGATGCCCACTTTCACCACTCTTGTTCAACATAGTATTAGAAGTCTTAGCAACAGCAGTCAGACAACAAAGAGAAATAAAAGGCATCCAAATTGGCAATGAAGAAGTCAAACTCTCTTTTCGCAGATGACATGATTCTTTATATGGAAAACCCAAAAGACTCCACCCCCAAAGTACTAGAACTCATACAGCAATTCAGCAACGTGGCAGGATACAAAGTCAATGTACAGAAATCAGTGGTTTTCTTATACACTAACAGTGAAAATACAGAAAGGGAAATTAGAGAATCGATTCCATTTACTATAGCACCAAGAACCATAAGATACCTGGGAATAAACCTAACCAAAGAGGTAAAGGATCTGTACTTGAGGAACTACAGAACACTCATGAAAGATATTGAAGAAGACACAAAAAGATGGAAGACCATTCCATGCTCTTGGATCAGAAGAATAAACATTGATAAAATGTCTATACTGCCTAGAGCAATCTATACTTTTAATGCCATTCTGATCAAAATTCCACCAGTATTCTTCAAAGAGCTGGAACAAATAATCCAAAAATTTGTATGGAATCAGAAGAGACCCCAAATCACTAAGGAAATGTTGAAAAACAAAAATAAAGCTGGGGGCATCACGTTACCTGATTTCAAGCTTTATTACAAAGCTGTGATCACCAAGACAGCATGGTACTGGCATAAAAACAGACACATAGACCAGTGAAACAGAGTAAAGAGCCTAGATATGGACCCTCAACTCTATGGTCAATTAATCTTCAACAAAGCAGGAAAAAATATACAGTGGAAAAAAGAAAGACAGTCTCTTCAATAAATTGTGATGGGAAAACTGGACAGCTATATGTAGAAGAATAAAACTCAACCATTCTCTTACACTGTACACAAAGATAAACTCAAAATGGATAAAAGACCTCAACGTGAGACAGGAATCCATCAGAATCCTAGAGGAGAATATAGGCAGTAATCTCTTTGATATCAGCCACAGCAACTTCTTTCAAGATATGTCTCCAAAGGCAAAGGAAACAAAAGAGAAAATAAACTTTTGGGACTTCATCAAGATCAAAACCTTCTGCACAGCAAAGGAAACAGTCAACAAAACAAAGAGGCAACCCACGGAATGGGAGAAGATATTTGCAAATGACAGTACAGACAAAAGGTTGATATCCAGGATCTGTAATGAACTCCTCAAACTCAACACACACAAAACAGGCAATCATATCAAAAAATGGGCAGAAGATATGAGCAGACACTTCTCCAATGAAGACATACAAATGGCTATCAGACACATGAAAAAATGTTCATCATCACTAGCCCTCAGGGAGATTCAAATTAAAACTACATTGAGATATTACCTTATACCAGTTAGAATGGCCAAAATTAACAAAACAGGAAACAACATGTGTTGGAGAGGATGTGGAGAAAGGGGAACCCTCTTACACTGTTGGTGGGAATGCAAGTTGGTGCAGCCTCTTTGGAGAACAGAGTGGAGATTCCCCACGAATAAAGAAGGGGACAGAAAGAAAGTACAAAACATGGTGAGACAGACATTTGATCAGTGATTAAGTTATGAATATTGGCAAGTAGAATAAAAATGCAAATTGCATTTTGTGCATCAATGTGTATGTGTGTGTGTGAGTGTGTGTGTGTATATATGTGTGTGGGTGTGAGAAAGAGAGAAAAATGGGTTTTTTGCAATCCCCATTCAGAACTACAAAGTTGAGCTTTACAATCACTCATCATCAGAGGTTGTCTATATCTGATTTTTAATAGAAATTTGGCAACCTTGTTCTTCCAAATACACTTTCAAGCATGAAAATGAGATTACTTATAGATTTATTTTCCCTGAAGTTTACAGCAAAGCCTTTTTCAATGCTATTTACTCCTTAATTTTGTTAGAAACTGCGTTGGTAGCTTCATCTTTGCAGTGTCTTCAATTACTCCTATCTACTGACTTTGGACGTACAAGTTTCTTCCTTGGGAAGACTTGACTCTCATCGATTTTGATTCCTTTGGGCAATTTCATCTTTGACTCTTTTAAAAGGCCTAATTATTTACCCAATTATGTAACCCATCTCATGTATTAGCACAGAGAGAGTTTAATAGAACTCCAATTTGTATTTCTGAAGTTAGGAACTTTTGATACAAAAATAGAACAAAAATAATGAAGTTATGCCTCACTTATAATGGTGATACAGGGAAATAACATGCACAAGTCCTTATTGCAGTGACTGTCATGTGAAAATCACATTGTGTGTGGCTGTCTGTGTGTGTTTACTTACATATACAGTGAGAAGCAGGATCGCATAGTGATTAAGAGCTGGACAGCTTTGTATTCTTCTGGTCACCTTCCATGGCAAGGAGTCCTTGGTGATTAGCCTTCCCACTTTGAAACCTCAGGAAGACTACATGGGTGAGGAAGAAAATAAAGAGTTTTATCCTACTTTTGGGTGTTCTTAAGGTCTATTTTGATATGAAAATTTCCAACTCAGTAAAGAGGTAACCATCTGAGCATTCTTAGAAAGAATCCAGTCATTTCAGGATGAATTTTTACCGAGAGATAACCTCACCTCCCTAAGCCACTCAGGAAAACAGCAATTTATCTCACTGCCATAAATTTTTTCTATTTTAATATAGGCAACTTCTTGTACTGCTTTGCATTTTTATCTATGTCTGTAAGTCTGGATTTCTCTGAAATTCTTTCATGATAAAAAAGAGATCCACATATGAAAAATGTAAAAATACCTAGCAAGAAGATTCCAAAGGACCCCTCAAATTCATATGTTGAATCTTAACCCCCCAACTGTGACAGTATGAGGAAGTGGGATCTTTGGGAAGTGAGGTCATGAGGGCAGAGCCTTTATGAATGGAATCAGTGCTCCTATAAAAAAGGCTCAGAGAGATTATCTCATCCTTTCTGCCATGGGAGGACACAGCAAGATCAGGAACAAGAAGAGGGCTCTCACTAGAATATGACCATGCTGGCATCTTGACCTTGGAATTCCAACCACCAGAACAGTGAGAAATAAATTTCTGTTGCTTATAAGTCACCTAGCCCATGGTATTCTGTTACAGCAGCCAGAAAAGACTAATACAGACTATGAATTGTCCTTACTGTAAACACATCATTAAAAGTGATGACCAAACTGCCATTTGGAAGTCAGTTTTTCTTTTTTGAATAAGCCTCCCCTTAAAAATATTTTTAAAAATTCAGAATATAACATAGTTTCCTTATAAGACAGAAACATAATGAAAAATAAAGCAGGTAACAGTTGTGCTTTAATTGGAAATTCTTTGTATTTTGTTGGTCTTTTTAAAAGTTTTTATTAAAATCTATTGTGAGATACCACCTCACACTGGTCAGAATGGTTAAAATGAACAACTCAGGAAAAAACAGATGTTGGTGAGGATGCAGAGAAAGGGGAAACCCTCTTACACTGTTGGTGGGAATGCAAACTGGTGCAGCCACTCTGGAAAGGAGTATGGAAGTTCCTCAGAAAGTTAAAAATAGAACTAACCTACAATCCAACAATTTCACTACTAGGTATTTATCCCAAAGATACAAAAATACACATTTGAAGGGATATATACACCCCAATGTTTATGGCAGTATTATCCACTATAACCAAAATATGGAAAGAACCCAAATGTCCATAGACTGATGAATGAATAAAGAAGATGTAGTGTACTCACACACACACACACACACACACACACACACACACACACACACGGGAATATTACTCAGCCATCAAAATGAGCAAAATCTTGCCATTTGTAACAACGTGGATAGAACTAGAGGGTATTAAGCTAAGTGAAATAAATCAGAAAGAAAAATACCATATGATATCACTCATATGTGGAATTTAAGAAACAAAACCCATGAACATAATGGAAGGGAAGGATAAATAAAATAAGAGAAAAACAGAGAGTGAGGCAAACCACGAGACCTTTAACTATAGAGAACAAACTGAGGGTTGCTGGTGGGTATTATAGGCAAGTGATGAATCACTAAATTCTACTCCTGAAACAAATACTTCACTCTATATTAACTAACTTGAATTTGAATAAAATCTTGAAAAAAAATTCCAGTTAGTTAACGTACAATGTAATATTACTTATAGGTGTACAATATTTAACACTTCCACACACCCAGTTTTCATCACGACAAGTGCACTCCTTAATTCCCATCACCTGTTCAACTTATTCTCCCACCCACATCTGTGTGTGTATGTGTGTTTAACATTTTATTTATCCATTCAAGAGAGACAGAGCAAGAGACGAGCGGGGAGAGGGAGAAGCAGGCAGGGGGAGAAGTAGGCTCCTCACTGACCAAGGAACCAGATGCAGGACTGGATCCCAGGATCACGACCTGAGTGGGAGGCAGACGCTTAACTGACTAAGCCACCCAAGCACCCCTCTTTGTGTTTTAGGTAACAGTTTTTGAGTACGTATACTTCAGATAGGAAAATGAGCTCAAGGTCAGGAGATCAGGGCTGTCATCAGGTCCATGTCTATAAACATGAACATGTCACGGCCAAATGGGCATCATAACTCTGAACTATTTTGTGGATCAAATAATTTGAAATATATGAAAGAACCTTGTAAAGTTATTGGTCATCAAGAGTGTGTAGAATATTTGATTCTTGAATATTTACCACCTCCCCACAAAAGAGTCACTTAGCTTTTTTTTTTTTTTTTTTTTTTTTAACAGAAAGAGAGAAAGCACAAGCAGGCAGAACAACAGTGGGAGAGGGAGAAGCAGGCTCCACGCTGAGCAGGGAATTTGACATGGGACTCGATCCCAAGACCATGGGATCAAGACCTGAGCTGAACAGCAAGCTCCTAACTGACTGAGCCACCTAGGGGCTACTCACTTAGCCTTTTTATACATATCTTACATGGAAACATTTAGGAATACTTGTAAAATATATGACAGCTTTGGCAATGCCCAATTACAAACTTAGATGCAAATAAGTTTATTTATTTATTTATTTTTAAAAAAGATTTCGTTTATTTATTTATTTGGCAGACAGAAATCACAAGTAGGCAGAGAGGCAGGCAGAGAGAGAGAAGGAAGCAGGCTCCCTGCTGAGCAGAGAGCCCGATGCAGGGCTCGATCCCAGGACCCTGGGATCATGACCTGAGGCCGAAGGCAGAGGCTTTTTACCCACTGAGCCACCCAGGCGCCCCACAAATAAGTTTATTGTTTGTAATTATGCCCTTAAGAAGAAATGTCTTCAAAGAAAATGGGGTGACACTTGAAACATCCTGTTTTAAAATCTCATTCTTCGGGAGAATATTGCTTCTCAAAAGACAGTTGTTCTAATTTGTTTGATCAAATGCATGCTATTTGTGCCAGTCTCCTCAGGGGATTATAGCCCTACAGGCATACACATAGCATCACCGAAGGAGAACGACTCCCTTATCACACCTGAAAAACTAACCACAGAGTAAGGCAAGAGCGAAGAAATGCGGTCGCCTTCTGCAGTATAGGAAGGGATTAGTCACTGAATTAGAAGGGAATGAAATGGCATCTTTGAAGAAATTGAGTCCCTGATAAGAATTCAAATCAGAGAACTGAGTGGGTCGCTGGGGCCTCCTGCAATCCAAGACAGCACACATCGGCGTGTGCACCTGCTTCAGAATTGCTTCCCTTTTTAAAGCAAATTCACTTAGAGCAAGGACTGGGAGTCCAGCTTCCGGAAATGAAGGCGGCAGTTACTCCCAGGCAGAATTATTGGGCAAGAAAACTTGTGAGACATCTAATTCCTGATTCAGAAAAAGCATCTTTGGTAGGGAAGAGGAGAGCCCTGTGTATGACTATCATTTGGGTCACTTCCGGTTTGGGACTTCTGGTGGCAGGATGTCTCATCACATCCACAGAAATGTTGTGAGCTATCTTAGGGAAAAAAACAGCCTGTTTGAGTAGGATCCCTTCACGGCTCTCTGCCCATAAGAACATAGTCTCATGGGGACATCAACCTCTGGGGTCACTTCTCTATATAAGAGGCTGCAGGGGGCTTTATAAAATTCTAGGCCTGAAGGCTAACCTGTCTTTACCCTTCCTGCTGATCAGGCTCTGATTTGTTTCTAGTAACCAAGCTCCTGCCTACTTCCTGTGGGCAGGTCATGGCCATATATCAGTAGTTGAATCCCTATCATAGCCTTGCCTGTCCTGGTTCTCGTCTTTCTTTCTTTTCTTTATTTTTTTTTTTAAGGTATTTTATTTTATTTTATTTATTTTAGAGAGAGAGGAGAGCACAGAGGAAGAGGGAGAGGGAGAAGCCAATTCCCCACTGAGCAGAGAACCCAACATGGGGATCCCGGCACCCAGAGATCATGACCCGAGCCAAAGGAAGACACTTAACCGACTGAACCACCCAGAGCCCCAGTGCTGGTTCTCTTCTAAGACTGCAACCTCACTTCTTTCCATCTTAAGGACTGGAGAGCAGGTTCTGAATTACAGCCACCTTGGCATGTACTTGTTTTCCCCTGCCCTGATCTGCTTGCTGACTGCAAGATGTTCTCAGCATGGTAGACCACTGTGCAAGGGTCACATGTCATGTCCGCCATGTTCTGGACAGTAAGACACCTGAAGGCAGTCATCATTTTTGTCACGTTCAACGTTGTGTTTTCAGGATCCTGAATGATGCATAACATATATTGTGGTTAGTAAGGCTTTTGTTGTTGTTGTTTTTTATTTTTGTTTCCCTGCTAATATTTGTTTGAAGCATTTATGTTGCTCTGACTAATCCATCTTATCTAGTTTGGCCATCTGAGGTGTGACCCTTCCTTTACTGATTGATTCCCAATACTGACATACATAATTTAGTTGGAGTAGCACACTAATTATTATTCATAGCAATGCTTAGCACTTTTCATCATCAAAATGTCTTCCAATTTTAGTTAATTAATCAGCCACAGATTTGTGTGGAGGTGACTATAGAATCTGATGTGTGATGATAAATCACGGCAAAGTAGCATGACAGTTTAAATAGGAAAGAGATAAATGTGAAGATACTTTCAGATTAACTATTGTGGGGAAGTCAGCCTGAGGAGCGTGTGATGCCCCCATAGTTTCTCAGATTAGTTTTGCATAATGAGTCGAGGATACCTGGGTTCAATCTTGAACCCGCCAATTACTGCCTAACTCTTGTGGGCAGGTTGGTGAGCCTGTCATCTCAGTCTCCCTGGTTTTTTTTTTTTTTTTTCTTCAAGATTTTATTTATTTATTTGACAGACAGGTCACAAGTAGGCAGAGAGGCAGACAGAGAGGTGGTGGTGGGGAAGCAGGCTCCCTGTTGAGCAGAGAGCCTGAAGTGGGGCTTGATCCCAGGACCCTGAGACGATAACCTGAGCCAAGGCAGAGGCTTAACCCACTGAGCTACCCAGGCACCCTAGGTTCCCTGTATTTGAAATGAGGGCTTGATCATTTCCATATCAGAAAGCTATGCGGATTAGATGAAATAACATGTAGAACACCAAATACTGTGTTTGACATAGAGTACGGGCTCAATAAAGGCTTAGTAACTACAGAACTCCGGAAAACTACAGCTCCAATCGGAAAACCAAAACTCCCTGAAATTCCAAAGCAATGGAAGTTTACTTTTTGGTGCAGTACAAAGGATGAGTCAAAGGCCCAGGGTTTCCTTTTCCATTTAAGTGGGTATACTTGACCTGACCAGTTTGTACAAGTCCTGTGAGGCATGATTCACACAACATACATGGGAATGGAACCCCTGAGTTGGACCTCATATCTTGGTTGTCTCAATTTCCTTAATAAGATATGTATGTTAATAATTATTTTTCAGGGATTTAAGGATTAATTGAAGCAACGTTTATAAAATTTCATGCCCAACATATGGTAGGTACTTGATAGTGTTATTTTGTTTTTGAAAACTAAAAATAATATTTGTTCCTTAATGTCATGTATAGCATTAGATCTAAAATTATTTTAGTTAATGAATATAGAAATATATTATACCTAACTTAGTTTGAAACAATAGTGTTTAGAGCTACGAAGGCCTGGAGAAAATTGTCACTTTATTAAAAAAGCAAAATAATCTCCAAAACTTTAATTTTCCATCCATTCTTTTTAAAAGATTGTATTTATTTATTTGAGAGAGAGAGAGTGAGCGAGAGCACACACGAGTGACAGAAACAGAGACAGAGACAGCATGAGCCGGGGGAGGGGCAGAGGAAGAAGAAGATTCCACTGAGCTGGGAGCCTGATGCAGGGCTCAGTCCAGGACTCTGGGATCATGACCTGAGCTGAAGGCAGACGCTTAGCCAACTGAGCCATCCAGGTGCTCCCAGTTTTCCATTCTTAATTTTAAATTCACTTTCCTTCTTCTGGTGTCCATTCTCTGTATCCCCACTGTCTTGCATCTCCCCACTCAGATCTGCCAGTTTTGAAAAGTGGCCCAGGGTCAGCCCAGGTGCAGGGCAGACCAACACCATCACATGGTGATGGTGGAAAACCTTAGAAGCAGCCACATTAAAGTTCCACTGGGTTCTGTGGCCAGGCAGCTGGGGCAGAACATACATGGTAGGGTTACCCACTAGCACCAGGTTACCCATATCCCAAATTCCTCTACAGTTCTTCCTCCAGGGCCAATACAGACAGTGGTGTAGCCTGTTCACTGGGAAGACGGGGTGGGAGATGAATTCAGCCTTCAGGCACTCTGCCACCAAGCTGTCTATGGTGTGGTGTGTACACACCAGGAGAAGGGGTGTCTTTACCTAATTCACACAAAGACATCCCCTGGGGTAGCAGAAACTCTGCCTTCTTTTTGGGAATTCCTTTAAATTCACACAACGTGGAAAAATAGAGGTCCTTTTATTCCATTCTAAGGACTAATTATTATTTCAGAATGTGATTCCTACCTTCCCTCCTCTGCTCTGTTGTTGCTAAGGCTTTTCAACTTACTTGGGATGTATTTTCCTCATCTCTTTCCCCACTTTCATCAAAGGCAACCTACAAAACTCATCTCAGACCTCCTCATTATGAAATTTTCGTGTCATCTTGTGGCAGACACATCCTAAAAAGACCTCCAAGTGAGTCATGCTTTTGTGTCATTCTCTCCTCTGAAGTGTAGGCAGAACTTGTGACTTGCTTCTGGCCAATAAAATACAGTAGAGAGAATGGGATAGTTACTTCTTTGGTTATCTTAAGTTACATAAGACCCTGCCTTAGCAGATGGGAGAGGAGATTCTCCTGCTGGCCTTGAAGAAGTAAACTCTTAGTAAATTTGAATAGAGCAGAAAGCATTTTATTTAGGTAAAAAAAAAAAAAAAGAGTTTATTCTGGAATAGCAAAGGAATCACAATTTGGGATAATCCAGCGACAGTGAGCCACAGGCAAGTCCAAAGAAACAAAGAGAAGGTCAACTTTTCTTAGGCTTTAAGAGGAAAGTGGGGGAGGGATGATGTGAACTGAAGTTCACCTAGAAGAATGAGGGTTGACTGCTGTGGTGGTTCTCATTGGCAGCAAGCCATGGTTTCTGCCTTGTTGCTGGGCAGGAAGAGATCTTCTCTCTTTTGCCTTAAAGCAGGAGAGAAAATTCCTATGCGAAAAATGTCCTCCCTTGTCAAAATTATTCTTATCTTGTTTTTTCCTATAGGTTAAGCAGGCTGCCATAGCAGTAGGTGTGAGAAAGCTCCCCTTTCAGGGCTTCTGACTCCATTTTGAATAAGGTCTCCTTTATCTGTTTCCCTGTGGCCCCATCTGAGAAGGCTGGGCAGAGGCTGTGTGGCAAAGACATGTGGGCGGCTCCTAGGAAATGAGAGAGCCCTGGAGTTAAAAGCCTGACAGCTAGCAAGAAAACAGGGGACCTTTGTCCTACAGTCACAAGTACCTGAATTCTGCCAACAACCACAGGAACTTGGACAAGCGCCCTGAGCTCCAGGTGAGAATGCAGGGGAGCTGACTTCTGATTTCCATCCCAGAAGACACTGAGTAGAGGACCCGGCTAAGCTGGACTTTGATCCCTAGAAACTGAGGTAATCTATCTATCTTTCTATCTATCTATCTATCTATCTATCTATCTATCTATATGTTTATTTATTTTAAAAGATTTTATTTACTTATTTTCCAGAGAGAGATGGCAAGAGAGGGAATACAAGCACGGGGATTGGGAGAGGGAGATGCAGGCTTACTGCTGAGCGGGGAGCCCGATGTGGGGCTTGATCCCAGGACCCTAGGATCATGACCTGAGCTGAAGGCAGATGCTTAATGACTGAGCCACCCAGATGCCCCTCAGTAGGTGCTGTTTTAAGCTGCTAAGCTTGTGGTAATTTGTTTCACAGCAGTAGAAAACTAATGGCACTGCCCTCCATGGACATTAGCGCACAAACAAGTCCCCGACTGCCCATATGACGTGTTGTAATATTGCTGTACCTTGATATTACCTTTATTGCCATATCTCTCGGACTACATTGTTATTGATTATTCAATTGTCTGTTGATTATGCTTGGTTGGATGACCCCAGGTTATAACAAACATCTAGGCAGAGAATCAAGACATATAAAGCAATATGTATTTGTAGAACAACTCCAGAAGTGAAGAGAGCTACTTGGCCAGGTAATATCTCAAAGTTTTAGTCTTTGTCCAACTGAGAATAGCTGGACAGTGTTGTCAGGTGTCTTTAACTTTGCCTTTAATTGCAGCCCATGAAAAAGGAATATATGCCGTTGTGTCCATTTCCATTCCTATAATGGAGAGAGGAGATAAAGAGACAAATTTTGGTAGTTTATAGGATAAGGAAATGTATGAAGGAAAAATACATCTTCACGAGGTTAGGGAACAATTTTTATTGATTTGAAAAGTGTTTAGCATTGCCATGCACTTTTCAAAGAAAGGCATATAACTTTTGCCTTTTTATATTAAAAAATATAGAATTGCCATATTTTCCCCCAAATCAGCATCTCATTTTTTAAAATTTCAACCAAGTGAACAGATCAACATGGTCACATAGGTTGTTCCCAACTTCAGCTCTCACAAGAAGACCAGAGATAAGACACTATTCTAAAAATTCCAGGAACCCAGAGGTGGGCTGAAGCAACAGGGCCACCACCTGCCACCCCACCCCTGCCTCTGATCACAGATATCTGGAAAGACCACATTTGAAGGGTAATAAGAGGGGCTACACTCTATTTTACCTCTCTTCCAGGACTGCATAGTGCTGTATCAAGGGGACACTTCTGGGCTTATGGTTTCTCCAGGGGGAAAAAAGAACCCAAGGTGAACATCCAGCTTCCCCATCATTGTCAGGCATTTTCCTAGATGCCCACTTGGACATCACCACCTAGGAATCACTGGGGAGATCTGCAGGGCTTGACAACTGAATCAGACAGGAATGGAGAAGAGGGGCAGGGCTTATAGCAATCAAAGCTGTACCTGTTAGGATAGCTATTACCTAAAGGACAAGAATAACAAGTGTTTGGGAGGATGTGGGGAAAAGGGAAACCTATACACTGTGGTGGAAATGTAAACTGGTGCAGCCACTATGGGAAACAGTGTAGAGGTTCCTCAAAGAATTAAAAATAGAACTGCCATATAATTTAGCAATTCTCCTGGGAAACATATTCCAAAGAAATAAAATCACTACCTTGGGGGTGCCTAGGTGGCTCAGGTGGTTAAGTGACTGTCTTTGGTTCAGGTCATGATCCCAGAGTCCTGGGATCGAGTCTCACATCAGGCTCCCTGCTCAGCGGAGAGTCTGCTTCTCCCTCTGACCCTCTCCCCTCTTGTGCTCTCTCGTGCTCTCTCATGCTCTCTAATGTTTGAAGCTTTAACTCCATGGTTATAATTTACAGCACTGCTTTTGACAAAGAATGAGGCCCATGCAAACTTAAATATTTTAAAATAACAAAATCTTTAGTTTTTTTTTTTTTTTTTAATGGTCCCAGTGGAAGGACCCAGAACCCATATACCCTTAATGCTTCATGAAATCCTCCTTTTCATCTCCTGCTCAACTCAGCTGGAAAGAACAGCCCCTTATTCCCTTCCAGCTCACTATCTTTTCCCCCATCCACTCCACTGTCAAACACAAGTCTAGATACATTTGTTCCTATTTGTCCTATACCTCTGAGCTCTTTATTATGTAAATTGACTGCATTTCTTTGCTAAGTTTTTGCTTCTCTTAAGAATATTCTTATATTCTAGGGACGCCTGGGTGGCTCAGTTGGTTAAGCAGCTGCCTTTGGCTCAGGTCATGATCCCAGCGTCCTGGGATCGAGTCCCACATCAGGCTCCTTGCTCCGCAGGGAGCCTGCTCCTCCCTCTAACTCTGCCTTCCACTCTGTCTGCCTGTGCTCGATCTCGCTCGCTTTCTCTCTGACAAATAAATAAATAAAATCTTTAAAAAAAAAAAAAAGAATATTCTTATATTCTAAATCTGCGCGATTCTTCCAATTTCCTAGTATCATGGTGGCTACTGAGCACTTGGGTTTGGCTAATCTAATTTGAAATATATGGCAAGTATACACACTGAATTTCAGTGTGAGAAAAGACTAAAATATACCATTAATTAATTTTTTATATTGATTGCATATTGAAATAGGATCTTGGATATAAGAGGTTAGATAAAATATATTAACATTTAAAAAAATAAACTGAGTGCCCAGGATTCACCTTTATCTAACATTTCAGAAAGCTTGAAGTGAACAAAAACTTTACTTTTACTCTTCAGTATTTTAAATATTCAAACTCTTTTTTCTCTAGTGCATGAGCCCGACATTTCTCAAGTTTTCATTTTGATCATTATAGCCTCAATAAATGAACCTATTTCATTGCCATCAAAAGAAAAAAAACCTTATTACACCACAGCATCAAAAAAGATTATGAATAATTATTCATATAAGCTAAGTCTGCAAGGCAATTAGAAGAGCAATTCACTTTTATTTTTACTGTATCTGCAAAATTCCTCCTCTGACTGTGCTTCCAAATATGAAAAATAGATATTACCTGATTTTCAAATGGAAAGAGATGAAGAGAAAAGCTGCCTACAAAAATCAAATCTATCCAATCAAGTGCATTATTCTGAGGTATATCTGATTTTATTCTTTCTCTCCCTATCTGTTCCATCATTTAGGAATAAAATGAAGTCACTGAACCATTTTGATTTGGGGCCATTTGTTGAGCTGATCTGAGTTAAGTCAGGAAGTAGGTGATGCTGGTGCCCAGTCTTTTTTTTTTTTTTTTTTTTAACTACCTTATTCTGTTCCATTCATCTGCATGGTCCTCAGGCCATTGGGGAGGATCCCCCACTGAGGTGACACCCTCCTCCTTCATGGACCTAATCCCACTTCAGAAGTCTCCTCCCTCCCAATCCAAAGTTACCTGTGCCTAGTCTCATTTCCTCATCATTTTATTAGGTAATAGGCTAGCGGTTCAAATAATTGAGGTTGTTCTGAGAAGTTAATGGTTTTTCCTCTTGAAAGATGGCAATTCCTTATTTTAGATGACACTTTAGACTTCGCAAAATTACCTCCCTGTGCATCTCATTTGACATTCTCAGTAACCTAGAAAGCAGGTATTTCTTTCCCTACTTTGCCGAGGAAGAAGCTTGAGAGACTTAATGACTCCACCAAGGTTAGGTAAGTAATTATGAGAGAATCAGGGCTTTTGGTTCAAGACTTTTCCCTTATAATGTAACTGGCCAGCACATGGGTAATCTATTTTTAGCCAAAGAAGAGCCAATGTAATGTCAGGCACGATATTAGGCTGGAGGGGATTATCTTATTACTATTACTATTTTTTAAAGATTTATTTGAGAGAGAGAGTATGCACACATTCATGAGTAGGGAGAGGGGCAGAGGCAAGGGAGAGAGAGAATCCTTAAGCAGACTCTCTAGTGAGCTCGGAGCCTGAACTGTTGGAGCCTGATCCCAGGACCCTGAGATCATGACCTGAGTCAGCCACTCAACTGATTGAGCCATCTAGGTGGAGGGGGTTATATTATTAAAGAATCCTCTTGTTACCCCTCAAGTCATATCATATTGCTAATGCCCTTTTTTGCTTTTACTAGTGATTCCTATTTAGCAGCCTGCATGGCAATGACCTGTGATGTTAAAGCAAATGTTAGCACCTCATCTCAGACTGAATTCAAATTTCTAGTAAATGGGGAAAAACCGATAGTTTAAAAAAGCCCACTGGTGATGATTATGCCCATCCCTGGTTCAAAACCATTATCACAGACCCTGACCAGTAATTTTTCCCTTATTGTGTGGTAAAGGGCTCAGTGCAATTTTGGTCTGACCTCAGTCTAACTCTTGATAAAGCCATCTCCCCCAGCAGGCTTTCCTCTGTATGAAAGAAAGTGAATGACCCTGAGGCAGGCATCTTGTGATCAGTTTCGACACGCAGCAATGAACTAATCCCGCACTGAGGTTGCTTCCCAGCATTCCACTAGTAACAAATCAGGAAATAGGGTTTAATAAACGGATTACTAGAATTGTAGGATAGCTAGAATGGAAACCATTTGGAAGTAACATATTCCTAGAGTTTTCAAATACTGTAAGCTATTTTCGAAAACTGAGCATTTGCTAAGGGGTCAGTGGTGGTATAGATTCCTTTTGGGTGAGACTGAGAATTTACATAACACTCATACTTCTATTTTCTCATTTTCTTCCAAATAAAGCATTTGTTTACCACTTCTCTTCCTTACCACTCTTCTTTAAATGAACTATTACTACCCCTTTTCAGAAGATGAAAGGGTATTCCAGTATTAGTTATGCATTACTGTATAAGAAATTGTAAAAAATAATTTATTGGCTTAAAATAATTTAAGTTGTTTGTGATTCTATGAGTCATCCATTTGAGCAGTTTTTTTTTTAAAGATTTTATTTATTTATTTGACAGACAGAGATCACAAGTAGGCAGAGAGGTAGGCAGAGACAGAGAGAGAGAGGAGGAAGCAGGCTCCCCGCAGAGCAGAGAGTCCGATGTGGGGCTCGATCCCAGGACCCTGGGATCATGACTTGAGCTGAAGGCAGAGGCTTTAACCCTCTGAGCCACCCAGGCGCCCCATCTGGGCAGTTTTTAAGCTCAGCTGGACTGATGGTCTTTCCCGGGCCAGTCACTTGGCTGTGGTCTTCTGGTGGCTTAACTAGAAAGATGGGCTCACTCACAGAGACGTGATTAGCAGTCTGTCATGCTAGGGTGCTCTGCTCCACTCCAAATGATCTATCCAGTAGGCTAGTTCAGAATTATCCACACTGTGGTCTTAAGTTTCCAAATGGGGTCAAAGAGAGCAATCCCTACTGTGCAAGTACCTTTAAGTCTTTTTTCTTCTCATGTTTGCTAATATGCCTTTGGCCAAAGCAAGTCAAATGGCTAAGTCCAGATTCAAAGGGTGGAGGAAAAACTTCACTTCTTGATAGGAGGAGAAGCAAGGTCACATTGCACATGTGCCTGTATATGAGAGGTCACCGTTGCAAAAGACATACCACAATTGGCAAAAATTGATATATGGTTACTTAAAACACAGAGAAATTCAGATGACAAATATCCTAAGAAATAAGAATAGCACAAAGGAACAGAGTAGATTATAAAATGAAGCATTTCTTCTAAGCATCTTGCAAATACAAGTTTAAGTAAACATTTTCTTAATATCATTCAAATCTTGGTTTTTCCCTCCAAAATGGTTTTATCCATTGGGAAAGATTATGTTAAACATCATTTAAATATTTAAGCCCTGAGGCATACCAGGTCATGAATTGTATTAACTTGCACAAAATGAAAGTTTGCATAAATGGCCAAACATAATTTCCATCCTGGAATATTTTATCATAATTATGAAGTATGAGTGAATCGCTTGAGCGAACTAGAAACATGTCACCAGTTCAGTGCTCTGACTGCAAAATGATCAGTATTTACTCTCGAAAGCTTCACTCAAGTAATGAGACACATTAATTCTGAGCAGGGTTTCAGTTATTGCTCTGAATTTAATCTGATCTTTTAATTCTTCTCTGCCTATAAAAAATTCATAGACTAGAGTTTGATGTATCCCATGTTCCTGGTAAGCACACACCTTGCTTCTAATTTGAGGTATATTTAAGAACAAAACAGGCAAGGAAAATGCTTGATCTTGCTATAAAGTACAAAGTACATGACCAAAGAGAGCTCATTAAAGTCAGAAAACACCTTATGTGAAATTTTATGAGAATCTCTGCCTAACCACTCTTGTGATAGTGTACTTACTTTGGAATTAAACTACTACAAAAAGACTCCTTTTTCCCTCTCTACTTCCCAACATTTGACATCAGTCACTGCTGTCACTTTTTAAAGGTTTTATTTATTTATTTGAGAGCACGATGCAGGAGCACAAGTAAGGAGAGCAGCAGGCAGAGGGAGAGGGAGAAGCAGGCTCTCTGCAGAGAGCCCAATGCAATGGTTCTCGATCCCAGGACCCTGGGATAATGACCTGAGCCAAAGGCTGATATTTAACTGACTGTCACCTAGGCACCCTTCTTTAGTTTGTCTTCCTCTTTCTTGATACCTCCATACAAACTCACTCCAATTCAGTTTGTCCATTAATTTAATCTATGGGCTACTCATGCCTGTCCCTCACCAACCTCTCCATGGCTTTTTTTTAATGTAACTTTTACTTCACTGCTAGAAACTTTGTCATCTTCAGACTTTCTTTATTCCTTCAGGGGAAATGTGGCTTCTTTAAATAAGATTATATATAACTATATGAAATATCATGTATATAAGTAGAAATAGCTCTAACTATAACTGTAACTATGTAACTCTACATATATATGTATGTATATATATATGGTTGCCTTCTTTTGTTATTCTTGTACACTCAGAAAGGCTCAGCCTGTTCTCTGCATTTCAAAACCTTTTCATTTCAATTATATCCTGCCATTGCTTCACTTAGACATTGTGTTCATGCTACTGGTCACATTATTCTCTCATATTTCTTCTTATCTTCCAGTCAATACTTAGCGAACTTAATATCCACGTTGAGCACGAGACATTGCATCACAGTTTTTTTGCTCAATATACTGCCAGCAAACTTACCTTCCACTTCCTAATATCATTAATTACTATCGTATCCTGGATTTTGCCATTATCCACCTTGCCCCCGGTCACAGTCTGCTAACTTGTTTTTAGGTGACAATTACCTGATATTTGCATCTCTTAAGTCTTATTCTTACTTTCTTCACGAACAGGTCCTTTCTCTCTTTGCCTAGTTTGCACTTCTACTTTGGTGCAGTAGAAAGAGTAAGACTCAGACAGTCTGAGCCTCAATATTCTTCCACCACATGGTGGCTGAATGATCCTAGCTCACTGCTTTGGGTCTCAACTTACTCTTTTTGGCCATGGAAACAAAATAAAAATCTATTTCGCAAGATGAAATGAATTCTCAAAGCACCAGAGTTGAAGTCCTGGTGAGGATTATTGAACATATAAATCTTATTGGAGTTATTATTTGCTGTTGTAAGAACAAAAGAAGCATTTTAAACAAAGTATTATAAGTATACTTTGTATACTTATGCATCATGCCATCAAGCCTGCCTGGTCATTTTGCAATAAGATAAAATGATGCCACATTTGTGGGCATGGTGAAAAAGTTGTAGGTGGTCTGACAAGTGCAGGTCTGACTATGCTTACTGCCTAGTCTTTGGTGAGCACCAAGTGAGCTACTATTTGGCAAACATTTGGGCACATGAATTTATTTACTGCTTTGCTTTTCTGTGGTACCATTTCCCAGTGTAACATTTGTTCCATCTGCTTTTGCTTCTAACTCATGGAATGTTTCTGAAGAAAGTCATTCAATGGTGAAATAATTTATTACACTGTAGATTGATGATTTCTAATTTTAGTTGGGTTTTTATTACTACTTCTTTCTTCTCAAGCTTCCAATATCACTCTTTCTCTTCATTCAGGTCAACTGATGTCACGAACTAGATTTAGATATTTTAACTGGACTTAGCAGCTTTCCCCAAAGGTGGTTACTTTCACATCATGAGACCTTTGTTTTTAATTAATGATGTATCATCCCTATCTCTTTCCAGGTAACTCATAGAGATAAATTTGTGTCCTTTATTTTTAAATTCCTTTACATCTGATTACTTACCAAATCCTATTCTCTCTTATATTTTTCCCATTACATATTTTTATGTGCCTCAGTTCAAGTTCTTACTCAGTTTCCTGCATGTTTTTTTCAGAGTGGACTTTTCTCCAGAGCCATGCCTCTTGACAGCCTGCTGTACCCTGGGCCCACATATTAAAGGCACTGCTTAGCCTCAATCATCGTTTGGTTTTAAAAAACATGGCTGATAAATTATCTGAATTTCATATCCATCAAAGAAGACATGAGATAATTTGGTCAGAGTAAGAAGAGCTAAAAGAAGTCTTTTCATTTTTAAGACTTAGCTGAGGCATCATTTCCTCAAGGAGATCTTCCTTGAGGGATAAATGTTCCTTTTTAACGTTTTTATGTTATTTTTACTTACCTTTATTCTACTGGTTACCATATTATATTAAAATGATCTCTTTAGGTACTTGTTTCTCCTACTGGACTATGAACTTTTCAAAGGTAAGGGCTGTGTCACTCAATTTTGTACCTACAGTGATGATACAGGCATCTTTGTGAGTATTCAGTACAGATTTTTTGACATGGGTTGCTATAAAGTGATGAATCTGGACCTCAGTCCATGGACTTTATCAGTAAAGATAAACTCAGATACACAAGTGAGCTAGGTGGAAAAATCTTCCTAGTCCCTTCTTGAATTTTTGATATTTCTTTTGTTAAATTATCTTTAATGAGGTTTTACCTTATTTAAGTTGCAGTGTAACTTTACACAAATATGCTATTGAGTTCTTCAGTACCTGATCAAGAACCATCAGTCAATACTTTGCTAAGTTATGATGTCTGTGATTGCTTCCCACTGGTACTATTTTTAAAAGTATAACTTGGAGATCACATTATGGAGACCCATCTATACTTGTATTGGTGATGTTGTATTCGGTGATGTTGAAAGTGTCGAAGCAAAGGAATGTCTAATTTAACAGATGCATTCATTGGTTTTGCTTTTGTCATTAAATGTGATGGGCCACAACAGCTGCGTCTTTATGGAAAGACTCATACAATGGAAACATAGAGCCCTTGGAACCAATGAGTCCCTTACATCGGTCAATCAAAAACACAGATTAAAAAAAAAAAAAAGGATCTGAAGAAGTTTCAATTTAAAGCCTGGAATTTTACCAAGAGTAAGGTTTTCTCCAATCCATATTCTTTTTGATCCATTCTAGGAAATTGCTTTTTAGAATGTCAAATAAAAGGAGCCTTACATAATGAGCAGCTTTGGTGAATCCATTTGTACTGGAATTGGTGGTGCTTATTTGTAACTTGGAGCAGAATGAGAACAGAATCAGTCTTTTTAAATGATGTCATATAGTCCAGAATTGCTGACATTTATTCTAGTAATTTGAAGTGGGTAATGAAGGAATTGGAAGCTACTCCATTTTCCCTCAACATGCAACTGGGTGAATCTACAGATGTTTTAGTGATCTCATTTTCGGATTTTCATAGATTATACCTGTGCCGATATCACTGTATGGGGCTTTTTCGGAAATTATGTCATTGACTTCTTCAAAACGGTTAGTTATTTTGCTAAGAAAGAATTCAATTGGAAGAAAATTCCATCTACTCTACCTGTAGAGGGAGTATCTGTAATGCTTGACAATATATCTGTTTTTGTTGATTTGTTGAAGAATGATGTCCATTCTTCATTCTCCATTAGTATATATGGCATCAAAGATTCTGAGAAGAATCCTAAAGGAGTCTTTGTTTATGTGCCATGAAAGTCATCCACATTAGGAGAGCCAGAATCTTAAATCAGCATATTGTCAATTAGTTTGTTAGGATATAGTAAGTAGCAAAATAGAAATATGTCTTTAAAAATAACCATGTAATATATAAATCCATACATTTACACACACATATAATAATAAATATGCTTTTAATATTATGTTTTAAAATGCATAATAAATACACAATAATACATAAGTCAATTCATATAAATATATGTTTATCTTTAAAATATACAATATATATACCTTTGCAGTGTGCATACATTTACAAATATATAAAAATTAATATACATGTCCTGTAAATATGCATTGCCTTCTAAGAAGAGCAATTTACACTGTGATCAGCAACATACACGAATGCCTTGCTCTAAAACCCTTGCCACCACTGGGCACCATCATTGTAAAAATATTTTCCACTTTGACAAGTGAGAAGAGTATATTGTTATGATCATTTTAATTTTCAATCCTCTGATTATTATTGTGACCAATTTTTAAAGTACCTTAAGTATTTACTTTTTGAGGTTGATAGTTTACATACATTGCCTATTTTATTTTATTTTTTAATTTAATTTTATTTTTTCAGTGTTTTCAAGATTCACTGTTTATGCACCACACCCAGTGCTCCATACAATACGTGCCCTCCTCAGTACCCACCACCAGGCTCACCTAACCCCCACCATCCTCCCCTCCAAAACCCTCAATTTGTTTTTCAGAGTCTACAGTCTCTCATGGTTCGTCTTCCCCTCCAATTTCACCAACTCGCTTCTCTCCTTCTCCCAATGTCCTCTGTATTATTCCTATGCTCTACAAGTAAGTGAAACCATGTGATAATTGACTCTCCCTGCTTGACTTATTTCACTCAGCATTATCTCCAGTCCCATCCATGTTGATACAGAAATTGGGTATTCATCCTTTTTGATGGAGGCATAATACTCCATTGTATATATGGATACTATCTTCTTTTTCCATTTGTCTGTTGAAGGGCATCTTGGCTCTTTCCACAGTTTGGCGACTGTGGCCATAGGTGCTATGAACATTGGGGTATAGATGGCCCTTCTTTTCACTACAAAAGTATCTTTGGGGTAAATACCCAGTAGTGCAATTGCAGGGTCATAAGGAAGCTCTATTTTTAATTTCTTAAGGAATCTCCACACTGTTTTCCAAAGTGGCTGCACCAACTTATATTCCTACAAATAGCGTAAGAGGGTTCCCCTATCTCCACATCCTCTCCAACACATGTTGTTTAGTGTCTTGTTAATTTTGGCCATTCTAACTTGTGTAAGGTAGTATCTAATACATTGCCTATTTTAATATGGAAGTGTTTATCTTTCGCTTAATGATGTCTCTGTATTCTCTATGTAGTATGGATATTAAGCCTTTCTCAGTCATATATATTGTGAATTTTTTGTTCATCTCTTGTCTTTTAATTTTGTTTATGATGATTTTTTGAATGCTTTTGCTCCTTAGAAATGTGTAGGTCATTCAATTCAATAAGCCCATGGAAAAGTCCTAATTACACTTTTGATTGAATTGACCCTGAGAGAAGAAATCTTAGAGAATTTGGTTTTGAGATAGGCAGATTGGTTGGAGTCCTGTACACATGGTGGTGATTCTTGCCTCTTATCTTCCCCACTCCTTAATTTATTATAGGTCATTCATTCTTATACCTATTGAAAATCATCTGGGGGTTATAGTGCCCATTTACAGATAGTGAACTAGAAGCACAGAGTCCCAGCTTTTTAGAAGTTTAATGAAATAAGTCAAGCAGAGAGAGTCAATTATCATATGGTTTCACTTGCTTGTGGAGCATAAGGAATAACACGGAGGACATTGGGAGAAGGAGAGGAGAAGGAGGTTGGGGGAAATCGGAGGGGGAGAGGAACCATGAGGGACTGTGGACTGTGAGAAACAAACTGAGGGTTTTGGAGGGGAGAGTGTTGGGGGTTAGGTGAGTCTGGTGGTGGGTACTAAAGGAGGCACGTATTGCATGGAGCACTGGGTGTGGTGCATAAACAGTGAATCTTGAAAACACTGAAAAAATAAAATTAAATTAAAAAATAAAATAGGCAATGTATGTGAACTATCAACCTCAAAAGGTAAATACTCAAGGTATTTTAAAAATTGAAAAAATAAAATAGAGTTTAAATTAAAAAAATTAAAAAAAAAAAGAAAAACAAATGCTAAAAAAAAGAAGTATAGGATTTTCTCTGAGTGGAGTTTTTGCTGAAGGATATGAGAACCTTATTTCATGACCTGTATTCACCCGTGTTAGCAAGCAACACAGATTCAGTCCAGTTGTCTACAAAGCATCTTGATATTTTCAGTGAAACCAAGTTATCAAATATTCTGTCTTACTGCATTGGTGAATGCCTCATTTCATGATAATCCATGTATGGAAAAATATAACTCAGAGTCTAGTGCTTATTTTTGAGGATTACCCATGTTGGCTACATGATGTGGACACTGAAGTATGGCACAGATATTGAATGAATGGGAAAGAGAGATTTTTCAGGCTCGTAAAAAAAAGAGTGGGATTCAACCACAAGTTTGCTTAAGGAGAGAGAGTAAGGATTCCAGTGGGGTGTAAATTCTTCTTAGTGAGTGGTGCCTCAGAGGTCTGATGGTATAAATGGTATAAATACACTCCCTAAGACAGCATCTCATCCTAAGAAAAGAATGGAATAATTGAACACAAAACCTGCCTCCTTCCACTTTCTTTTTTTTTTTTTAAAGCTAAGTAGTGTGCTCTTTGGAGCCCGTCTCTTCAAGGAAACTGCTGCTCCAGTATTTAAGAGAAGAGAAGAGGTCAGGTCAGGGGCACAACAAACTAGTATGCTTTAAAAAGTGATAGCAAAGGGGGTCTGGACAAGAGTGAGTTGGCAAGGAAAGAGGCAGTGACAGATGGAAAACTTATCTTTTGTGTCAGAACCAGATTTGATATATATAGACCAAGCTGTTGGGATCTTTTGTCTTTGCCCTGGATTGTGGGGTCCTGACAGAAGAACAAGGAATCCTGTTTCCCAGGAGTAGTGGTGATTTTATCTTGATTTTTTACTTGATTTTTTATCATAGTTAAGTTGCTAGAATAATGAAATGGCAACTTTCTTGGTTCTTCAGGCTTTTTTTCTTCTTCAAGGCATAGGCATGGGTTCTATATTTCTCTCTAATTACAGGGCATTAAGTTAGAACTAGCAGTTTACACCTTACAAATGAATCTCACCTAGTTAATATCTCCAGTCAAAGTTTTATTATACTATATTACGTTCCAGAGATTTTGTAAATTGAGATTTGGTAAAGTTGCCATTGTAAAATCTACCACAGAAATCAAATGGGAAGACCCCAGATGAAACTTACTAAGATTAGTTTTTAATAAAGAAACTAGGCTTGAATAAGAATAATTGTAATAAGATGACGGCTAGTATATGGACACTAACTGATTTATAAAAACTTTTGGCTTATTAACAGATCCTCTGGGAAGGGAGTATAACTTCATATTTTAAAAAAATTATAGGCTATTGAATAAAATAAAGACTGACGTTTCCCGCACATTCAGAAGGCTTTTAAGATGACCAACTAAAATTGGCACCGTGTTGCTAATGTATATAATAAAGAAATACTTGAATGGGGCCTGGGGATAGGTAGAACATGGAAGAGAAGAAAGTATGCATTTCATGTAAGTAGAATAAGGGCAAGAAGTAAAAATTTTAGAAACTGACTTGTTAAACATTCATTTGACAGAAAAAGAACTGTACCAATTTTTATTTCCTCTGATAGGGAATAGGGAGAAAACCCAGCTAGCCTAAATGAGTAGTAATAATTGTAACAGTAATAATAAAGCCACTAAGTATAAAATTCAGGTTATGGTTTATAGAGATTTATTTTTTAAATGTTAAATAAATCATATTAGCAGTGTCACCTGGTAGGAATTTTTAGAGACACTATTTTTAGCAAACAGATGAAAATGTATTATATTTAACAGGTCATTTTTGGGTAATTTGTACTTTTAGAAACTGATGCTATATTGTCTTATATGTTTGTTTACGCTTGGTGCCTGTCCAGACTAGTAAGCACTTCATAAACATGTACCTTTTTTTTTTTTTTAAGATTTTATTTATTTATTTGCCAGACAGAGATCACAAGTAGGCAGAGAGGCAGGCAGAGAGAGAGAGGGAGGGGGAAGCAGGCTCCCTGCCTAGCAGAGAGCCCAATTCAGGACTTGATCCCAGGATCTTGGGATCATGACCTGAGCTGAAGGTAGAGGCTTTAACCCACTGAGCCACCCGGATGCCCCTAAATATATACTTTTTTAAGGTAATTGAAAATTTAGCCACACTTATTAATTAGTATTCATTTCAATCACAAACTTTACAATGAGCATTTTCTGTGTGTCTGGCTTTTTGCTAGGTACGTTGTAGATCAATAATAAATACAATACCCTTGTGAGTGAGTCAGAGGATTTTTTTTTTTTTTTACAGCTTTATTACAGGATGGGTGACCTGAAATAGACTTTAGAGTGTTCTTTAAAGTGTTCAATTTGATAAGTTTATATACATGAAAATATACATACATACCTGTGAAACTGTCATCGCAATCAAGATAATGAACAGGCTCATCACCTTCAAAAGTTCCCGTGTGCTCTTTTTAAATTCCCTCTTCTACCCTTCTTCCTCTTGTCAGCAGTCTGGGATTCAGTTTTTTCCATCTCTAGACTGCCCTGCATGTTCTAGGATTGTACTCAAATGGGATCATATATTATGAACTATTTTTTCGCCTGACTTCTACTCAGCATGATCAAGTTGTGTATCAGCTGTGTGTTCCCTTCTACTGCTTAGTAGTATTCCAGTATATGGACATACCACAGCTAGTTTATCTATTCACCTCTTGATGGACATGGATTGTTTCCAGGTTTTGGAAAGCGTAACTAAAGCTGCTGTGAAGATTTGTACAATCTTTGCTTGGGTGCATGTCTCAGGTCTTTTAGGTAAATGTCTAGTGGTGGGATAACTGCTCATATGATAGGAATATGTATAACTTTTAAAAAAATTTCTTAACTGTTTTCTAAAGTGGTGGTAACATTTACATTCTCACATACCTGGTATGGTCAGGCTTTTTAATTTTGTTCATTCTTGTTCTTAAATTTTATTTAGGCAAGCATGAGCTTGAGTGCATTAGTCTGACCTACCGATTAAATAGCATTATTTGGGTCATAGACTACAACAGCAGGGAATCACTAGGAGAGGGTGAGATTAACACATTTACCAAATTTAAAAAAATATATCAAAGAAGAGTAAAGAGTTTGGCAACAGAGAAGCTTTATCCTATCAAATGTACTTTTTTTTTAAAAAAAAGACAATACTGTCAACAATGAACTCTAATGGAATTTTAATGATCTATTGCAGTCAGAACTGACTAAAATAAATAAAACTTTCTTATAAACTCATGCTAAACATTTAACTAAATATATCAAACATAAATAACATACTTTAAAATCCAATAGCCCAAGCAAAAATGTCAGAAAAGGTCTTCCACTCTTTTTTTCTTTGAAAAATAAACAGGTCTCCAGGAGAACAGAAGATTTTGGCCATCCTAATAGGTGCTGTTACGGGTCAAGTTGTTTCCCCCACAATGTCCTA
The DNA here is from genome assembly GCF_964662115.1 of Mustela nivalis. Taxonomy (NCBI): domain Eukaryota; kingdom Metazoa; phylum Chordata; class Mammalia; order Carnivora; family Mustelidae; genus Mustela; species Mustela nivalis. The sequence continues at coordinate 53,404,553 of NC_139021.1, forward strand.
AGCCCTGGTACCTCAGAATATGACCTTATCTGGGCATAGGGTTGCTACAGATGTAATTAGTTAAGATGAGGTCATGATGGGGTCAGATGTCCCCCTAATCCAGTATGACTAATATCCTTATAAATAGGGGAAATTTTGGCATAGATGAATATACACACAGAGAACACCGTGTGAAGATTGAAGTTATGCTTCCACAAGCCAAGAAGCTACAAGAGCTGCCTGGAACAGATTCTTTCTTGGTATTCATGCAACTTTTTTTTAGAAATGCCAAAAGTTTTCTAAGGAAACAGTTGCATTTTACATTCCCATCAGCACTCTCTGAGAAATCCCATTGTTCTGCATTCTCATCTGCATTTGGTATTGTTACTTTCAAGTTTATATTAGCCATTTTACTAGGTTAGGAAGTTTCATCTCATTGTAGTTAAATCTTTATTTTCCTAATGATGAAAAGTGTTGAACCATTTTCATATGCTTATTTGTCATCCTGTGTCTTCTTTGGTGAAACACTTAGCGGGATAATTCTTAGTGTTGAATCTGTTGATAGTTGATCTGTTGATAGACTCCTGGCTTATTTTCAACTTTTTGCTATTGTGAATTTTTCTGGGTAAACACTGGTATCTATTTGAGTCCCTGCTTTGAATAATCTTAGGTATATACCTAGAAGGGGAATTGTTGGGTCACATGGGTAATTCTATGTTTAGTTTTTGGTGGTAATTCTATATTTAACCTTTTGAGATAATTCGGTTTTTAAATTTTTTCTTTTTTTAAGAATTATTTGAGAGAGAGTGAGAGAGCGAGTGATGCAGGGGAGGAGGAGACCCCCCCACTGAGCACAGAGCCCACTACAGGATTTTGACACGTAAACCAAGATCATGACCCTAGTTGAAACAAAGAGTTGGACACCCAAACGACTGAGCCACACAGGTGCCCCTTAAATTTCTGTTTTTATATTTAAAGTGGGTCTCTTGTAGGCAGAGTGTAGTTGACACTTGCTTGTCTATCAATCTGGCACTCTTTGCTTTATAATTTAGATACTATGTTAATTTTCTAGAGATGCCATCATAATGTAACACAATCTTTGTTCTAGAAAACAATAGAAATGTATTTTCTCACAGTCTGGAAACTAGAAATCCCAACTAAGATATTATAAGGACTATGCTCCCTCTGCTGCCTCTAGGGAAGGGGTCCTTTGCCACTCTAGTTACTGGTACCCTCCCTCCCCCGTGTCCCTTAGCTTGTGGCCACCTAATTCCAATCTCTACCTCTGTCTTGACATGGTATTCTTCTTGTGTATCTGTATCTTCATATCATCTCTTCTCATTTTATAGGAATATCAGTCATATTAGGTTAAGAACTCACTCTACTTCAGTATGACCTCATCTTAACTAATTACATTAGCATTGGTCATATTTCTGGATAAGATCACAGTCTGAGCTACTGGGAGTTAGAACTTCAATAAATCTTTTTGAGAGACACAATTCAACCTATAACAGGTATCTTTGTCTATATAGGTTTAATGCTCATGTTAATATTTTAGAATTTAAAATCTGACACCCTTCTATTTGTCCTACCTGTCCCCCCCACTTTACTTTTTGCCTTCTTTTGGACTAAGTATTTTTATTTCCCTGTTGACATATTTTGTATAACCTCTCTTTTAAAAAAATCAATATTGTATATTTCACAATATTCTTCTTTAATTTATCACCAGCTGTCTTTGAGTAATATTGTATTATGTCATTTGTGGTATAAGAACTTTATAGCAATACACTTCCATTTTCCCCCTTCTTGGCCTTTGAGATTCTTTTATGTACATTTTATGTGCAATTCATGTCACATATCTCATTGTAGATTATTATTTTTTCTTAAAGCAGACTATTATTATTTAAAGATATGCAAATTCAAGAAATGAATTCAAAATTGACCTACATAGTCTATTTCCGGTGCTAGTCATTTCTTTGTGTAGTTCTAGATTTCCATCTGGTATCCTTTTCTTTCTGTTAAAATGAATTCCTTTGCCTTTTCTTTATTGTGTATTCTATTGATTTTGAATTCTTTCAGTTTTTTGTATGTTGTCTTATTTTTTAAACACTTTAATTCTGTAATAAATATGGACTGCAGATACTCTCAAAGAATAGTAGAGAGTTCCTTATACCCTGTACTCAGTTTCTCCCAAAGATAACATCTTGCATATTATAGTACAATATTAAAATGAGGAACTTGACTTTGATACAATCCATATGCCTGATTGATATTTTTGCTAGTTTTACACCCATGTGAGTATATAATTGTATGTAGTTTCATCACATGTAACCACAGAGATCCCTCAATACAATCCCTTTACAGCCACATACATGCCTCCTACCCATCCTGTCCTTAGCCCCTGGGAGCCATTAATCTTTTCTTCATCTCTGTAAATGTTGTTTTGTTTTAATAATATTTTAAAAATTCAATACTTTAAAAATCTTCCTCCATTGTCTGCTGGCTTGCGGTTTTTGAGAAGTCTGTCATTACTTTTTGCTCTCTTATATGTAATGATCTTTCTTTTGTCTGGTTGCTTTTAAGATTTTTACCTATATTATGGTTTTAAGCAATCTGATTATGATGTCACTTGATGTAGTTTTATTTATGCTTTAATTTTTTGGATCTGTGGGTTTAAAATTTTCAGCAACTTAAAAAAAGATTATCAGGGCACCTGGGTGGCACAGTCAGTTGAGCAACTGATTCTTGGTTTTGGCTAAGGTCATGATCTTGGGGTCATGATATTAAGCCCTGTGTTGTTTCCGCCACTCAGTATGGAGACTGTTTAAGTTTCTCTCTCCCTATCCTACTGCCCCTCCTCCCATGTGCTCTTCTCTAAAATAAATAAATGAATCTTAAAAAAAACATGTCATTATTTCATCAAACTCTTTTTTCCTTCCCCCTCTCTTTTCTCTTTTATGCATATTATAGAACTTGTAGTTGTCCACATCTCTGGAGCTTTATTTTTTAAATTTCAGTCTTTTTTGTCTCTCTGTTTCATCCTGAATTTTTATTGCTATGTCTTCAAGTTTACTGATCTTTTCTTAATATGTTGTTAATCCCATCCACTGTAATTTTAATTTCAAGCATTGTATTTCTCATCTTTATAAGTTTGATATGGGTCATTATTAGATCTTCTATTTCCTTATTTACATGATTGATAATTTCTCTAGTCTTTTTGGTCTCTCTCATATAGTTATAATGACTGTTTTAAAGTCCTTGCTTGTTAATTTTATTACCCATATTATTTATAGGTCTATTGCAATTGAAAAGTCATATTGTCTAGCTTCTTTGCCTAGCTCATAACTTTTATATTCAATGCCAGAATATGCCTTTTATAGAATGTGAATTTTACCTTGCTGTGTGCTAGAAGTTTTTGTGGTCTATAAAAGGTCCTTGGAAACAGTTTGATCTTTTTAAAGCTTGCTTTTATTTATTTATTTATTTTTAATGGGATGATGCAGCTTTTATTGTTTATCTGATTTTTTTCCCAGTGTTGGGACAATTGCTTCTGACTACCACACCTGATTCATCATGTACCATGAAGTTTTCTGCCTGAGCTATTGAGAACATAGAGCATCCCCAGCCTTGGGTGAGTCCCAAGGTTTCTTCCTTCCACGCCTCTTGGTTTTATTCTCCTGCCTTGGGTACAATCCAGACTTTATTCAGACATATGGTTAGTACTTCCTGAAGACTCCAGGGGTACCATCTACATATTTCAGGAACTCTCTCTCTTTGCAGGTCTCAATCTCTGTGGTCCTCTGCCTTGTGAACTCTAGTTACTTTGGCCTCCTTGGCTCTTCAGCTTGGACTCCTCAACTCAGGGAGAGTCCTGGAATCCACTTGTGTTCCAGCTTCCTCTCTCACTGTCTGGAAATCTCTGGGCAGTCAGCTGAAGTAATCAGAGGCCTCACATCATTTGTTTCTCTTTTTTCAAAAATGACTGTTCTGAATTCTTTTTTTTTTTTTTTTTTATTTGAAAGAGATAGAAAGCACACAAGCAGGAGGAGTGGCAGGCAGAGAGAGAAAGAAGGAGAAGCAGACTTCCCAGTGAGTAGGGGATCTGATGTGGGGCTTGATCCCAGGACCCTGGGATTATGACCTGAGCTGAAGGCAGACGCTTAACGACTGAGCTACCCAGGCACCCCTGTTCTGAATTCTTGATGTCCAATATTGGAACATCATGTTTTTATATGTATATATATATATCTTTTTATTTTTTCCCAGGAGGGAAGAAAAATCTGGTCTTTGTTATTCAATCTTGACAGGAAACAGAAGTCCCAATGAACATTTTTTAAATGAATAAATGTTAGTGGATTCACTCATTGTATGTCTATATGTGTATTTATATATATGCTAAATGAATATCTATATGTATCACGTAATCCTGAGTATGTCTTTCAAAGCTTTTACCCCAATTTAAAATTGTGCATTTATAATTTGCTTGCTCTGTTTTTTTTGGTCTCTCTAGCTATACCATAAGCTCAAAGAAGCACAGACAATTTATTATTCACTAATATACATCTGAGATGATGTCTAGTTCCTTGTTTTCATGAATAAACCAATGAATTAAAGATTTTTGAAGAAAGGTTTTTAGGCACAGATAAAATGCTGCTTACCTGCAACCCAAACTTTCAGAATTCAAACATGTAGAATAATAATTATTGAGGTGATATAATTTTGAAATAACAGAGAAAAATATGATTAAGATTATTATTTTATTTCCAGTGAATCAAAGGACCAACAATACTTGTGAAGCTTTATATAGAAAATTATTGTCTAAAAAAAGTATAATGGGCAGTAGTGTAAGAAACTTGATTTTTCAATTAAATAAATATTTTCTGTTTGTTGGTGAAAATCCAACTGTATTTCTTTATTGCCACTAAGACTGCAGGGCTGTGTCTCATTTAAATTCCTTTCTTGTACATGAAATAGCACATTATCTGCATCAAGGTAAGTTTATTATTTCATCAGGTGTAGGCAAAGGAGATATATATGGTGTTTGTGATAGCAAGTGATGATTATCACTATTATCACTGCAAACTTCCCCCATCCACCTGTTGTACTATACGTATTTTCTTTAATTTTCAAATTCTTGCTTGGATTTACAGACAAATGGATCAAAGACATTCCTTGAAATTGAATTTGGATAAGAAAAATTCCTCCCCTACACATTTTCAAACCATATGGTGTAACAGAAATAGAAACAAAATTGGGCTTTTGTTGATGATTTTCAATGGAAAATAACAAGAACTCATCATTTTTTAGGCAATTGATTTGAAGTTCAAGATCACCATAAAATTTTTATGATCAGCCTGATTTCACCTGAGTCTTAAAATTTGAAAGGGAGATGGTTTTTTAGCTGTGTACTATGAAAAGTGAAATAAGCGAATGTGGATGGGATAGCATAATGAACCCTCACATACTGTGCCCTGGCTCCAACAATCACCAGCTCACAACCAATCATATTTTATCTCTATCCTCACCAATTGCCCAGACTACTTTGAAGCAAATTCTATATTTATAATTTAAAAATCTTTCTCTATCTAAAAGATATGAATGTTTTAAAAATAATCACAACACCATTGTAACACTTACAAGTAAATTTTATTTTTATAATTAATTGTAATTGTGTTCAGATTTCCCTGTCTCATGGGCTTTTTTTTTTTTTTTTAAAGATTTTATTTATTTATCTGACAGAGAGAGAGAGATCACAAGTAGGCAGAGAGGCAGAGACAGAGGAGGAAGCAAGCTCCCTGCTGAGCAGAGAGCCTGATGTGGGACTCAATTCCAGGACTCTGAGATCATGACCTGAGCTGAAGGCAGAGGCTTTAACCCACTGAGCCACCCAGGTGCCCCTCATGGGTTGTTTTTAACATACAATTTGTTTGAATTGGTTCTAAATGAATCTAATGCATTGCAATTGTTTGATGTATCTCTCAAGTGCCTTCTTTTAAAATCTTTTTAAAAAAGATTTTCTTTATTTATTTGTATGAAAGAGAGAGAACAAACACAAGTGGGGGTGGGGGGAATGGCAGGCAGAGGGAGAAGCAGGCTTCCCACTGAGCAAGGAGCCCCATGTGGGACTCAGTCCCAGGACCCTGGGATCATGACCTAAGCCAAAGGCAGACACTTAACCAACTGTGCCACTCTGGGTTTCCTCTCTTAGGTGCCTTTTAATATATATTTTCATCCATCTCTTTTTTTCTACTTGCAAAGTACTTGTTGAAGGTATGAGTTATTTGTTCTGTGGAATTAATACAGTCTGTATTTTCCTGATCACATTCCTGTGATAGTAACTAACACTTCCCTCTGCCCCCTGTTGGTAGCAGGATCTAGAAGCTTGCCAAAATTCAGGCTTGACTTTCTTGGCAAGACTACTTCATAGGTAATGTTGTGTACTTACATCAAGACACACATGATATCTGGTTGTCTTTGTTTTAGTAATGTGGGCAGTCATGGACAATCAGTGCATAAATCATTAATTCATTAGTGTTTGTAAAATAATCGTATTTAAAAGTCCATCATTTTTTTCATTTATTAGCTATATTACTTCTCTAAAGACAAACTTTTCTCATTAACATTAGACATTTGTTACCCAGATGCCCAAGTCATACGGGAAAGACAGAATAAATGCTTCATTCTCTTTATTTACCAGTTTTCAGATTCGTTGTCTGGTTGCCTAGAATCCTCTAATTGTGATCAATGAGTTTTTGAAAACGAGAGATTGTTTTTATAGAATAATTAGGCCATCTGGTCATCTCTGGTCTAACTCTCTGATTCTTATAAGGATTCTTACTAATAACAGTAAAGAAATGAAGAAACATAAACTGAGATAAAAGAAGGCTCATGATGTACTAAAAGAATGCATTAGAATAGACACTACAATGACTTTCTGTCTCCTCTCTCTTTCCCAGTTGACATGTGAAACTAAAGCTATATCTTTATGTTTGAAAAGTTAAAAGGGATTTCCATTTTCCTTAAGATGGCATGATACATAATAAGTAGCTTTATCTTAAAAGTCAATCGTCAATCTCTTTAGAAATGATAGCAGAAATGTTCAGACGGGTAGATGGACCAAGGTTTGTTGGTTATTCTCTTGGATCTTTGACTAGTTTTTGGTATTGGCACTTGGACGAAAGTAAAGCACACTCCCTATAAGTGAAAGGTGCCAGAAACCATTGTCTATGAAATATTTCTAAAATATGACAGAATGATCTGTGAACAGCAAATTATTTCCACATTCAGTGTTGAATTTGCAGATGTACTTGATGCTTTTAATAATACTGTATGTGATCTACACCCAAGACCTAAAAATCGCACTGATTAGCTTGTCCTTTGCCTGGCATCCTCCCTCAATTTCATGCCTTCACTTCTGCTTATTGACAAGGGACTCATATTCCTTAAGATAGACAAGTTGAATGTTCCAGCTACTGAGTGAAGTAATTAAAACCCAACTTCATATGTCATCACTTTTGAACTGATATCCAAGTATGCATTGCCCAGGACACCAGGCAGCCCTTTACAGGAAATGCTTCTTGCATCTATATGGGTATCAGTCATTTTGATAATAACAACACCGTTACAGTGATTATCAGTGTAAATTATTTATGTTAGTGACAGGAACATGGGAGTTACATTAACCAACAACTGCTTAAATGCTACACAGCACAGGACTTATGAACACTTTTGGTCTTACTTGGATGCCTTTTCTTTCAGCTCAACTGGAGGTTTCATTCTTGTCTTTGGGAATATATCTGTTCCTATCTGTGGAGCACAGACCACAGTGCCCAAGGGACAATAAAACACCTTTCTCACTGGGAAGCTTAAGGATGACTGGTTCCATTCTCAGCCATCGTCATCAGTATAATCATGATCAGAACAATTATGTGTCGGTTGTTTACTGTGGATGAGGCTCTTTACAAAGTGTTTCACCTACGCTGCTGTTTAATATCCCAACCACACTGTGAAGTAAGCAAAGCTCTTTGCCCACCAAATAATTTGCCTCTGACTTCACCATGGACCGTTTGTCTCCTCCAAACTATGAAAGGTCACATTTTGGCCTCAGTTTCTTGATCTTGAAAATGTGGATGAAGAATATATCATTGTTAGGAGTGTTAAATGAGTTATTGGAGGCAGAGTGTTTGGAACAATGAGTGCTCTAAAATTATGAGCTGTTACAGGACTGCTGAGTAAAACAGTAACCTGAATAATGGACATTTACTTTGGCTACAAAAGAACTTGGCATAAAGAGAATATTCTGTACATTACTAAACTTGATGGTTTCTGGAAGACATGACACATCATCTTCTGTCTCTTGGCATTGCTGCCTTGCCATCTGTGGTCCAGCCCGTGCAGCCCCTGGAATTGCAACAACTAAGAAAGGGAATTGAGACTGGTGCTTTGAGGTGAGGGGACAAAAAGATTTCCAATCTCTGCCTCCTAGAATTCAAAGAGCATCTTTATTTGGATCAGTTTGTGCCTAAACCAACTCTGTATTAGTCAGTAGAAGCCAGATTATTCTTCAGTAACAAATTAAGCCTGAAATTGCTGGGCTCAGCCCAACAAAGATTTATTCCTGCTGGATTTTTGGCAGTCATCAAGGCAGAGAAAAGCACTTGAACTTTTTACTACTTCCGCCCAGAAGTGATATGTGTCTCTTTTGTTCACATTTAATTCTCCAGAACAAGAACATGTTCTTACCTAGCTATAAGAGGCCAGGAAATGTAGACAAGAAAATGGAATATTTAGCACTGCCTTCTCTACCACCTGCTCCGGATGGCTCCCGCATGCTTACTGACGATAGGTCTAAACATTCCAGTGATCCTGCAATTGTTGGTAACAAGGAGAGACTGGTGAAATCACCCCCAGATGGACTTCATGTTGTACAGAAGGGTGGGGTTTGGGTGTAACACTCTCTCACTAATTGGATCACAAGTGGGCATAGGATATAGATTGCAAAGAATAAATGCTGTCACAAGAAATCTGCCCCTCCCTCTCCTTCTGGAGAAGAAATCTGCTCCTCCCACCTCTCGTGCTCTCTCTCCCTCAAGTAAATAAACAAAATATTTTTTAAAAAATTTTTTATTTTTTATAAACATATATTTTTATCCCCAGGGAAATAAACAAAATATTTTTTAAAAAATTAAGTGAATGTGATATCCTGAGATCTCATAATGGCAAGTGCCAACCTGATGTTTGTGTACGCATGCATGTGTGGACTCGTGTGTGTGTGTGTGTGTGTGTGTGTGTGTGTCTGTGCATTCACCTAAGCATTTAAAAACAGATCCTGGAGAATTCCTGCAGTAAGTCCTATTGTATTTGTTTTATAGAAAAGATACTGAAGTTCAGGAACATGAAGCAACCTGTTAAACTCCACAGCCAGGAGATGTCAAAGCTGGAATTTGAACCCCGGTCGCCTGACTCGAACATGTGACCTCTTCTTGATCACTACGCTGCATCTCCCACACCTGACCCTTTCCTGTCTCTTTCTTTTCTTTCTTTCTTCCTTCCTTCCCTCCCTCCCTCCCTCCCTCTCTTTCTTTCTTTCTTCTTTCTGTAATATCTCTTTTGCTAGCACGTGTTATTTGCCGTCCTTCATGCCCAATGTCTAGTATAGATATTCTTTACCATAGAAATTCTTTACCATAGGAATTCAATAGATCTGGGTTAAAATATTAAGAGAAGAAAAATCCAATCTAGAATTGAGCCTTAAAAGCAAATCGAAGTTCTTATTTTGAGCCCCAGAAAATATCAGAATGTGAAATTGTGTGATGGAGAGGCTCACATACTGTGTCTTCCCCTTTGAAGAGGTGGTGTCTTATGCACAACTCTCCACTGAAAACTAGTTTATACATGGAACTGACAGAGTTCATCATGTACCATTGCCCCTGTCTGGAGCTGATTTGACGAAGAGAGGGCTTTTGATGCAAGGGTAGCTAGTCCATAGCCTGACCGAAAGCCTTTATGTTGTTCTGGTATGAATCTTTGGCCAATGGAAGTTCGATATTCATGCAGAAAGACAGTTGGTAATTTGGTAGCAGTTTTATAGTGTGGCTTGATGTCTGAGAAGACGACAGCACAAAAAACAGATGAGAGGTCCAATAGGACCTGTGGAGGAGTAGAAGCCAGCTAGAGAGAATGGGCAGAAGCACACAGTAGTAGTGACCAGGTGGGACAGTTGGTCTTGTTAAAGGCAGAACCCAAGAAAAAAGATCAGTAAATACTTTCTGCTTAGGGATAGGATAACCCTTTTGATGAAGCTGCATTGGATTCTGAGTGACTCTCTACTTCCTACATTGTGTTTTGGTTCTTTTTATAAAATCTGGTGGTCAGATTTTTCTTGGCTAACATATGGCTGGTCATGTGGCTAGCATTTCTGTCTGCCTTATTTCCATGTGATGTTACCTCTTCTGCAGGTGAACGCACTGCTTTTTATAAACAAGGCTTAATATCTTTTTAAAACAAACAAAACAAAACAATTATCTTCCCTATGGCTTTGAAAACAGATTGGTTTTGAAGTTTAGCATCTTACCTTCATACTTATTTGTTATAAGTATATTTAGGGAGGGTAAGGATATGGGTCATGTGAATGAAGGTACCAGATTCATGTCCAGTTTATTTCTGAATGGAAATAAAAAGTTCTTCTACAAAAAGCAAAAGTAACTCTTCTGTTTACTTTAGAAGTTCAACTGAGTTTTCTGTTTTTGTTTTTTTTAAAGTAAGCTCTACATGGGGGCTTTAATTTACAACCCTGAGATCAAGAGTCACATTCCCCATCCACTGAGCCATCCAGGAGCCCTTCTATGTGAGCTATCAATATGTTTTGCTTCTGGTGCCTTTGTTTTCTTATGCATCTGTGGACAAAGAAAATCTTTAGCTATCTTTTATTTCATTTTCATTTTCCCAGTTGTAGCCCTTTTCACCAATTCTATACCTCTCTTTATCTTTTCTTATAATGTACAAAGAATCACTTTCTACCATTCTATGATCTTCCCCTCAAATGAAAAGAGGACATAAAAATACCAGGGAGTGAATCTTTTTACTTGAATTGATATGAAATGGAATGAGACTTTAGCTTATCTTATAGACATTAAGCAACATATTGGCTTAGAGCTAAAGGACAGAAAAAGATTCTTTTTTTTTTTTCTTTAACCCTGGTGTGCAGAGCAACCCTTGAATGGAATTGTTTTATTCACATTTTATAGAACTCTACTGTAATACTGGGACAGTGGCCAAGGAACTGAAGGTTCTCAGAAACACAAAGAAATTCACTTACCCTTACTGGGCAGTCTGTGTAGCTCTTTAAAAAAAGTGACCTTCAGCTGGGTGTTGCTGGGTTTACATTTTTCTAGTAAATACTTGATCACTATACTCAAAATTCTTTTATTAAGTTCAGATTTTTAGTAAATCTCACAGAACTGAGAGCAGTATTTCAACTCCTTATTTATGTACTTATGTCAAAAGAACACTCAAAAATGTCTTTGAAGATAACTCTTAAGCGTCTATCCAAAGTTATAAACAACTTGGGAAATACTTTTGGTGGCCCCTTTGATGTGAGAATCAATAGAATAAATGCAGATGCTTTAGCGGAAATGACCTATGGATACATCTTCTCTTGTCCCTTTAAATTTCTATTTTGTGCATATTACAAATATTTCTCAGACTTCTGCTTAATATCACATACTGTGAACATAGAAATTGGTTAAGATTTCTATGACAATAACAAGTATATCTTTTAAGATCCTCCTGAACTCAGAAATGTCAAAATGTGAAAAATATTAAAACATTTGAGTACCCAACACATTGTTTATGAGGGAGAACAAGTCCCAACATTGTTGGAACTCTTGTATATACAACTCTGATGACCTCTCCCTCCTTTCCACCCTACAGATTATTATTCCTCCTAATTTTTCCAAGTACACATTCTAAATGGTCTTGTTTTTGAACTATTCTATAAATAGAACTATAACACATGTGTTCTTATGTAACTGGCTTTTAATACTCAGCAGTGAGATTCATCCATTCCAATGTAGCTGCCATTTTTGTATAGTATCCTATTTTCCAGGTGATGGACAATGGGGGCTATTTCCAATGTTTTGCTCTTACACACCCTTTTGCTAAAAACATTTTTGTAGGATATTGGGGAAGGTATGTGCTATGGTGAGTGCTGTTAAGTGTATAAACCTGGCGATTCGTAGACCTGTGCCCCTGGGGCTAATAATACATAATATGTTTATAAAAAATAAAAAAAAAAATAAAAAAAATTCTTTTGTAATTGTCTTCTAGGGTAAATGTATGAGAGTTTATCCAGGGTATAGAACAAAAAGTGAAATTGCTAAGCCTAGATGGTGGCTTAATCTGATTGCCAAAAAATAATAACCATTTGCCTTCTTTCTTCCCTAAATATCTAGAGGGGACATGAATTCTGTTCTTGTTTTATTAGTAGACTGTATTTAATTTTATGTCCAGGGACCTGCAGAGAGACAAAAAGGAATAGGAGAGGGAGGTGGTGGTGCTTCTCAGCCCACAAAATGACTTTCAGCCATAACCTGGGGGAACCAGAGGCAGGTAATGTTTAAGGCAGATAGAGCATTCCTTTGACTCCATTGATATGGGTGTGAGGTTGGGCTCTGCTCTAATAAAAACTGGGGCATCAGGCATTAGCACAGTTGATGTCATGGAATCCACTGTGAGGTTTCTATTATGCTATGGGATATGTAAACTTAAAAGGATAGCATTTCAGGTGTGCCTGGGTGGTTCAGTCAGTTAGTTAAGCATCCAACTTTTGATCTCTCTTCAGGTCTTGATTTTAGGGTCTTGATGTTGGGCTCTATGTGCTGGGTATGGAGCCTAATTAAAAAAAAAAAAAGCACTTAAAAAATAGCATATCATTGTCAGACTGTATGGCTTTATTTATTTAAAACTAAGGAAGTTGAGCTGGAAATAGCTTGGTTCCTATGCTTTTGCTTCTTCTGATGGGCTTCCAAGTTTCCTGTCTTCTTGGTCTCAGATACCATGGTACCAGGGATTTCTGCCATGCTGCTCTCCACCACAGTCCTAGACATGATGTTCACCTTTGAACTATGTGAAACAAGGCAGGCTTTGAGGTTCTTTAATAAAGAACCAATCCTGCTGGGTGTCTTTCTTAGTTTTAGAACTTGGAGTCACTCTGGTCAGATGGGTCCTTCAGCAAAGAGCAGTTCTTCTTGTACTCTTGAAAGACCCTGAGCTAGCCAAATAGTGGATCCTGCCCAATTTTTGAGAAAACTGCTAGGGACCTTTGTACTTCAAACAGTGTCATGAAACAAAATTCATTCAAATGTATTTGGAGAGCTAACTGGCTTTATCAAGTGATTCATGATTTAAGCAGCATTTCATTTAGCAAATAGATGTTCCAATGAATCATACAAAAAAGAAGGTTTTTATAAGCAGGAAGATGGGCCAAGGAGGTTATTAGCAAAAGAAAAGAAAGGATTGTTTCAGGCCAGAACATCCTTTTTGTGGGGGGAAGAGAAGAAAGGAGGTTTTTGTTATGCAGATTATCTCACTAGTGCTGGTCAGGAAATTTTAGTTTGTTAGAAAGTCACATTCTCCTGGGATAAATTGAAACTATAATTACATTTTGGTTTGTTTTCATGGGATGCAGATGACTCTATTTGGGCTGCTGCTTCTTCTTTTTCAAAGATTGATTTGTCTGTTAGAGAGAGAGAGAGAGAGGGAGCATGTGCAAGTGCAGGGAGTGGCAGAGGGAAAGAATCTATCGCAGACTCCCTAATGAATGTGAAGCCCAAGGTGAAGGCTGGGGGCTCCATCTCATGACTCATGAGATCATGACCTGAGCTGAAACAAAGAGTCAAGTCAGACGCTCAACCAACTGAGTCACCCAGGTGTCCCTGGGGTTGTTCTTTTTAAACAACAGTACTATTCCCAGATGAAATGGCCCAAATGTTGGCATACACTTTGCTGCTGGTTTTAGGAGGTCAACAGGTTTTTTTGTATAAATGAGAAGATCTCTTGCATCTGAAGGGACACACAGCTTAAGTTAGAGAAGTAGCTGGGGCAGCTTCAGGTCGAGCTGCTTTTCATGGTCAGGAATGGGTATCTTTACGCACTTCTAGAGAAGCAGCCTGGTTAGCTCTAAGGTTTTCCTAGGCTCGCAGCCTTTGCCTTGGGTGGCCATAACCACATTAGCCTGCTCTTTTCCCAGTGTGGTGCTGATGCCCCTGGGGAGTGGTAGGGAGGCAGGTACATGTGAGACCCAGAGTTACCATTCACATGTGGTTGTGTACATTGATCCCTTCTTTTTTGTTGATCTGGATAAAGTTATTCAAGGGTTGGTGCCTACTTGAGTATAGCATACTATCTGGTACAGTTGTGACTGTAGTTTCCCCACGGAAACAGGAAGCATGCCCACGTGCTAATCATGGTTCTTATTAAGACCCCTTCCTCAGGTTCCTCCAGACCATTGAGAATGCCTTGCAAAGGCATCTCACTGCCCTGGGCTTTCTGGCAGGTGGGTGAACCTTGGTCTACTCCAGATCCCCTATTTGCCTCATGGTCTCCCCAGGAGGGAAGGAACACCCAGAATAACTAAAAATGGTGGGGGGCAATGGCAATTACAGACCACTCTAGGTGTGCTCTGGTCACCTGGACTCAGATGGGGTCCTGGCTAGGGAATGAGACATGGGGTGGCCTGGTGGGGGCCCCTCTCCTGGGAGCCAGGCACACCCACTCTGCTCTCCACTGCCTCAGCATTTCAATCTCACTGAGAGAAAGGCCAACCACACAGGCAAATGCTTATCTCCCTCCAGAGCCTTAGACTCTGCCTAAACTCCGTGGGGCTGCTTTCATCCTCCCTGGCTCATGGTGACCTATCACCATCACACATCTCTTTGCCCTTGTCCCCACATAGCTGTCCCCTCTGTCCCTCCTACTATCAGAGTAGGCAAACCTACCCTTAGTTGAATGGAACCAAATGATTCATTTTGAATGAACCTTCACCTCTTGAAAGTACTGTGTGAAATGAAAAACAAAATGAAATCAATCTCGAAAGAGTTTGGTTTCCTTTCAGAAGGAATGAAACTGTTAGTTGGTGTACCAACCAGCTGTTGATTGATAATGCATGATAATAATGGAAAATAAATCTAGGGATAGAAGAGTGAAAAGTAAGAGATTTTATTAAATCTTTTTTTTATTTTTTTATTTTTTGAGAGAGAGAGAGAGAGTGCCACAGGGGAGGGCAGAGAGAGAAGGAGAGAGAGAATCTTAAACAGGCTCCACATCCAGTGCAGAGCCTGACTCCAGGCTAGATCTCACGAACCTTACCTCATGACCTGAGCCAAATCCAAGAGTCGAATGCTTAACCAACTGAGCCATCCAGGTGCCCCAGTAAGCAGATTTTATGAATGAACAATTTTGTCAATGTGAAAATATGTTATCTTCTCCCCAGAGATAGATTCACTGTGACACATATGAAGCTCCATCTTTAAGATCCTCACCTGGTTAGGCTTCTTTCAAGATCCTGGGAAGATTTGCTAGCAATGTGTTATATATTTATATGTTTGTGTGTGCTTTTTTTTTTTTAATTTACAAAAGTAAGATATTTTAATTACAAACAGAGCTGCTGTCTAGTTCCACTATAACTATCCTACAGTCACACCTACCCTTATGTTGGGTGGCAGGGTACTGGCCAGAGCACTTTTGGGATCTGACGGATGAGAACTTCAGTGGGGCCTAGATTTCATTGTGTTTAGTGGAATAACAGGTTATCCATTCGTGTTCAGGCGTGGTGTGACGTCAGGAATTCTCTTAGCACTCTTTGGTCAACTCACCTGTATCTTCAGAAATGGCGAGGCCAGAAGTTGTTTCACAATCTGTCATGTTCTGTTGTGTCTGGTTATGGGATCTATAAAGCAGATATAAGGTATGAAATGTATTGGGTAGAGGCTAGTCAGGAAAAGAAGTTCAATCATCAGATGTATATAATTAAAAGTGGAGGATTTGGTGTTCAGATATGCCTAGGTAAAACAAAAGTTCACTCTTGTCAGGAATTTATAGTGTTTGTAGAAAATATCTTTTGTTTCTTAATGTTTTTTTTTTTTTTAATGAGAATCATGTGAAGTAGAATTTATCAGAATTCTTTTTTCTAGGGCACAAATTTGGACTACTATGAAGAGTATGTATCATTGTATATAAAGTTGCATGTTTTATGTATCCTGATGTATTGGACTGTGTCTTAAGTTTATGCATCTTTTCCTTTTTAAATTGAATTAAAATTTATTTATTTAGTGGGTTTTTTTTCCTGATGAAAACTGACAGTTTCAGACAAAACCACACTCAGTAGAATGGCCTAAAGAAACAATTGTTCCAGTGACAAAACAACCCTCAGTAAAGCAATATATTTTTTATAGAAGTATTTAATCACATTTTGTAGTTCAATGTAACAAAATGGTGATTTTAAATTTAATATGAATTGCTCTTATGAATGCCCATATCCAAATTAATTTGTATTTTTTCTGAAATTATTAACCCTACCAAAATTCAACTATGATGGAAAAGTATTGTGGAAATACAAACTAAAATAAGCCTGGCAGAAACTTCAAGATGCCAGAAACTCTTCTTCAACATTATAAAGAGAACTAAATGTCTGATGGTTAAAATCATGAAGATTAAGGAAAAAAAGATCATGACAACCCCCAAAATAGATAGCCAAAAAGAAAAAGAGAACTCAAATCAGTATTTGCTCTTGCACTTAATTTTGTGTTTGGAATTTTGTATTGTTTTCATAACCAGAGGCTTCCAAATTATTTAAGCTTTAAGCTTCAAAACCTGGACCTGCTCGGATTCTCTGACTCTGTGGAGCAAACTAGAGCTGCAGGGGAAAGGGCTCCATGAGTGAACCATCCTCCACTTGGGGCTGAGGAATCTTGACCATATTCTCCTCTAGTGTGGACAAGAGGGGCTCTGTTCTTGGGGTGTGGCTTTGCTAGGGACTGAGAACCAGGGCCCAGGGCTAAACCTCACATCCAAGTGACATGGAGGAGACCCAGGATTGTACATGGAGAAGAGGAGGACCCGTTTGTTGTAGAGCGTGGTCACAGCTCCTCTTCTCCCCATATTGTCCCAGGCAGAAGCCCAGGGTCTGCAACAGTCGGCAGCTGGCCTAGGAATCTCAGGGCCTTAATTCTCTGCATCAACTTATTGCAAATATGCTAGAAGGGCACAGGAGATTTTTCTTGAATCCAGGGAATTTATGTCTTCTATATTTGACGCATTATCTAATTCCTTAAAGAAGCATGAAGAAAGCTCCGTAATAACATTTATGATAGATTTTGTTTTGTGTTGGTTTCTGCGTTAGCATCTCCCTCTCTTCTTCCCTGTCTTCCTTCATTTCTCCCTCCCCTTCTTTCTTCTTCCACCCAAAAAGTCTTACCTTATGCCCATTCTCAGTATGACAATTTCTATGGAAGAAAAAAATATACAAGCCCTGGAGAGGAGAAGGGAGTTGAGGGAAGTTGGAAGGGGAGTCCAATGAGAGACTATGGACTCTGAAAAACAATCTGAGGGTTTTGAAGGGGCGGGGGTGGGAGGTTGGGGAAACCGGGTGGTGGGTATTAGAGAGGGCACGGATTGCATGGAGCACTGGGTGTGGTACAAAAAACAATGAATACTGTTACGCTGAAAAGAAATTAAAAAAAAAAAAAAAAGAATATATAAGCCCTAGAGGAGTGTAAGTTTAAATGACAGCCAGCAGGAGATAAATAGCAGAATATGTTTCCCACTTGACTAGGGTGATCTGTAAAGGGTTCATGGAGCAATAAGAGCTTGTTTGGGTCATACATGATGCAAGATGGCAAGAATACATTATAAAAACTCGGGCATTAAGTGAGAGTCAAGGGCTGAAGACATGCGCGACAAGCAAATGACCATAGCGAGACTTCAAAGATGAAAGTGTTCATTTCAAATTCATTTCAAATTACCTAAATTATCACGTAAGCAAGCATACTAACGACTCTGGGGATATTGGTCTTCTGAGAGCCTTCAAACTAGTTCAAAACACTTGCAGGGAAATTAAAGCACAAGACACAATACAAGAATTTAGATGTCAGAGCGAGGTTGATGTTTGGTCAAGTACTTGCTGAGGAAATATAGATCATCAGTATGATTCAGGGTTGCTTTCCACACGCAGCCTAGTCCTAGAAAGATGAGGTGAAGGGATATAAGGAAAGTCAGGCAAACCACTCTGAACTACTTGTTTTCCTCAAGAAGGTTTCCCTTTTATCCACTATTTTCATTCCCAGTGGGTTTTACATTCCTTTATCTTCCACCAGCCATTTGTGAACCCATTTTTACTTCATTATATTTACAGTTATTCCTTTGTAGCTTTGTGTAATTGTTTCATCTCTGGCTTTTCAGTTTGACTGAAAATCAGGAGCCAAGTTTTTCTTAGGTGGCTTCTCACAAATCCTACTTTGATTTTCTGAACGTAGAGCAGTTGGTAATATTTTTGAGTTAGTGGGATCTTTTGAGGTAATGAAACCACTGATTTTATTTTTCTAGGAGACTGAGGTTTTGTTCTTTCTTAATCTTATTTTTAAGTACAAAATGAAAACACATGTTTTAATTAAGAAATAATAGATCGATTACTTCTTGTTCTCTCTAACCTAATCCTAATGTCCTACCAAGCACTCTCTTTATTTCCAGGTCAGAGAATAATTGTCAATGCTTTTTATACGAATTCTTTCCACCTTTTCCTTTTTCTGTTCTTCTACAAAATGCTCCTATATATATAGCATCACCTGGATGACTAACATTTAAATTGTTGTTACCAATCAATGTTGCACTATGTATTAATCCTTTTACTTCTGTAGTATATATCGACAGAAGTAGGATTGCTGGGTCAAAAGCTGTATACATTAAAATATTAATTTTATAAGCAATGTAAGAAAGTATTCTTTATGTTCTCGACACTCTGGATGCTATCAGTCAAACACAGTATTTGATTTATCATACAATCTAAACGTTTTTTTAAAAAAGAGGAAAGTTGAAAAAACACTGGGAAAAAATCTTAAGATTTTTAACAAGATTGTTAAAATCATAACAATATTTTATTTTAATTTTTTATTTTAATTTTTATTTATCTGTCAGAGGGAGAGATCACAAGCAGGCACAGAGGGAGGTAGAGAGAGTGGGGGAAGCAGGCTCCCCACTGAGCAGAGAGCCTGATGGGGGGCTCAATCCCAGGACCCTGAGATCATGACCTTAGCTGACGGCAGAGGCTTAACCCACTCAGCCACCCAGGTGTCAAAATCTTAACAATATTTGAAATCTTGTTAAGTGATAGTGGAAATGTTATGTTATTGTCCTCTTTTAGTGACATTTAACATCTTTTTAATGTATAGTTTTCCATATTTTCTCTTTGCTTATATAATTTATCCACTTAAAAAACTAGGTAGTTTGTCTTTATCTTTTTTTTTTTTTTAAGATTTTATTTATTTGTTTGACACAGAGAGAGATCACAACTAGGCACAGAGGGAGGCAGAAAGAGAGAGGGGGAAGCAGGCTCCCCGCTGAGCAGAGAACCCAATGTGGGGCTCGATCCCAGGACCCTGAGATCATGACCTAAGTTGGAGGCAGAGGCTTTAATCCACTGAGTCACCCAGGTGCCCCTGTCTTTGTCTTAATAACATATAGGCTCTGATCCCATTATAAGTAATATTATTTTTTGACTTTGTTCAGGTTTTTTCCCCCTTCAATACTGAAGACTTTTAATATTTATATAATCAAATCTGTCAATTTTTTTTATAGATGCTCATGTCTTATATAGTTTTAGTAGTCATCTACATCATGGTATTATAAAACTTTTATCCACTATTTTCTTCTAGTGTTTTATTTCACTTTTATATTTATATATTTAAACATTCTGATGTTGATGATTATTTATGGTGTTAGTTATGTTTTTTTCTTCCACATAGATAGCTAATTTTTCTGGTGCTGTTTATTGAATAATTCATTTTTTTCCAATAAATTCACATGCCACCTTTATCATAAATGATATTCTTTCATACACTTGGATCTGTTTCCTGACTTTTGACGTTTGACTGATATATTTGTCTATTCCTATTTTCACACCGCATTGTAGTTTCATATATGTAAATTTTACTAATATTTAGGGTATCCCTGGTCACTAATCTTCATAATCCAAATTTTTTTGACAGACCTTACACCTTAATGTTTCCATGTTAATATTAAACAAATTTTGTCTAGATAAAAAAGCTATGGAATTTTGTTTATAATTGCACTACATTTTCTGTGTTAATTTGGGAAGAATTATTATTTTTATTTTGCCTTATTTACTCAGGTTTTACATTCTGTTCTTTGATAAACTAATGTGGTTTTTACAAATAGAAGTTATTTTGATTTTTATTATCATTGTTATTAGAACTTTTGTTGCTGTGAATTAAGGTTTTCTTCCTTCATTTTTAAATTAAATATCCTGTTCAGTGCTAATTAGTTTGGTATTGAGTTTCTTGGATTTCTATGTATGTAAGCATTTCATTTGTAAAAATAATTCTATTTTCTTTTTCATTAGATCTTTAAAAATGTTGAATATTGGAAATCACATAAGACATCTCTAATTCCTGATTCAAGAGAATTAGTCTTAATATTTCACAATGTAGATAATTTTAATGATAGTGTCTGATAAATATTTGTATCTTGTATTTTCTTGCATTTTCTTTTATTCCTTTGCTACTTACTAACTTTTGAGGAATAGCTGATGCATTTGACTGTTTTCAGCATCTTTTTATATTACATTTTTCTTCCTTCATTTTTTAATATAGTAAAACATTTTGATAGCTTAACTAATATTTACTCATCTGTTCAGTCACAAGGCCAACTCTGCATAGTCACTGTTATTTCTAAAAAATACCATTTGATTCTATTAGTTAATATAGTTAATATTAGTTAATATAAAATTAACATTTTATAACATTTTAACATTTTACATTCAGAAGTGAAATTGACCTATAGTTATTTTTCTTTTTGTTTTTCAATGTACTTTCATCAAGCTATGCTTGCTTCAGTGAATGAATTAGTAAGATTTCCATCCTTCTCTGCATGCAGCAATAACTTGAGACACATAGGAATTACTCATTCAAGGGGAGGTAGATGTTGAGAGAGTGACCAATTAGATTGTCCCATGATTCCAGAGTTCTCTCTGGCCAAGCCAGCTGGAACTGGGTTGGGAAGGGCTGTGCTCAAACTCACCCTCCCTGGAGCTGAAAGTTCTGGAGCTTCCAAGGTCTCTTGGTTCTGGACATCTGGTTTTCCTAGCCTGAATTTTCTGTTCATTCTCAGGCTTGTTCTGTGTGACATCAAGTACTCTTGTTTGTCCTGAGTCTTAAAACACAGTTCCCACTTTTGCCCTAAAAAAAGATCTAACCAGACTGTGAGGAATTTGTCTATCTTATTACTTTTTAAAAATATCAATAGTTATCAAATATATTTATTTTTAAATATTTGAACATATCAATGTGCTCAATTTATCATATTTGCTGCCTTTATTTTGTTTTATTTTATTTAATGACTGGTATATAATACACCTATTGGGCATTGTATAAAATCTTTACAACCTTGAATTTATTTCTCTTAATAGACCTATATATTAGGTATTATTTTGTTCCCACTCTGTAGATGAGGGAAATGAGGTACAGGGAGACTAAAACTATTGCCCAAGCTACTCATCAAAAACTGGCACAGCTGGAATTAGATCTGTAGGGACCCATGGCAGGCCACCCTAAAATGTACTCCCGTGGCATATTGATTATTCTGAACTGAAGCTACTTGGTAACAGTCAGTGCAAGGACACTCAGACTCTCCTCTGTCTCCCTGAAAGCAGGAAACAAATCACCCATATGAAAAATACTTTCCTCATACTAAGAGGTAAAAAGACATCCTCATCATCAGAGATGGGTTGATAAAAGTTGAGAAAGCTGTAGAAATGAACCATGTTACCTCTTTATTAATCTACTACTTCAGCCCAAATTCAACTTAGAATTCCTTACTAATTAAAGCTCCCAGACACTGGTTTTCCTTATCCTGTAAATGCCTCACAAATTTATCATCTTTTTGTCTAAAATGTATAAGAACTGCTTGTCTTGGTAATTTCTTCAGGGTCATTATTTTATTATTGGGCCTCCGCACATGTGTGATAAAACTCTGGGTTTTCCTCCTCCACAGCTGTCTCATGTAATTGAATTCTTAGTCCAGCTGGAAGACCTTGAATGGTAGAGGAAGAATTCTGCCTCCCCTGCAGTGGGAGCTCCTCAGCTGTTTGGCTTCAGAGTAGGTATGTGGACTGCTTCTCCAATCCCATATTACCAATTTTAACTTTTATCTGTATTAATTTCCTTTTTTTTTTTTTTTTACTATTTTTCCAGTTTCTTAAGTCAGTCTATACTCTAGTTATAGTCAGTTTTTCATTTTTGAATATAAAATCATGTGAGGTTACATATTTTCCTATGATTAAGATTCTAGAACTTTTTCATAGGTTACCTTTTTTGTTCATGATTTTTAATTTTATCACGTAATGTCTAAGAAATGACCTCCCTTCCCCCTCTTTTTTTCTTGAGTGAAATAAGTTGTTCTCTCTGGTCCAATAAATGATCACATTTTGTAAATATTTCTAATAATGAATGAAGAATGTTTATTGTCTCATAGGGGTAAAATATTTTCTTTAATGTGTGTTTATTAGTCCAACCTTAAAGATTCAAATCCTGCATATTTTTACATTGTTTTCATCTATATGATCTCAAATATTTAGATATATAAAAATCCTCTCATAATTTATAGTGTCCCCTTTTAATATTTGCTTTGTTTTATATATTTTGCTTTAATTTTTATTCTGTAAATATGCTATTTTTACATATTCTTCAGAGATAATAGATTTTAAAGCATAAAAGACTATTTTGCTTTCAAATTTCACTTTATATTCTATTATTCTATCTATACATTATTTTTGCATTTTCTTGCTAAACTTTACCTATTCCTTTTATGTTCAACAATTTATTTTCTTTTCGTTTTTGGTATATTTCTCACCCTTACTGAAAATACCATTGTTTTGTTTGCAACATTCTCTTGCCTGGGAATAATATTCCTAAATGTTCTTTTCTCTTATAGGTTATATTTCTCTGTTTTCTAAGATCCAAGTTTGCAGTGAGAAGTCTGATACTAGAGTGTTGATTTTTGTTTTGAAGGCCACATATTATTTCAGACTGGTCAAATAATTTTCTCTTTACTACTAAATCTCAGAGATTTTACAAAGGTATATTTAGATATAGATCCTTTTTTTTTTTCTCTTTAGACTTGCCTAGCACTTAGAGACTTATATACACTGAATTCAAGATTTCCTTTGATTCAGTAAAGTGTACTGTTTCTTTAACTCATATTGTTTTTCCCGAAGTTGTTTTCTTCATATGCTCTAAACTTATTTTTTAATAGATTTTATTTTTTAGTATAGTTTTGGGTTTATAGCAAAATTGAGCAGTAGGGAAGCAGAGGTTTCCCATATACCTGTTGCCTTCCACATAGGGATAATCCTCTCATTATCAAATCTCCCATCAGAGCAGTGCATTTGTCATAATTGAGGTGCATTGTAATAACTGAGGAACCTACACTGATACATCATTATTAGTTGAAGTCCATAGCCTACATTAGAGTTAATTCTTGGTGTTGTACATTTATAATGGCGTGTATCCAACATTAGAGTTTCATACAGAGTACTGTCACTGCTCTAGAAATCCTCTGTACTCTGTACTCTACCTATTTATCCCTTTTTCCCCTGTAACCCCTGGCAACCACTTATTATATATTTTGTATCTCTATCTATCTATCTATCTATCTATCTATTTTTTTTGGGTCTCCATAGTTTTGCTTTTTCCAGAGTCTCACATAGTTAGAATTATATAGTATGTAACCTTTTCAGATTGGTTTCTCTCACTTCATAAAATGCATTTAAGTTTCCTCCATGTCTTTTCATGGCTTGATAACTCATTTATTTTTAGTGTTGAATAATATTCCATTCTCTGGGTGTACCACAGTTTGTCTATTAACCCACTAAAAGACATCTTGGTTGCTTCCAATTTTTGGCAATTATGAGTATAATTGATGCTATTAACATCCATGTATAGTTTTCTGTTTAGACATAAGTTTTCAATTCATTTGTATAAATACCAGGAAGTACTATTGCTGGTATGAATATGTTTAATTTTATAATAAACTGCCAACTGTCTTCCAAAGTCGCTGTACCATTTTGCATTCCTGTCCATGATGAATGAGAGTTCCTGTTGCTCCACAACCTCACAGCATTTGATGGTGTCAGTGTGCTGGATTTTGGTCATTATAATAGGTGTATAGTGTCATCTCTAAATTTTTTTTTTTTTAAAGATCTTCACTTGATTTATTCGACAGAGAGATACACAGCAAGATAGGAAACACAAGCAGAGGGAATGGGAGAAGGAGAAGCAGGTGTCTCGCTGAGCAGACAGCCCGATTCAGGGCTCAAACCCAGGACCCTGGGATCATGACCTGAGCCGAAGGCAGACGCTTAATGACTGAGCCACCCAGGTGCCCCTCTAAATTTTTTATTCGTGATTTTCTTTAATTTTTTTCCTATGTGTAATGAAACAACTTCTTCACTTGATTTTCCAGGACACAGTTGTTTCTTTCCTCCTTCTCCTTCTCTTCCTTCTCCTCCTCCTTCCTCTTCTTTTTGGCCGATGTATTATTTTTTTGTTAATTCTAATTCTATTTTAATTTTCAGATATTAGCTTTATGTTTGTCTGCTTTAGAGTCTCATTGTTTTGATCATATATCCTCTTACTGCAGCCTTTATTAGTGGTCTTTTTTTTTTCTTCTTTTTTTTCTTCCATTAGCTTTGGCCCAGTGGGAACATGTGTATAGATTGGTTTGCCTAACTTCTCTGTTTTGGATCCCTGATTCTTCTCACCTTGACTTTTCTCCTACTTCTTCTGGTAGATCTGGTAGTTTTTTCTCCTGGAAAGGTGAAATAGATGTGGATTAGTAGATGTGGAAAGTAAGACAGAAATTTATTTTCCAGTTGTCCAGCCAACCTCAGGAGGACAGACAAGCTGGAATCTCTTTATCAAGGTAGAGATGGAAAATCTGCTCTATCCTGGGGTATTTATAGCTGTGAGAGAGAAGGAACAATCAGATTGTCATGGTCTTGTTCTATGCTTATTGAATTAGACCAGGATGGTCATTTTGCTTCAGCACAGCAGCCCACGCAGAGTCAGCCAACCTCTCATACATTGACATTTGAGAGAGTTCTTCTCCATTTGCAGAAAGATCCATGTTCATCTTGCTGGGCTGTCTCAGGCTGCCACAGGGACTGCATCTTTACCTGGGACCGCAACAGGGAGAAAGTAGCTGGTCTTCATTTCCTCTCCCTGACATTGTTCACAATGGTAACTATGTCTGCTTTTTAAAAAGATCAATTCTTAGGTATATTTGTGACCTCTCCAAGCTCCCCAAGTAAGCCCTACTATTTTTTTAAATGATATATAATTAAGAGAAAACATTGTATAAGTAAAAGGTGTATGTGTTGATTTGAAACATTTATATATTGCAATATGATTATCACTGTAGTGTTAGCCAACACCTTTATTGTGTCATATAATTATCATTTCTTTTTTTTTTTTTGTGATGAGAGCAATTAAGATCTAATCTCCAGTATTTTTTTTTTAAGTAGAGTTTCCTCAACTGGGAGGCAGAAGGGGACATAAACTTGTAATTAGGCTGCTAATTTCTCTCTCTTCCCTCCCTACACCTTAATTTGGAGAATCTGAAACTCAGAGAAGATAAGTGAACTGTCCAGGATTACAGGATTATAATTAATGCTAGGTACTTAAAAACATACTGATTGAGTAAAGAAATGTAATAGACATAGAAGTACTTATTGATTCAAAGCTTACCATAATAATGGAATGCTTTAAGCATCACTGGAAAACTAGGGATGATGCAAGAGTCACCTTCAGCTGCATGAGCAATTTGCTCAGGATTCACATTTGGTATACTTTTGAACGTTAAAAGGACTACCCATGGTGTAAATCCTCTGGGCTCACATGTAATGACATCGGCTTAATGAAACACATTTTCCTAATGAAGAGTGAGGGATAGCAAGTTGACTTGAACCACTATGTAGGTGAGTAGCTGTTATAAACTTAAGCAATCAGCATTAAACTTATTAGTGACAATTAGTATGCACAGCTTATTCAGCATATTCAATTAGCACCTTAATGTATTTGGATTATATTAAGTGAGAGGATGATCTTTTAGTATAATTAGTAAGTGAAGTGAGAAAAAAAATTCATCTGAGACTCTCACTAGAAGGACCTTATTAATTTGCTGAAGCAAAGCTTAAATAATTCTTGTGAACTTCTAGATATTTGTTTGATTTGTCAGTATCAGGTAAGCCAGTACTGTTAAGTAGAAGTGTATGCAGTGATGGAAATAGTCTGATGTCCAAGATAGTAGCCACTAGCACATGTAGTTAATGAGCTCTATTTTTCACAATTAAAAAACTCCAGCTTTATTGAGATATAATTTATATACCATAAAATTCACCTATTTAAAGTGTATGACTTGATGGTTTTCAGTATACAGACTTTTGCATCCATCCCCACAATCTAATTTTAAAACATTTCCATCATTCTAGAAAGAAAACCCGTACCCATTAGCAGTCACTCTCTATTCTCTCCACCTCTAACTCAGTGCTGGCAAACTCTAATCTACCTTCTTTCTCTATAGAGCTGCCTATTCTGGACATTTCTTACCAGTGGAGTTATACAATATGTAGTCTTTTGTGACTGGCTTCTTTCACTTGCATAATGTTTTTAATGAGTTCTTTAAATCAGGCTAATGTTGAAATCTAAAATTTTAATTTGTTTAAGTAGCCATAGATGGACAGTATAGACCAAGTTGCTCAAATCTTTGGAACTGCCAAATAAGTATTTCTCAAGTGTGAGGAGGTATTTGATTTTTCTTGGATAATATTTTATTTGCATAATGTCTTATAATTCAAAAGATTCTCAACATTACCCTATGATTTTAGTATTATTTTCATTTTGCAGTTGATATAAGGCTCTAAAAAATAACATATGAAGTCACATAATTAATAACTGTATTTTTATTTTTGATTTATTATTTAATTCCAGTTTTATTGCATTCTGATCAGAGAATGTTGCTTGTATTATTTTAACATTTTGAAATTATGATTCTTACTGTGGCCTAATGGTCAGTCATTTTATTATTGTTCTGTGTAAATGTAGGTTGTAGTTTTTATTTTCGGGAACAGAGTTTGATCTATATTTATTTAGTCCTACTTTACATCATTTAGGTATTCTGCATTATTCCTCTCTGTCAAAGACTAAAAGAGGTGACCAAAATCCTACTACTTTTTTGTTTTTCATAACACCTATAGTTTTTGTTTTATGATTATTGATGCTATCTCTTTTAGTGCACTGACAGTCATGATTTTTTAAAATTATTTCTACAAACATCTCCTTTTAACATTATATAGTGACCTTTTTCTTATTTATGTTTTATGACATGAATTAAAGCAAACTGATATTAAGGTTACAACCTATTCTTTCTTTCCTCCCTTCCTTCCTTACTCCTTCCATTCCCCATCTTCCCTCTTCTACCTCTATCCCCTTTTCTCTTCTTCCCCCTTCCTTCTCTTTCTACATTTGTCTGAAATACATTTGTCCAATCTTTTCTTCCCTTCTTAAAGATATGAATTTAATCCATTTATATTTATTGATATGATAGGTGTATTTGAATCTAGTTCTTTAAAATTAATTATATTTTTTACTGCTTTCAAAAATTATTATAGTCCATATTCTTCACTTTCATTGTATAATTCTTTATATTTAGGAGATAATAGCTATATTTAAAAAGGTTTGCATTTTTGTTCTAGTAGTTAACTTTATATAACTACTATGTTATGTAATTTCCTTAATTCTTTCATAGTTCAGACATTACCTTTTTCTTCCCTGCTATGAACAATCATAAAACTAAAGCATTTCTCTTTTCTTTCATCACTCTATTTTATTATTTTTTTTCATTTTTACTGCTTTCCTTTATAATAATAAATATTTATACTTTTTTATTCTCTTGAAGGCTTTAAAACATCTTTTGAATCCTAGTTGCTAAGATGAAGAAATTAGTATACCTATTCTAAATCCAACCTATTCCTGGTCTGCTCTCAATTTATGTTACTTTATTTTTAAGTGTCAGAATGTATAGCACATAATACATTTCATGGGATAGAAGAGGTCACCTATTGTGAAAAGTAATATAGTTTTGGAACTCATTTTCAGTGGTCTGTAAAACTAATTAACAATTATAAAAACTAAGAAAAAGAGGATTGAGGCTTTAAATTAAATACTTTGTCATTAAGTGTTTGAGACTGAAATATAAATTTGAAACCTGGTATTTGAGAACCAAGAAGCAAGATTAGTTTCTAATCTGAAACTGAATAGATGTCAGTTTTCATTGTACATGCTGAAAGATGGGGAAAAAAAACCTAGTTGGACAATGAAAACTTGATGGGACTTTTTAAAGTTCTTTTGTTTCAACACATTTGATTTTTTTAAAAAGATTTATTTATTTATTTATTTATTTGACAGAAAGAGTGAGACACAGAGAGAGGGAACACAAGCAGGGGGAGTGGAAGAAGGAGAAACAGGCTTCCCACTGAGCAGGAAGCCTGATGTGGGGCTCCATCCCAGAACCCTGGGATCATGACGTAAGCTGAAGGCAGATGCTTAATGACTGAGCCATCCAGACACCCCTTGATTTTTTTTTTTTTTTAATACACAAGATGTCTTTCATACCTTAATTTATGACTTGTGCTCTATGGTTTTTGAAGACTAAGTGGTGATTATTAAGAAGCCCTATATTAATTCTTCTAGTCAAGCCATATAAAGAAAAAGTAAATTTTTGGAATGCAGAGTCACAAAATTTCCAGTAATCAAAAATGATAGATCAGAAAACCAATTTTTTTATTCTTTATTTTTGTATGTGTGCATTTCCTTAAGAGAATAAGCTTCTTGAATGGAAATAGAAGCCTAGGTAAACTTTTACAGTCAGAGCAAGAAAACCTAGCATTGTCACTTAAATGACCGCTTTATATTTTAATTCTCATAGTACTTCAGGGATATTTATCTCTTTTCTTGATATTTAGATTCCATAACTAAGAGACATTATTCTTGGATAAAAAATAAAGACAGGCTAAAGGGAGAAAATAAATTATGGAAATAAAATAGATGATCATAGTTTGCAATATATTTTAAGATTTACTATTATCATGATTCAGGACTTAAAATTGTCAACCTACTTAAGATAATATTCTTCAATTGTGTGGACTGATATATGCATATTTATATGACAGCTAATTTTAATTAGTCTCATTTAGGTAAATATTTAGTTTGAAAAATATGAAATTATGTGAGAGAATTATAAAAAATTGAGACACTACATTTACAAATAAAAAAAAAAGGGTGAGGGTAGTAAGATAGTGACATCTTTTGTGATCTTAGTTTATTGCAATCTTTATCTTAGTATTCTCAAGATAAGACTCCCCTGGGACAAAATCATTTCTTTTTTTTTTTTAATTTTTTATTTTTTATAAACATATATTTTTATCCCCAGGGGTACAGGTCTGTGAATCACCGGGTTTACACACTTCACAGCACTCACCAAAGCACATACCCTCCCCAATGTCCATAATCCCACCCCCTTCTCCCAACCCCCTCCCCCCAGCAACCCTCAGTTTTTTTTTGTGAGATTAAGAGTCACTTATGGTTTGTCTCCCTCCCAATTCCATCTTGTTTCATTGATTCTTCTTCTACCCACTTAAGCCCCCATGTTGCATCACCACTTCCTCATATCAGGGAGATCATATGATAGTTGTCTTTCTCTGCTTGACTTATTTCACTAAGCATGATACGCTCTAGTTCCATCCATGTTGTCGCAAATGGCAAGATTTCATTTCTTTGATGGCTGCATAGTATTCCATTGTGTATATATACCACATCTTCTTGATCCATTCATCTGTTGATGGACATCTAGGTTCTTTCCATAGTTTGGCTATTGTGGACATTGCTGCTATAAACACTCAGGTGCACGTGCCCCTTTGGATCACTACGTTTCTATCTTTAGGGTAAATACCCAGTAGTGCAATTGCTGGGTCATAGGGCAGTTCTATTTTCAACATTTTGAGGAACCTCCATGCTGTTTTCCAGAGTGGCTGCACCAGCTTGCATTCCCACCAACAGTGTAGGAGGGTTCCCCTTTCTCCGCATCCTCGCCAGCATCTGTCATTTCCTGACTTGTTGATTTTAGCCATTCTGACTGGTGTGAGGTGATATCTCATTGTGGTTTTGCTTTGTATTTCCCTGATGCCAAGTGATATGGAGCACTTTTTCATGTGTCTGTTGGCCATCTGGATGTCTTCTTTGCAGAAATGTCTGTTCATGTCCTCTGCCCATTTCTTGATTGGATTATGTGTTCTTTGGGTGTTGAATTTGCTAAGTTCTTTATAGATTCTGGACACTAGTCCTTTATCTGATATGTCGTTTGCAAATATCTTCTCCCATTCTGTCAGTTGTCTTTTGATTTTGTTAACTGTTTCCTTTGCTGTGCAAAAGCTTTTGATCTTGATGAAATCCCAATAGTTCATTTTTGCCCTTGCTTCCCTTGCCTTTGGCGTTGTTCCTAGGAAGATGTTGCTGCGGCTGAGGTCGAAGAGGTTGCTGCCTGTGTTCTCCTCAAGGATTTTGATGGATTCCTTTCGCACATTGAGGTCCTTCATCCATTTTGAGTCGATTTTTGTGTGTGGTGTAAGGAAATGGTCAATTTCATTTTTCTGCATGTGGCTGTCCAATTTTCCCAGCACCATTTATTGAAGAGGCTGTCTTTTTTCCATTGGACATTCTTTCCTGCTTTGTCGAAGATCATTTGACAAAATCATTTCTTTAAAGGATAATACTGAAGGGTGAAGATCTGCTAATTCTTTTGGGATGAACAACTTAGGTTTGATTTTAAGTCTTAAAATAATGCATCTTGCAAAAATTTTCTGTGTTAATTATTTGGAGCTTTATAGCTAAATATATTTTTTCCAAGCTCCAAAACAAGTTAAGCTACACCATTGCCATTGAACAGTGAGTTCCCTGAGATCTGTCTCACTTATCCTTGTATATTATGGTATTTGTTTGACTTCACCATCGGGAACTCAGGCTGGCTCAGTGAACATATGCAGGGAATATATATATTTTTTAATTGAATAGCATTTTAGTTATTTTTATTGTGGCATGTTAGTCACCATAGAGTACATCATTAGTTTTTGATGTAGTGTTCCATGATTCATTTTTGCGTATAATACCCAGTGCTCCATGCAATCTGGGCCCTCCTTAATACCCATGACCAAGCTCGCCCTGCCCCCCAACCCTCTCTTTGTTTCCTGGAGTTCATAGTTTCTCATGGTTTGTCCCCATTCTGATTCTCCCCCTTCATTTTCCCTTCTCCTAATGTCCTTCATGCTATTCCTTATGTTCCATAAATAAGTGAAACCATGTGATAATTGACTTTCTCTGTTTGATTTATTTCATTTAGCATAATCTCCTCTAGTCCCATCCATGTTGATGTAAAAGCTGTGTATTTATCTTTTCTGATGGCTGAGAAATATAATATTCCATTGTGTATATGGACCACATCTTCATCATCCATTTGTCTGTTGAAGGGCACCTTGACTCTTCCCACATTTTGACTATTGTGAACATTCCTGCTATGAACATTGGAGTGCATATGGCCCTTCTTTTTACTACATCTGTATATTTGGGGTAAATACCCAGTAGTGCAATTCCTGGGTCATAGAGTATTTCTATTTTCTATTTTTTGAGGAACCTCCATACTGTTCTCCAAAGGAGCTACACCATCTTGGATTCCCACCAACAGTGTAAGAGGGTTTCCCTTTCTCCACAACCTCTCCAATGTTTGTTTTTTCTTGCCTTGTCTATTTTTGCCATTCTAACTAGTATAAGGTAGTATCTCAATGTAGTTTTGATTTGAATTTCCCTGATGGCTAATGATGATGAACACTTTTTCATGTGTCTGTTAGCCATTTGTAGGTCTTCTTTGGGGAAGTCTTGTCATGTCTTCTTCCCATTTTTTGACTTGATTATCTGTTTTTTTTGAGTGTTGAGTTTGAGAGCTCCTTATAGATTTTGGACATCAGCTGTTTGTGTGTAGTGTCATTTGGAAATATCTTCTTCCATTCTCTGGGTTGCTTCTTTGTTTTGTTGACTATTTCCTTTGCTGTGCAGAAGTTTTTATCTTGATGAAGTTCCAAAAGTCTCCACCCTCAGATTACTAGAACTCATACAGCAATTTAGTAATGTTACAGGTTACAAAATCAATGCACAGAAATCACTTATTTTCTTATACACCTACAATAAAACTGTAGAAAGACAAATTTGAGAATTAATTCCATTTACAATAGTACCAAAACCCACAAGATATCTTGGAATAAACCAGGTAAAGGTACTCTAGGAACTACAAAACTCTAGGAACTACGAAACACTCATGAAAGAAATTGAAGACACAGAAAGATGGAAAAACATTACATGCTCTTGGATCAGAAGACTAAACATCATTAAAATGAACATGCTGTCCACAGCAGTTTATACTTTAAATGCCATCCCACTCAAAATTCCAACGCATTTTTCAAAGTGCTGGAACAAACAATTCTAAAATTTGTATGGAACCAGAAAGACCCTGAAAAAGAAATATTGAAGGAAATGTTGAAAAACAAAGCTGGGGGCATCCCATTGCTGACTTCAAGCTCTATTACAAAGCTGTGGTCACCAAGACAACATGGTACTGGCACAAAAACAGACACATAGAACAATGGAACAGAATAGAGAGCCCAGATATGGACTTTCAACTCTATGGCCAACTAATTTTGACAAAGCAGGAAAAAATATCCAATGGAAGAAAAGATAGTCTCTTCAATAAGTGTCGCTGGGAAAATTTGACAGCTATACAAAGAAAAATGAAACTGGAGCATTCTCTTACACCATACACAAAGATAAACTCTAAATGGATCAAAGACCTCAATGTGAGACAGGAATCCATCAAAATCCTAGAGGTGAACATAAGCAGTAACCTCTTCAACATCAGCTACAGCAACTTCTCTCAAGACATCTCCAAAGGCAAGGGAAATAAATGCAGGGAATATTCTTAAACAGAAAACCAGTTCAGGCAGCAGCTTAAATGTTACATCCTCAGGGAAGGTTGCTTGTGTTCCAGTCTAAATTAGATCCCCACTTTCTTATCTCACACCATTTTTCCCTTTTTTTTGTACCATTCTCACAATTTCTGCATGTGTTTTGCTTGCCTAATGTCTGCATCTGTAAGAAAACTCTCATTACCCTAAGAATGGGGTAGCTTTGTGTTGTTCAGCTCTGTACCCCAAGCATCTAGCCTGGAAAATAGAAGACTCAGTAAACATCTGCTGGGTGAATTGGATGAATAAAAGAAAACAAATGTATAGATTTTATAAAGATATCACATATAGACAATGTTAAGACTGCAACAGGGAAGATAAATGAAATTCATGATTGTTTTATTTGCTTTACTGATTCTAATCAGTGGTCTGCTACTATAGTTCTAATATGCTTGAAGGATGCTATATTGGAAAATTTTATTTGGTGTGTCCTAACAGATATATAGATTCAGAATTTATTTTAAAATGATGACAGCTAAAGTGTTCATGTAGCAGGAGCAATAGATCTGCATTCAGAAGACTTGACCTTCCCTCGTGTGTGTCTATTATTATTATTATTTTTTTCACCAACTTTGTGTTGAGAGCCTGCCTGCTTGCATCTCCCTGAATAACGGGGCAGATCACACAAGCTCTCCCAGCTTCAGCAGCTTTATCTACACAGTGAGTGTGCCTGTACCTGTGTTATACCTACTTACAGGGCAACTGTGAGAATCAAATGAAATGTCTAAGGAATACCATATTATAAACTGTAAAGCTCAATATCATTTTAAAGGATTATTATAATCATCAGGATGTACAGTCTTACTACTGTAAACATTTATTACTATCCTCAAGAAAAATGTAAGCACATTTCTGATTCATAATTTGTTAATATGAATATGCACACAAACATTTATTTATACATATATATCCATGGGAAATTGGATGACAGACAGATTCAAGTGCATCTTTTTACTAGAAAAGAGGTTCTGTTCTCACCTAAATAGAGGGACTAGGGGGATTCCTGGCAGAAAGAGTTTGCTTTTGTTGAGCTTTGCTTTGTAACCTGGACTAATTACAAGGTAATAAAAAACAAACCTCTTGTTCGACTCTTTTTGGATAATTTCTTTTTTGTATTAAGTGATTTACTAATGCATCTTCAAACTGTTTGTTTCATTATTATATTTTATTGAGTCAGTTTCTTGATTTCTCAGAGTTTTATGGTTAGTTTATTTCTAAGAGTTTTATTTGGTGGTAATCATTAAACATAGAAATAAGTGGGAAGGGGCGCCTGGGTGGCTCAGTGGGTTAAGCCGCTGCCTTCGGCTCAGGTCATGATCTCAGGGTCCTGGGATTGATCCCACATTGGGCTCTCTGCTCAGCAGGGGGCCTGCTTCCCTTCCTCTCTCTCTGTGATCTCTTCCCTTCCTCTCTCCTACTGTGATCTCTCTCTGTCAAATAAATAAATAAAATCTTTAAAAAAAAAAAAGAAAGAAATAAGTGGGAAAACCAGACCTGCATTGCCATCGCCCCCCCCCACCCCCACCGCTGAAGTATTAGGCTTCTTGGGTGCCTTATCTAGTTTTTCAGTTATTACAGTCTGCTAGGAAAAAAAAAAACTGTGTTTATTAGAAATTTAAACAAAATTGACACCCTATACCATTACAAAGAGATGGATGTTTAATTTACATTTCCTACTTTGTTGACTTTCAAGAACATATTAAATAAAGCTCCCAGCTTATTTCATGCTTTTATATTTTGGCTGATTTTTTTAGGGGTGTCTGTTTAAGCACTAGAACTGAATTCTGCCTTTTTCCTACTGAAGACTTCTTGAAAACTTATAGCTAATTTCTTTATTTTTAGTTCAGTGAAAGTTTTTTTTTTTATTATTATTATTCTTGATGTTTAATGGGCAGGGAAGGTACAATCTACTAAAGAATTTTTTTTTAAAAGATTTTGTTTATTATAGAGAGAAAGAAGGAGAGAGAGCACACAAGGGGAGGGAGGGACAGAGAGAGAAGCAGGTTCCCCCGTTAGCAGAGAGCTGGATGGAAGACTCCAGGATCATGATCTGAGCCTAATGCAGATGCCTAACTGACTGAGCCACCCAGGTGCCCCTCTACTAAAGAATTCTAAGGCTTAGTCTTGATATTGGAGAATGTATGGTCTCAGCAGGAACAGAAAACAAACAGAGGAGAGAGGAAACAGAAGACCAACACTGTCCTCGGAGATGGGATGTGGACAGTACTGGAGCCCTGGGAGAGCTGTGGACACTCACTTCTTTAGCAGATCAGAGAAGGAAGAGTACAAGTTGGCTTAGAGATTTTAAGAATGTCTTTAAGCATGAGTTAGGCTTGAAACATTCAAACTTACAATTTTCTAAATTTAGAAAAAATACTTTCACTTGGAAGGGCAAGACTTGGGAAGAAGTATAGGAAAGAGGAATTACGGAAGTGTAGCTTGTGCATTAAAGTATTTTTTATTTAGAATTTCATGGCAGTATTTAGAGCTGTCAAACTATTTAATAGGAGTAAAGCCATTTTTTCCCCACTAAGGAGAATTCTCGTCACATATAAAATAGGTAAAAATGGAACTAGAACTGGTGTGGGAAAGTGGAATACCTGGTATTGCCTTTGAGACAACCCCAAGGAACCCTGAGGCTCAGCAAGAAACATGTACACAGCCACCACTCAGAATATTAAAGACACTAATGCATTGAGAAAGCAGAATTATAAATTACTGGCCAAATACTTACTGCCAAAGGTAGCATCTGAATCTTTGTAAGTGGCATACTTTACGTTTTTAAATTGCTTTCTAATTTTTATTTTAATATCTTGAGATGCTTAAAAATTGTGGAGGAAGAATTTATAGAAGGCCAAATTAGTATAATTACTCGAACTCTGAGAAAACTGTTTGGAGATTTAAAAAGTAAATAATATACTTATGCTTTTATAAGGTTTTTGGTTCAGAATGCATTTGGGGCTTAAAATAAGCAAAAAAAAAAAACAAAAAAAACACCTGTAGCCTGAGATTCTAGTCTGGAAACTGAATCAATTTGAAATGTTCCCCCCTCCACCATCCATCAAGGAAGGCTACATTTATTTACACCATTCTCCTACTACACAATTTACATTTCTGCATACCATTTAATATTGCTATTAATTATTATCAATAAATTATTTATTTATTAATTTATAAATTTTTATAAATTATAAATTAATTTATTAATGTTAATAAAGATATTAATTAATATGTTATTCCATATATTATTTAATATTGGGCTAATATTTTATTGTAGGTTGAAGTTCTGTCTAGTAGTTAAGGCTCAGTTAAACCACAGTAGTCCTAAGGCACCCAAATAACTTACAACATCTAGTTAAAATGTTGAAGTTAGTATCTAATATTTACTGAGACTTTTGCCAGGTGCTAGTCTCTGGGCTGTTTTGCACAGATATTAGCTCATTAAATCCTCACAGGCAAGCTTACATGAGATGGCCCCATTTTATTCATGAGAAACTTGAGGCACAAAGAAATTAAGTAGCTTAATCAAGATCACTCAGCTAGTACCTACCAGGATGGGTTAGATGATTCCCTGGGGAATTCTACCAAACCTTCAAAGAAGAAATAACACCTCTTCTCCTGAAGCTGTTTCAAAAAATTGAAGCAGAAGGAAAACTACCAGACTCTTTCTATGAAGCCAGCATTACCCTGATCCCCAAACCAGGCAAAGACCCTACCAAAAAGGAGAATTTTAGACCAATATCACTGATTCTCAACAAGATCCTAGCCAACAGGATCCAACAGCACATTAAAAAGATTATCCACCATGATCAGGTGGGATTCATCCCTGGGCTACAAGGATGGTTCAACATTCGCAAATCAGTGTGATACAACAAATTAATATGAGAAGAGAGAAGAACCACATGGTCCTCTCAATTGATGCAGAAAAAAGCATTTGACAAAATCCAGCATCCATTCCTGATTAAAATGCTTCAAAGTATAGGGATAGAGGGAACATTCCTGAACCTCATCAAATCTATCTATGAAAGACCCACAGCAAATATCATCCTCAATGGGAAAAAGCTTGCAGCCTTCCTGTTGAGATCAGGAACAAGACAAGGATGCCCACTTTCACCACTCTTGTTCAACATAGTATTAGAAGTCCTAGCAACAGCAATCAGACAACAAAGAGAAATAAAAGGTATCCAAATTGGCAATGAAGAAGTCAAATTCTCTCTCTTCGCAGATGACATGATTCTTTATATAGATCTAATTATAGATCTAATATAGATATTATAATTATATAATAATTATATAGATCTAATTATTCTGTAGACTTCAACACCTATGCGCTTCCAGGAGGCTGGGAGAGCTCTTTTTGTGGTATACACTAACCCCCTGACAAGTCTGGCCCATTTGCCCTGCTCTTTACTTATTTTTATTTGTAAATATTTATTTGATAGAGAGTGAGAGCATGGGAACAAGGCAGGGAAGGGGAAGGAGTGGGGGGGAGAAGGGGCAGAGGGAGAGGGAGAGAGGGAGAAAGAGGTTCACCAACAGACTCCCTGCTGAATGTAGAGCCAGACACAGGACTATCTCACAACTCCTGAAGCTATGACCTGAGCTGAAATCAGGAGCCGGCTGCTTACCAGAGCGGGCCACCCAGGCTCCCCTTGTCCTGTTCTTTAATGTAACCCTTCTGTATACGCACATGCCATTGAGGTCTGCTTTTTAAGTGAACGTCCCTGCATACTGATTGCAAAACAGTGGATATGAAGAAGACAAGAGGAATTAGTGATAGAGAATTCCGAGAACTGGGGTGTATTTGAATAGTTGCAGTTGAGAAGTTAATTCCATTAGATGAAAAGAAAAATGTATTTCTTATATAAAGGTGAGCACATCCCTGGCAAACCTGATAGTGTATTTAAAACTTGGTCAGCCTACTCTGACATTGAACCCGTTGACCTATGTTTTCAATATTTAGCTTCAGACATCCCTGAAAACACCACCGACCAAAGTTGGCATTTCCAGGAGAGCCATGTTATCATAAGTCAGGAGGGACATGGAACTTTCAGTCACTCAGTCTCCTGCTGGCTTTTGGAACATGTTACAACTTTGCTAATTACAGATATCTGCATAGCATTCAGGGTCCAGCAGTTAAGCAGAAATTGAGGCAATTTGATAGAACCCCGATGTTAAAACTTCATTTACCTTTTTAAGTCTTCTCAACTGCAATCTATAATATGCTCCCGCAGCATGCCAGAGAGCCACATGAATGCTATAAACATTTGTGAAGAATCCTGAAGGCAGAGTGCTTTACTGGTGACTCCATTTTCATGCTTTTTCTTATCCCTCCAAATATTTTAAAAACAAAACCCAAAACACAGAAACGAATCCCTTGGAATTTGTTTCTGAGAGTCAGCAAAGGTAATTATTCTTTAAAGGAGCTTCTTTTGAATTCTTTATACTTCCCCATCTTGACCTATTTCTTTGATTCTCCAAGTGACACCTTAGGAATCTGGAAGGTGTAATTTAAATGTCAGAATCTTTTTTACTCCAGTAAATACCGTACTTCATTGTCATCATAAATATCATCTGCAACACAGATTTCACACATTTGGGACAATGCTGGGTAGACTGATCTTTCTACTGAGACCAAACAAAGGCAGAATATTTGAAACTAGTTTGACTTCTTGATAGGGCTGCTGATGAAACTTTCTGCCTTAGAATCTACAAAGAATATAATACCTCTTTTATGACTCCTGATGTCATATAAAGTGTTTGAATTGATATTTTATTGATCTTTCAAAGTTTTCCTATTTTAGGTTGTAAGGTACAGGTAGACCTCCATTGTCTGATAAGGTGACAGTAATCTTTTTATATTTCTTTCAGGATTTCTCTGCAGAAGGGTTAGAATAGCCTTTGAATACAGCTTTCTCAATTGTTGGAACTGGCACCATATTTCTTACACAGGATTTCTTCCTGAAGATGGAATAATACCAGTCCTCAGGGGCTGTTGAGGTGAGTTCATGACACTTGCTCTTTCCTGAATGTTCTCAGACCATCACGTTCTATTTGGTAGCTTTCTCTCTTTTAAAACATGTCTTTTATTTTGCCCAATTGTTTTTTGTACCTACAGCAGAATTTCCCATTGTTCCCATAAGTGCCCATGCCCTTTCTTTTTCCATTGTCGTGGCTCTGCCCTCTCTCCCTTTCCTTTGCTCCATTAATTTCTTTTCTTAACTCTTCCCACTCTTTTTTTCCATCCTGCGGTTCAGGGTTTGGTGCCAACACAGTTTGACATTTATAGATTTCTCTAGTCAATCTGGAACATATCACAACTTATTTTTTTTTTTTTTTTTGCCATCAGTTATTCCTTTCTTTTTGGTTGTTTAAATTCAGTTTTTTATTTTAAATTAGCCAACCTGTCGTACATCATTAGTTTCAGAAGTAGTATTCAATAATTTATCAGTTGTGCTTAACACATCAGTGCTTTTCTCTGGCATGCTTCTGGAGCATATTATAGATTTCAGTTGAGAAAAAAGACACACTTCATGTGCCCTCTTTAATGCCCATCACCTATTACCCCATCACCCCACTTACTTCCCCTCCAGCAACCCACAATTTGTTTCCTATAGCTAAGAGTCTCTCGTGGTTTTTCTCTCTCTCTGATTACTTCCCATTCAGTTTCCCTCCCTTCCCCTACGACCCTCTGTGCTATTTCTTATAGTCCATATATGAGTGAAACCGTATGATAATTGTATTTCTCTATTGACTTATTTTGTTCAGCATAATACTCTCCAGTTCCATCCATATCAGTGTAATTGTACTCATCCTTTGGATGGCTGAATAATATTCCATTGTGTGTGTGTGTATATGTGCCACATCTTCTTTATCCTCTTCTCTGTTGATGGACATCTGAACTCTTTCCACAGTTTGGCTATTGTGGATGTTGCCATAAATATGGGGGTGCACATGCCACTTCGGATCATTACATTTATATCTTTGGGGGTAAGTACCTAGTAGTGAACTTGCTGACTCATAGGGTAGCTCTATTTTTAACTTCTTGAGGAACCTCCACACTGTTTTCCAAAGTGGCTGCCCCAGTTTGCATTCCCATCAACAGTGTAGGGGTTTCTTCTTTCTCTGCATCCTCTCAACACCTATTGTTTCCTGACTTGTTAATTTTAGCCATTCTGACTTGTGTGAGGTGGTATCTCCTTGTGGTTTTGATGTGTATTTCTCTGATGCTGAGGGATGTGAATCATTATTTCACGTGTCTGTTGGTCATTTGGATATCTTCTTGGGAGAAATGTCTGTTCATGTCTTATGCCCACTTATTACCTGGATTATTTGTTTTTTGGGTGTTGAGTTTGATGAATTCTTTATAGGTCTTGCATACTAGACACAACACATCTTCAGTGATCCTTTTGCCATCAATTCTTCTTAAATATATTTCTTTTTCTTTTTTAGAGACTTTGCATGCACCAAGCTTCCAATGGCTCCAGGTACACAGTGTGAAGCCAAAACACAGAAATGCTAAACCCATCATGCATTTTAAGGTTTTTGAAATTCTCTTCAGAAAGTGAGAATGTTCAGAATTTTCAACGTTAAAGGCCCAGGGGAAGTAGGGGAACAGGAAAGACATACATGTCTACAATTTCCATTAAT
This sequence comes from Mustela nivalis, assembly GCF_964662115.1. NCBI lineage: Eukaryota > Metazoa > Chordata > Mammalia > Carnivora > Mustelidae > Mustela > Mustela nivalis. The sequence goes on from NC_139021.1 coordinate 53,445,591, forward strand.
AAGTTTGGTTGGTTTTGCTTGATAATTATGGAATTTTTAGAATAGGTTTCTTTGACTCCAATTTTATTTATTTACTTATTTATTTTGGGGGCCAGCATCCTTAGTCTGTTTTTTTTTTTTAAGGCCTATTTCTGATACGTATGTATTAAGGCAATCACTCTTGAATGGAAAGCACAATCAGAGGATATAAGAGAGTGAGAGGGGGAGCTGGTGGCAGTGCTGCTGCCTTCACTCTGGTCGAGCTGGGAATCTGGAGATCGGAGGACAGAGAGAAATTCTGGGCAGTAGCTTATAACCACCCTGCCCTCTTCCGGGGCTTACCAGGCAAATACCCATTGTTTTCTATAGATAATTTTAGTATGTATTGAGTCAGTTATGTCGAACATTTTGTAAATAATAAGAACCAATTGGATATCTTTCTCTCTTAAAATGTTTTTTTCCTTGTTTTCTTTCACTTGGGGTAAAGCAATGAAGTTAAAAAAAGAAGAGCATCATGGAGACAAAATATATACATATATATATGTATATATGTATATATATATTTCCTTCCCTTTTTTGACCAGATGAGAACTATCTGGAAAGAGAAGCGAGGTATATTCATTTAAATTTTATATCAGATATTCCCAGGCATGATCTTGGGACAACCTGTATCAGAATCACTTTCGATTTTGTTACAACATAGATCCTGGGTCACAGGTTAGATATACTGGAGAATCATTCTTGCACATATGGACTGAGTGTACAAGTTATAATTTCAAAACTCCAAACCTCAAGTTTTCTTAAATATAGTACAGTTTAAGAACTCCTATATGATGGGAACATCAGTAAGTCCATCTCAAACAAAATTACCACATAGGTGAAACTTAGTCTCCTTTTTATTAAATATTTGCTTAACTGTGTCTTATACCTGTAACTCCAAGCCCCTTCTGTTTTTACCTCTCCTTATAAGATCTATTGTCAAAAGAGGACAGTATGCATTAATGCTATGTTAAAACAAAATGCAGATTCTGAAAAGAATTGCAAAAAGCTGGTAAAATTTGGAGCAGACTCAAGACTGTGCGATAAAATATTTTTCATTTATTAAGATATTCTACTCAAATCATAGGGCTTCCAAGGGGCAAAGGTCTGTGATGTGTATGTGTATTATCTATTTAAGTTGAAAACTTTTAGCTTTAAGAAATTTCTGCTCATTAAGCAGTTCACTTTCCTTAGCAGCTATGTATGAGTTGCTAATAGTATATTTTTTTCTAGTTTTGTTAATATATAACTTATAACATTGTGTAAATTTAATACGTACAATGTGTTGATTGTTATATGTTGATGTCATATGACTCATTAACAAAACCCTCACTTTTATATTGCAATAAGATCACTGCCATAACATTAGCTACACCTCCAACACATCACATAATTACCATTTCTTTTTTATGGTGAGAGCACTTAAGATTTACTCTCTTAGCACTTTTCAAGTATACAATACTATCTTGTTAACTAAGATCATAAAGCTGTGCCTTAGATTTCCAGAGCTTATTCATTTTCTAACTGAAAATTATTTCTTTTGACCAATATCTCTCTGCTTCTCCTGGGCCCAGGCCTTGGTAACCACCATTCTGCTCTCTATTTCTACAAATTAAGCCCTTTTAGATTCCGCATAGAAATGATATCATATAGTATTTTGTCTTTCTCTGTCTGATTTATTCACTTAGTATGATTTCTTCAAGGTCCATGCATGTTGTCCCAAATGGCAGGATTTCCTTCTTTCTCATGGCTGAATAATATTCCACTGTATATATACATGCACATCTGCATAGTGTGTACACACACACATACACATCACATCTTCACCTCTTGACAGACAACTTAAGTTTCTACATCTTGGTTTTTGTGAATAATGTTGCAATAAACATGGGAGTACAAATATCTCTCTTTTTTTAAAGATTTTATTTATTTATTTGACACACAGAAAGAGATCACAAGTAGGCAGAGAAGCAGGCAGAGAGAGGAGGAAGCTGGCTTCCTGCTGAGCAGAAAGTCCAATGCAGGGCTCGATCCCAGGACCCTGAGATCATGACCTAAGCCAAAGGCAGAGGCTTAACCCACTGAACCACCCAGGTGCCCAACAAATATCTTTTTGATATGCTATTTTCATTTCATTTGGATATATGCTTGTGGGTGGGGTTTCTAGATCATATGATAATCCTATTTTTAATTTTTTGAGGAACTCCATCCTTGTTTCCCTCATGGCTGTACCAGTTTAGCTTCCCAGCAACAGTGCATAGTGTTCCCTTTTTTTTAAACATCATTATTTCCTGTGTTTTTGATGATATTCACTCTAATAAGGGAACACATTAAATGTAAAAGCTTCTGCATAGCAAAAGAAACAATCAATAAAATGAGAAAACAACTTACATAGTAGGGGAAAATATTTGTAAATCATACATCTGATAAGGGGTTAATATTCAAAATACACAAAGAACTCATATGACTCATTAACAAAAAAACCCAAACAATTGAATTAAAAAATGAGCACAGGAACTAAGTAGACATTTTTTCAAAGACTACATACTAATGGCCAACTGTACTTGAAAAGATGTTTAATATCACAAGTTATCAGGGAAATGGCAATCAAAACCACGAGATACCACCTGTTAGAATGGTTAGCACAATTTTTTCTTAATGCTATCAGAGACGACAGAGATCTAAACAAATAGGCAACAGTGTTTTAAGGAATATGGGTCTATTATAGTTCATTGTTCATTCAGCACTGTTTCTAAATTAAAGGATATAAGAATTTTAAAAGATAAAATTAACTGAAGATTTTTAAAAATTCTTTTTTTAAAAAAATCAACACATTTTAATTTTTATGTGTTGCCCTCTAGCACTTGCCCACATTTATATTTATCTTTTTAATGTCTAATTTTTAAAAAAGATTTTATTTATTTATTTGACAGACAGAGATCATAATTAAGCAGAGAGGCAGGCAGAGACAGAGGGGAAAGCAGGCTCCCCGCTGAGCAGAGGTCCGATGCAGGGCTCAATCCCAGGACCCTGGGATCACGACCTGAGCTGAAGGCAGAGGCTTTAACCCACTGAGCCTCCCAGGTACCCCTTTAATGTCTAATTTTAAAAAAATGTTTTCTATTTGTAGTATTCTGCTATTATTTAATGTTTTATCCAAAAAACTAGCATATTTTCCTTGGTACTACATAGCTTTAAAAGTTATTGTTTTTAATAACTGCATTAGAGTCCACTGGCTTTTTAAAACCATTCCCTAATTGTTCAACATTTAGATTGTTGCTAATTTTTGAGTCAAAAAAATTTCTGTAATAAAAACCTTCATACTTATTGCTTTCATAACCCAGCAGTGGGATCCCTGACTCATCGGATATGAACATTTTTATTCCTCTTGATAGACATTGCCAAATGGCTCTCCAAAAACATTGTACCAATTTATATTGCCATTAGTGATAAATGAGTTTGACTTCAATCACACTAGCATTAATATCCCATTATCTTTATCTACCTCTCTTGTTTTCTTCTGTAATTGTACATGATAGATTTTAGATGGATTCCTAACTCATGTATATCAATAACATTTGAAGAAAATAAGAACAACTCAAAAGAAATGTAGCATGGACGTTTTATCCTTCAAAACATTAATCCACTTTTCTACATGTTTTATGTTATTCCCCTTGCTGTTGAATTCATTCTCAAAATTTCTCCTCCAGAAAAGGAGTTTATTATTATAACTTAGCTCTCTTCCCCCTGAATATGGAGCTATGCACTTACACTTTATTATTTTTATAATAATAATAATAATAATACACAGTTTATTATTTGACAAAGGATAGAATTTACTAAACTCTTCCTTTATTGAGTTTGTTCTAAAAGCATTCATGTCTTATTTAGAGTTCAAATAATGCTGACTGTATACTAAAAGATTCATCTTACATATATGATATTCCAGGAAGTGTTATATTTAACTCATAAATACTCCAAATAAAAATTAAATTATTGATTCTTAGAGACAGAGAATTCAGGTTCAAATCACTTAAAATTTCCAAGGGGTAGGAGGTCCTAGAGAAGGAATACGTTTCAGTCAACAACGGTCCTCTTCTCTCTGGGAAATTTGACTTCGTTTTCTTAACTTGAACTTTAAAAGGGAATTGTGAGAGAGAAAAGGGGCATATCTTTAAGCATCTATATCAACCCAAATAAAACTGGAAATCATTGGTGTTGCAGATGTCAGAGCTGGATTATCCTAACATCTAAGTCATTGTGGTCATTTATTATTCTGTAATAAGTTACCCCAAAATTTACTGGCAAAAACCAACCATGAATTTTATGGGTCAGTAGTTCAGAGAGAACACAGTAAGACTGGTTTGTTTCTGCTTAGTGATGTCTAGGGTCAGCTGAAAGACTGAAAGGCTGGCATCTGGCATAATCTGAAGACTCATGCACTCACTCACTTGGTGGTAGATAATGGTTTTTGGTTAGTTCAGTCCCCCAGAGCTAACATTCCAAGAGAAAGCCATGTAAATGCATATTCCTTGTAAAGACCTAGGCTTGAAGTCATATAGCCTCACTTTCACTGTACTCCAGTGGTCAGAGTGGGCATAAGCCCCCACCCAGATTCAAAAGGATGGGGGACACAGATGCGGCTCTTGGTGGGAGGACTGCTAAAGTCACTTTGGAAAATAAAAGAGGACTGGGGGAGGTATGTTGCAGTCACTTAGGAAAACACAATATGCTACCCAAATGATATGAAAAATAGATTTGACATATGCTATTTTTTCTGAGCCTTTAAAAAAACTCAGTGTGGAAAAAGTTGTGTATTCTACAGATAACAGTTATAAACTCTCTTAAAAGTATAAAAGACAACTATTTGAAGAAGGGAATGGCACTGATTGATCCTTTGCCTGAGTGAAGACCCCATCAGCATTATACAGGATAAGTGAAACTCTGGTGAAAATGCACAGTCTTACAGGCTTGAAAAACCAGGGGGATAGGGTTTGGATGGCCACAGCAGATTGAAAGTAGAAGAGATGTCAGTCTCAGGAAAAGGAGAGTCAGACAGCTGAAGATTTATATTCTGCATATAACTCTTTTCAATTCTCTGGCTGGCCTCTGAACTATGAGTGTATGGGTGGATGATGAGCAACCCAACTAAGGATTTAAAAACAAACAAACAAACAAACAAACAAAAAACTTCACACAGAGTTCAGCTTCCACTCATCAAAGGGAAGACATATTTTGGGGGGTTTTAGTCTAGCTAAACTGTTTGCTGACACAGACCAACCAACCAGCAAACCAACCAGCCAACCATTATTCTTTAGAGGAAAATAACAGAATCCAGTGACTCTATAGGTCTGGGCTTCATCCTCTGTGAAAAGTAAACACATATCCTCTGCAGTCAAGCCAGTCTTTCTAGATGAACTGGTATAAATTACTTTATAATGACTAACTCTTAGCCCAGGTGCCAAGTTTTAGCAAAATTTGTTTGGAAAACTCTAACTGTATAGAAGCACCAATCTATCTTCTTTACGCATCATAGTTATGCTGTAGGATGCCCTTGTATGAATTTCCAGGAGAGGCAAAACCTGTCTCTGGTAATAAAAAAACTTGTAACAGTGGTTGTCTCTAAGGGTGGGGTTGGACACTCACTGGGAAGAGGTATGTGGGAACTATCTGGGAACTAATCTTGTTATATATCTTGAAGGAGGTTTGTATTAAACAGTTGTATACATTTTTTTAAAATAACTCACTAAACATCCAGTGAAGACTTATACACTTTACCGTATGCTAATTTATCTAAAAAATTGAACCATAAAAATGGTAAACTCTAATTAATAAAAAGAGAAATATTCAGAGATGAGGTATTTTTCAAAATACATAAAAATTTAAGGTGGTCCAAATAAAATTAACTTTCCCTTTTTAGTCGACCTGAAAAAAAATTTAAGGTTGATTGTGGGTGAATAAAAAAATGAAAAAGCAAATATAGTAAAGTTAATTGTGGTATCTGAATAGTGGATTTTTGCAGGGCTAGATCTTAGGGGAGGTAAGTGAGGCACACAGACTGCAAAACTGGAGGCAGTCAGTTTAGATTCATGTAAGTGCATGGTGAGAACCTGAGAGAAAGTGCCTCTTTGAATTTTGAATCCTGGCTGCCTCACTTCTCTCTCTCTCTAGTCCCAGCCTTTTAATACCCTATCCACTATGGCCATACTTATCTCATTGTTAGCAACTGGACCTAACTTAGGTTGCAGCCATGGAGAAGTGTGCTCAGATCTCCCATCAAGAGAGCACTCACTGTGGGGAGTGTAGTTAGCTGAAAATCACTGACTGCAGGTGTCTTCAGGATCTTCCTCTGCTTTGAGTTGAGGTCTTGTGCTTTCAAGGCAACCCTCAACTAATGACTGACCATGGTGGTGATAAAATGGGTCACTATTTCCGCCCTGTGAAGGACTCCTTTATGGACAACTGTGAGACTTTCATAGAGTTGTACTATAGTCTGAGTCTTTCCTGCCAACCCACCTTTCCTTTCCCATTACTTGTCACTTGTGTCAGACCCGCATCATAGTCTGAAGCCCTTCTCGGCCTACATTGCTTCAGTTTTCCTGCATCTTTCACAGTTTTGCTCTCAGTGTGCGTGTGTATGTCTAGATGCATCTTAGTGTCTGCCTCCCAGACACCAACAGTGTAATACCTGCCCAAATTCATGCACCTATTTAGTTCCAGGTCTCTGCCTTCTTGCCTACATAGCTCACTCTCGAAAAATAGCCATCCGGGCACCTGCGTGGTACAGTTGGTTAATCCAATTCTTGGATTAGGCTCATGTCATGATCTCAGGGTAATGAGATCCAGCCTGGTGTTCGGCTCTGGGTTCAGCACTCAGCATGGAGTCTACTTAGTTACTCTCTCTCTCTCTCTCTCTGCTCCTCCTCCCCACCACATGCTCAATTGCACTCTCTCTCTCTCTCAAATAAATAAATCAATCTGTTAAAAAAAGCAATCAGTCCTCTGCTTACCTGGACCCTCAGACAAACTTCTTCAGAACAAGCTATGTTGTTTCTGTAGACCAGCCCTAGCACCTGGCATCTGGCCATCGTAAGGCTGCAGGTTCCTATTGCTTTCTACATTTGCTACTTCTGAAGACTTTATAGCCCTCTTTCCTCCTTTTAATAGCTAACCACCTTTCACTAGTTGGTAATTCTTTGTAGTAAAATTTCCTTGTTCTAATTACTGTGTGGCTTCTGGTTCTTGACTAGACATGAGCAGCTGTAGAATTGATGGTGGGAATGGTCCTAGGAGAAAAACCTTTAAAGATACGATTTTGGAGATTGGTCTGGTCATGTCCTTGGGCTTTAGTGCAGTGCTGCACTTTTTGTCGATGGGAATGGGATGATAATCCATGACATACAGTAGCATCACAATTAATGAAGCTATTTATCATCTGTCATTGTGATGAAGTGCCAGTTTGAACTAAGTGCCTTGGTAGTTCAAGTGGTTGCTGTACTTGACTGTTAGGGCAATAGTGATGACTATAAGAGCTAATGCATTTTTCTAAAAGAAATTGGAACATTTGCAGAAAGAAAAAATATGATAATCTCAGGTCTTTCTTTAAATACTCTACTTATGTCATGATCTTGGAATCAGAGAAATTTCATGGGTGAAAGTCAAACACAAAATTTAATGTAAGCATTGCAGAATTACAACATCAGTTGAATTAATAACCTTAAAATTTTCTCATCTGAAAGTTAGGGAATTAACTGGGAAAGAATGAAAGTGAAAACTAAACTGAGGACATCTGGTTAGAATCAGATAAAACAATCTTCAACTCCACAAGTCACTCAGAGTCTTTCTTGCCAGTGGAAATAGCTTTCCCACCTGTGTCTAAGGGTATGAGAATTTCTTTCCTGGAAGACCCATGACAGACCTTGGGTACATGTCTTGCAAGGGGTATGTTCATGCTTTTCCATACCCCACCCCCTTGTCATCATTTGACCCATAACTGGGCCAAATCTCAGTATGCTTCAGGAGTCAGGTACAGAGTAAGACTCAAGAAGAAATAGAATGACAAAATCTGCCAATTATAATCCCTAATCTAGGGAATATATGTGGAAGTAGATTCAGAGGGTGTTAGAAGATAGAATCAAACTAGAAGGGTGGGACTAAATACATTGATATGGGTACAGTTACTGAAATTCTGCATTGACTGTGCTAGCTCATGGAGTTGGAAGTGACAATTTCTTTGGTTGGTTGCCCAAACTTTAAACTCAGTGGTGGCTTATGTTTAATGGAGCTGAGATACCAGTGCTTGCATGGCATGGTATTAAGCATTAAAAGGCCCAGAATTCCTTCCCTTTACCAAGATGCTGACACATACAATGAGGAGGGGATCACCTGCATTCTTGAAAAGATCTGTGGTTGCTCTTCTTTGCAGCCAAGCATGACTCTAGGTAATGTCATCACTGATGCAGATTCTTTAATTTTAGTAGAGATAGTGGGAGGTTAAAGTGTCAGAAGCCAAGTGACCAGTTGAAGAAAGACATGTAGGCCCATTTATTAGAAAGGTTGGCAGGGACATAACAATAATCAGAACCTATAGGAAATTGATCACAGTGTTCTTAGGAATGGAATAGTTGGGAAGTCTATGAGAACATTGCTTGGTTATAACAGAAATCTCTTTAGTAGTGATTAAATGCTTGAGGAGGGTCATGACCTTTCACTAGGTTTCCAGACCTAAGCCTGTTCATAGACCCAGAACGTCTTGAATGAAGGGAAAGTCAGGTTCTCTTGAGGAAAAAATCATGCAATGTTGCTGTAGGTATAGACTATGAATCTAGTCTCAAGCCTGCATAAATTTACTAGAGTGTCTCCACATTAGGGAAAAATACCCAGACCTTTGGAAATTGCTAAATATTGTTTTTAAATTGTTGCTAATTCCTAGTGACCCCAAACACCACTGTGGCTGTGATTGGGTGATACATGGAGTCAACCCAGGTGTGAGTCACAGCATACCCAGCAGTTCATAGGCTCACTTTGTTTTCATTCCCTAGTTTCTGAATGTTTAATTAGATTAGAAATATGTGACATTTGGAAGAATCCCCACACTGGCCTTTGACCCATGGAGTAAGGGTCATCATGGTAGGAAGGGCTCATGGAAACTTCAGAACTTTTCTGCTCATAATGATAGTAAACCAGAAGCAATACCACATCTCAAAGATCAAAGACAAAAAATGAGAGGGGTAATACCTATTGCATTCCTTATTAGCTTGCCTGTTTGGCTTATGCAGAAGTTGGATGGATTTTGGAGAATGACTGTGGATTATTTTATTAGGTGAAGACTGCAGTTGTTCAATATACAGTATCTTTACTGGAGAAAATTAGCATTGCTTCTGGCGTCTGATATGCAGTTATTGATCTGTCCAGTGTTTGTTTGTTTTTTTTTTTTTCCCTCGATATTGTAAGGACCACCAAAGGTATTTGCTTTAAACTTTCACTGTTTTGCCTTATTGTATCAACCTGTCTGCTTGCTCTCTGCTGCAATATAGTCTTCAGAGGTCATGATTGCTTTGATGTTTGACAAAATGTCACTGTGGTCCACTATACTGGGGACATAATGCTGATTGGATATAATGTGTAACACGTTGTAAATTCCCTATCTTTCCATTCACCCATTTTGCCCATCTCCCTACCCCATTCCCTTCTGGCTACTATTAGTTTGCTCTCTGTAGCTATAGGTCTGATTCTGCCTTTAAAAAAAATTGAGTATCGTTGACACACAATGTTACATTAATTTCAAGTATACAACACAGTAATTCTAGAGTTTATACATTATACTAAGTTTGCCATAAGTGTAGCTACCATCTGCCACCATATAACACTGTTACAGTATCATTGATTATATTCTCTATGCGGTGCCTTTTATTCATCTGACTTATTCATTCCATAACTGAAAGACTGTATTTCCCACTCTCCTTCACCCATTTTCCTAATCTTCAACCTCCCCTTACCTCTGACAACCATCAGTTGGTTCTCTGTATATATAGGTTTGATTCTGCTTTTTGTTTGTTCATTCCTTTTTTCTTTTTTAAAAATTCCACTTATGGGTAAAATCATACAGTATTTTTTTTTGTCAATCTGAGTTATTTCACTTAGCTTAATCCCTTCTAAGTCTATCCATGTTGTCACAAATAACATGATCTCATCCTTTTTATGGCTGTATAATATTCGTGTGTGTGTGTATAAAAAATATGCGTATATATGTGTATGTCTGTGTGTGTGTGTGTGTATACACATATCTGCCTTATCCATTTTTCTATTGATGGACACTTGGGTTGTTTCCATATGTTAGATATTTTAAATAATGCTGTAATAAACACAGGTGTGAATATATCATTTTAGATTAGTATTTTTGTTAGTAATTTTTATTCCTTAGGAAGACATATGTGAGCCAGAAGATAGGAGATAAACCCCCCAATCTTTCAAGAGACTGTCTTTTTAGTGAAGTTTCTAGAAATCCAATATTCAATGACACATTGAGATATTCTCTCCAAGTTGGAGGACAAGTTGCTGCTATTTCTTGTAACACCCACAAAGAAAAGATAAAAGGCATATTTGATAGGGGTAGAAGGAAACAGAGAGAGAGAGAGAGAGAGAGAGAGAGAATCTTAAGCAGACTCCCTGCTAAGCATGGAGTACTTATGTGGGGCTCGATCCCATGACCCAAGATCACGACCAGAGCCAAAACCAAGAGTCAGACACTTAACCAACCAAGCCACCTGATAGGCCTCTTTCTTTTTAAAGTTTGAGATTTAGTTTTAGATTTATAGAAGACATGCGCAGATAATACAGAAAATTCCCTTAAACTCCTTGACCCTCTACCTTCCACATCTAGTTTCCCTTTATTAATATCTTGCATTACTCTGGTACATTTGTTATAATAATGAACCAATATTGATACACTATTATTAATTAAAGTCCATAATTTATTCAGAGTTCTTTAGTTTTAACTTAATGTTCTTTTTCTATTCCAGAATCCCATCAAGCATAACACAGTAAATTTCATTGTCACGTCTCCTTAGGTTTTTCTTGATAATGACAATTTCTCAGATTTCCCTTGTTTTTGATAATTTTTACAGTTTTGAGGGGTACGATTTAGGTGTTTTGTATAATGTCCTTAACTGGAATTTTTTTTTTTGATGATTTTCTCATGGTTAGATTGGGGTTATGGTTTTGGGGTGGAAGACCACAGAGGTAAAAATGCCATTCTCATCACCTCATAACAAGGGTATACACCATCAACATGACTTACTTATCACTGTTGATGTTAGCCTTGATCACCTGGCTGGGATGGTGTTAGATTTCTCCACTATAAAGTTACTCCTTTTCCCCTTTCGTTTCCCACCCATACAGCCCAGACATAATGGGGCGGCGAGTTATGCTCCCTTCCTTGAGGATGAAATATCTACGTAAGTTATTTGGAATTTTTCTGTACAGGAGGTTTGTTTATTCTCTCTCATTCATTTTTAAATTTGTTAATTACACTACAAACTCATAGATATGTGTTCTATATTTTGGATTCTAATCAGGTTCTATTTTATTTATTTGGACGCTCAGATTGTTGTATCTTTCATCTGGCTCCTGGTTTCCTCTGACATGCTACATCATGTCATTGTGGGGTGGTTTTTTTGTTTTTGTTTTTGAAGTATGGTCTTACATTCCAGATTCATTTTGTGTTTAATTTTGCTTAAAACAGTATGTTTGACAATGTGCCTGCCCAACATATATTAATATTTCTGTTAAAAGGTATAATAGATGGTTATTCTGTGCTTAGTACTTTATTACATGCTTGGTGTAATGTTATTTTTTTCTAATAGGCAGATAATGATCATCCTCTTGGTTATCACTTACATGTTTATGCTCCTTTGCCTTTTACAAAATTTTTTCATCTCCCATATGCATTAGCTCATTTTTTAATGTCATAAAAATTTTCTGTGATAGGTATGTTGGAATAATGATTTTGACTTCATGGATAATGAATCTTATCTTGACTTTCAACAGATTTTTTTTTAAAAGGAGAAATTAAGCTCCATTTTATTGTAGTGACTGTAGCTTCTGCGAAATGTATGCAGTCATGTGTTCAGATTCTCTCTTACACAATCCTACAGGATTTTCCTGATTATGGCAACATATGACCACAATGGATTTATGTTTTGTTTTTTCCACATTTGTTTTCCACTCCCTTTCCCATTTGAAGCCATGAAAATAATAGAAAATTTCAGTTACTTAACGCCTTGGCATATTTCAGCTCACTTCAGAATGCAAAAATGTAAATTGAGGAAAACTCTATGGAATATGTTACAATTGCTCCACATCCCTTCTTAAGCATAAAATTTTCCAGGAAGCGAAATAAAATCCCCACATCACAATATGTGAAATATTTGATGCACACCGAGAATGTCAAAAAAATTATAAGTTATGCCACCAAGTATGCTTTGACACAATTGTATGGAGACCTTATATATTTTAGTGCCGTCCTAGTCTTGCAAAATATAAACACATCACTTTATGGTGAACTAATGATGTTGCAATGATTTCCTTTCAAATGTCTTACTTTGTAAGGTATCAGCTGAGCTTGATTTAACTTTATTATCTTTTTTGGCGGGGAATATAGATCCTATAACTTCATGCATAGTTCATATATTTTTCTAGGATTATGTTTGATGGACTTTGAAATTATAGATAAAAATCTTTCTTTTAATTAGAGAGAAAGCCTCCCTTTATCTACACTGCACTCTAGTGTTTGCTTGTGAACATCAAGGGAGAGCACTGAAGAGTGAGTTTTGCTACAGTGACCTGCACAATTAATAGCTTCAAAAAATATTCTGGGAAGAGCGCACAGCTCAGCTCTATAGGCCTCCGCTGGGCTGAGCTGTCCCACTGAGCTATAGATAACAGAGGATCACATTTAGACATTTTAATTGAACTGCTTTTGGCTTTCTTCAGATTTTATGAGAAAAAAACCTTACAATTCTCAGAAATAAAAACTATGTTGTCACCACACTGTCAGAATGCTGGAATTGAGTTTACTCTCAAGAGGGGCTATGTTTAGAGTCAAAGTTGGTTTGTCACTTCAGATAGGTTCTTTTGGAGTCCATGGTGTTTTGGAGACTCTGTTCATTTTCCCTTGCTCATTACTGACCTGATTTAAGGTGAATGGCACCTGTATAAAAATACCCCTTCCTCACCACTGCTCATCATTACAACAGGGATATGTGTGAGGTGGTTTTTCACAGCTACAGAATTTTTGGGACGAAGCTGACACTTCATGCTACAAACAATTTTCTACTGAAGAATCTGTGACATGTTTGTATTACATGTAGGAACTGCCAAACCGGGAGCTAACAGTCATCCCAGAGGTTGTCACCTGTCAATAAACCTGGATAAAACTCGACTATACACCCTACTCCATTTTCTGCCTACCTCATTTACGGTTTTCAAGGAAACAATAATCTGACACTCTTCCAGAGATCTTATGTAATTTTACAATATTTAAGTGATACATGGCCATAGCGTTTAGTGTTGGTAGTTTCAGGAGATGAATCAGTTTGTGAAGGTAGCATTTAATCTATTTAAGGGATTTAATTGATCAAAATGTATTGTTCTCCAACTATGTGCAATATACCTTCCATGAGGTGGAGGATATGAATGATCTCTGTTTTCAAGGAGCCTAGAGTCTTATTTAAAAAAGTATTAAATAATAATTCAAGGGAGATTATTGATAAAATAATAATCAAAGTATATCTTTCAGGAGAGTGTTTCCAACTGGGAATCAAAATGGCTTCATGGAGGTGAAAAAGTACTATTTATGGAGTGCCAACTTTACACAGTCCTCAGAAAAATGATATGTTGCTGGTGTGATCCCCACTCTACGGGAAAGAAAATAAGGCTCAGAGAAGCTAAGTACTGACCTAATGTCATAGAATAATGACATATTTAAATGAGGGTCACCTCTGATTCTCAAACCTCTTCTTTTTTTCAGTTAACAATTATCAAGCTCCAAAAGTAGAGATGCCAAACCAATCTATAAAACTGTTATTATTATTTGCTTTTCCACATGTGATTAAAATGGTGGCTCAGAATGTGTAGGTGACCCGGTTACTACTAAACAGACAACAAATGGTGGATCCAGGATTTGTATGTAGGTCTTTTTTAATGCTTTTTATCATGGATAATTGTTTTCTTCTTTTTAAAAAAATTGTGCTATGAAAATTTCACATGAGTCTATCCTCTTAACAAATTTTTTAAGAGCACAATATAGCATGTTTGTTTTTTTTTTAAATATGGACTGCTTCATGAATTTGGGTGTCATCCTTGTGCAGGGGCCATGCTCTTCTTTGTCTTGTTCCAATTTTAGTCTGTGTGCTGCCAAAGCAAGCCCACAGTCTTGTTAACTACAGGCACAGTGCTGCACAGCAGATCTCTGGATCTTATTAAAATTGGGTAATTGAAATTTTATACCCATTGAACAGTAACTCCCCATTCCTACTTCCCCCTTTCTCTTGTAATCACCATTCTACCCTCCATTTGTATGAGTTTGACTTATTTTGGATACTTCATGTAAGTGGAACCATGCAGTATTTGTCCTTCTGTGACTGGTTTGTTTAACTAGCATAATGTCCTCCAGGTTCATCTATATCATTGCATATGGTAGGATTTCTCTTCTCTCTCTTTTATGTTGAATGTATTCCATTGGTTGTGTATACCATGTTTTCTTTATCCATACGTCCATCCATGGACATTTAAGTTATTTCCATGTTTTGGCTCTTGAATGATGTGGGAATGCACATGTCTCTTTGAGATCCTGATTTCAGTTCTCTTGGATGAATACTCAGAAGTGGGAATCCTGGATCAGATGGTAATTTTATTTTTAATTTTGGGGGGAATTTCATAATATTTTCCATAGCAGCTGTATCATATTACATTCCCACCAATAGTGTATTATGGATAATTTTAAATACACATTGTGGAGAGAAAGGTACAATGCCCCTGCCTGTACCTGTTATTCAGACTTAACACTTATTGGCTCACAGCCATGCTTGCATTCATTTGCACCACCTTTACTGTCTCTTCTCCTAGAATTCCCTTGAAACAAGTTCCCAGACATCATATTTCATCTACAAATATTTGGGTATATGTCACTAACAAAAAAGAACTTTTGTGAAAGAGCATAGTTATAGTGCCATGTTCATATGTAAAAAATTCTAGTAATGTCTTTATATCACCCAAATCCAGTCAACATTTTTTCTCATAGATGCTTTATTTGTTTGTTTGGTTAAAGATCTTATGTTGCTGGTTTGTTGAATTGACATTCTGACAGGCTACACACACTGCCTTCTGTTGGGAGGTCTCTTAAAGACTTTTCATTTCATAGGTTACCTTAGCTTTTTTTTTTTTAATATTTAGTTGAAATTGGTTTGTTGAAGAAACTGAAGAATTCATCTTGTGAACTTTCTTACTTTCTAGATATTGCTGATTGCATTCTCATTTAAAAATTGATAAACAAAAAAATCTTCCCTCCACCCCCCAAATCTGTTTCTCCATTCCCCAGGTGTTTTTTGTCCCATTGGTTAGTTAGACCAAAAGGCTTGATCATATTTAGGTTTTTGTTTTTTTGTTTTTGTTTTTTGGCATGACTACTTCTTAAGTGGTGTGAATTTCCATCAAGAGATACATAATGTCCAGTTGTCTTCTGTTGTGATGTTAGCTGCCTTTAACAATCATTTCCCAGATTGAGAGTTTACTTAGGGGGTTGCAAAATGGTGATATTCCAATTATTTTATTACATCTTTATAAGCTAGCTGGAATACTTCTATAGACAGAATTCTTTCTCATCAACTTTTTGAATATGCTGAGATGCAGTTTTGACTGGAAGAATCTGTATGATTCTTTCCCTTTATTTACTGGTGCTTAGTATAATGAGTTGGTTTTCCCAGCACTCTCCAAAGGTGATCCATTTTTTCAAAATGAACATTGCAAATTCCTGGATTTTTTTAAAAACATATTTGATTCATTTAAATCCTCTGATGTTATTCCTCTTACTGATGCTGCAAATGACTCATCTTTGAACCGTGGGAGCTACTTCAAGATGGCTCATGAGTTCTATTGACATTATTCCAATAATTTTTGATAACTTCCTTGCTTTTTGGAATGGCAAAATATTCAGATTCATTTTACAGATTTCCTGCTCCTGACTTTTATATCTGTCTGTTCTGTGTTTTCTTCTATCATATGTGATAATTTCATGTAATTGTAGTTTAATCTCCCATTTTGTATACATGTGCACACCCATATACACACATATCCTCCCTTTCCTAGATAAATGATAATACAGTGTACATGTACATATTTCTTCTACAGCTTGCTGTTTTCATTTAATAGTGTATCCTGTAGATTCATACGAGAAAGTAATAATTTTTGCTATAGTTCTATACTGTTCCATTTTAAGTATCTCAGAATTGATCCAATTCATTTCATACTGATTAGAATTAGAATTCATTTCATACTGATTTAGAATTGTTCCTGGCTTTTTACCATTTTAAATTTTACAATAAATAACCATGTATATACATCTTTTCACATCTTATTATTTTATCTTTGGGATAGATTCCTGGAGAAAAGGTAAATATAAACAATATGTAATTTTGCTAACTAGTGCCAAATTGGCTTCCCCAGCATTTGTAACATTTTGCATTCTTTTTAGTAATGCATATGTATTTATTTCCCCTTAGTTTTTCCAACTGAGTATGTGGGCAAGCTTTTGTTTTCTGTCAATTTGATAAATAAGATAAATATGTCTGTGTGATATTAATTTATATTTCTCTAACTATGAGCTATTCTCTTAATTATGAGCCTCATATATTTGAGAGTCTTAAACATGTGAGGACTACTGTATTTTCTTTTCTAGAAACTATCTGTTCATATCCCTAGACTTTTTAAAATAGCATTATTGATCTTTTAATTTTTCTTATGAAGTTATGCTTGTCATGCATTTTTAACCTTCATGTAGGCAAGTTGATTAATTATTTTCCTTATTGCCTTAAGAATTTGAGTCTGAGGAGACTTTTCTTCCCTTCTAGGTTATAGAGAAATTCACAAATGTTTGTACTTCTGTAATTTCATTTTTTTACACTCAAAGTTCTATTTTTTTTTGGAATTTTCATCAGTCTGGGCTATAAGAAATAAATTCCATTTTTGTTATTTTCCTATTATTGTCTAGTTATTTTTGCACCATTTATTAAAATGCCCATATTTCTCACTTGACTTGTGACTCCACTTTCATTGACTACTTCAAGCAAGTGTGTGTATTTCTGGGTTCTTTATTCTTTTCTGTTGATCTACCTAGCTAGTCATATGTAAATAGCACACTGTTTTAATTATAGAAGTCTTAGAAAATGTTTCTATCTGTTTGGGTTAGCAACTCCCATTCCTCACTATTGCTTTTCCTTTTCAAGTGAATCTAGATCTTTAAACACTGAAGATTCAAGTTTTTTTCATTAGATTCTACTTCCTTTAAGTACATGTCACAAAAGCAGAATGTTTAGATTCTTCTAGAAAGGAAAATAAGAAAGTGAGATCGTGAATGAATCTGATGGCAAAATGGGGTCAAATATAATATAATTTTTAGTTTTTGTTTTAATTAAAAGGATAAGAAGAACCAAGCATAATGAATCCATGTAGCCTTTTTTTCCTCCTCTTATAGGTCCCCTTGGAGAAGTGATGTATTATCCTAATTTAGCAATCAACATTTCCATCATATGGATCACTTAATTAGTCCTGACAGAATGTTTTGTGTTTGAAAACACTTAAAGAATTAAAATTTATTGGTGATAGCACACTTCTATTACCTGGTGGTAAAGCCCTGGATGTTTCTGTGTAAATCCAAGGCATGGTGACACAGTTGCTATACTGGTATGTATTGGTGTGTGTGTGTGTGTGTGTGTGTGTGTACACACTTCACTAGAACACAGTGAAGATCAATGTTTGTATTGTCAGTTTCAAAAATCCAGTTCTTAACATGATAATGCAAAAAGAGAAAATAATAATTATAACATGTGTAGATCCTAAAGCTTGACAGTTTTAGCTTCAAAAGAATTTTGTTAAGAGAACTATTTGAGCAAAATATTGGGTTTTTCAGATGGAGATTTACTGTCATGGGTGATCCTGTTTTCAAAAGCTTAATTGTACCTCAGTAAAATATCTGATTGATATAACTATTTTTGTAATATGTGGGAGGAAGCATCCTTATAGTTTAAAAAATTACCAATGACTAGAATATTTGATGAGAAAAAAAATACATCTCCTATTATTTTGGAATTTAATGTTGAAACACAGAAGGGTGTGATAATTTTGGCATTTACCAAAGTCTTTGTGATACTAAAAACTGGTTATTTTTTGTTTCATTTTGTTTTTTTTAAGTAGGCTCTGGGATGCCTGAGCATCTCAGTTGGTTGAGTTTCTGACTTTTGACTTTGGCTCTGGTCATGATGTCAGGATCTTCAGCATGATCTTCAGGTGGAACCCTGTATCAGGCTCCGTGTTCAGCTCAGGGGAGTCCACGTGAGATTTTCTCTCTTGCTCTCCCTCTGCCCCTCCCCCTGCTGACACTCTATCTTTTTCTATAATAAATATGTAAATTATTAAAAAACAAAGTAGGCTTCATGCTCAATGTGGGGCTCAAACTCACAACCCCAAGATCAAGAGTTGCATGTTCTATTGACTCATCCAGCCAGGCACTCCTAAACACTGATTATTAAGTGCCTTTACCATGTGACAAGCACTGCATAGGTCACTATGACTATATGTCAAAGTAAGCTCTGGAGAGAGGGAGAGACAGGTAACAAACAAGAGCATACGGTGGTGAAAACAGACAAGCAGCATAGGCAGAGGCTGACTGTGCATGGGGTCATAGGTTAGGAGTTCCAAAGAGTGAAGGTCTGACTTCAAATTTTTAAGGCATTTACTTTTAAAATTCCTTGCACTTAGGATGCATTGTTAACTTTAATCATATGGTACAGTTCAAGCGTGACTTTTATTTATTTAATTGTGAGATTATTTCCTTTTTCCAAAAAGGGACACCATCTTTTTTAAAAATTTTTAAATATTTTATTATTTTTAAAAATATTTTATTTATTTCTTTGACAGAGATCACAAATGGGCAGAGAGGCGGGCAGAGAGAGAGAGGGAGAAGCAGACTCCTTGCTGAGCAGAGAGCCCGATGTGGGGCTCGACCCCAGGACCCTGGGATCATGACCTGAGCCAAAGGCAGAGGCTTTAACCCACTGAGTCACCCAGGTGCCCCCATCTCTGTTTTTAAACCAATTATTGTAACACCAGCAGGTGACACTTTTTCTTGTCAAAGGAACTCATCTACCTCTGCCCAATCTGCTCCCTTTCCTCTCTTTCCTAATTCAGTTATTGGAGTCACCATTTAAGATATATCTAAACAAGGCATCTCAGATGGAACTTGCAGCTAATCCTCTTCTGCCTCTTCTATTCAAAGATCTTGAAATCTTGCTAACTTTCTCTGAAATCTTTGTTTAGTATGTCCTCGTGCGTCCTCTGCTTTTCAACTCCAGTGCCTACTGTTTTAGACTCTTACCTTTCATCCGTATTATTGCAATCTGTTGAACTATTCACTCTATTCTCATTGTCTTCAAAAGTATCAAGTTAAATTTTAGTTGGGGTCAAATCATTCCACAGCCTGGACTCTTTTGTACCGGTTCCAGTAATGTCCTTCAAAACCTTCATCACGAAGTATATAGTTAAGTGGCTGGAGTGGAATCTCCAGCCACTTAACTATACTTCGTGATGACGTCCACATCCCTTGCTGCATTTCCAATTCTACCACTGTGTTCTGCTTACCCTGAATGACTTTGCTAAACTAAACTAAACATACTGTATATCTTCAGGTCATCATGATTTTCTAAACATTCTTTTCTATGTCTGAAATAACACTTTCTCATAATTCTGCCCCTTAAATTGCTCTGTACTCTCAATATACACATGCCACATTTATTACACTAGATAATGATTGATGGTATAGATCTAGCTCCTTGTGAAGACTGAAGTCTTTGAAGAGAAAGACTGTGGTGCACACACACACACACACACACATTTGAAGGTATAGATATATTATTGTCTCCTTGCACTTTGTACTTAGCTAAGTGCTAGTATATTGTAGGGCTTAATAGAATGTTTTAAGGTGAACCTTTATCTTCTTGGCTACAGGAAAATATATTAAGGGCCACATTGTTTATGTTTCCAATGGGAAACAGAGGCATGCTTGGATGAAATTCTAAAGAGAATTTAATGAAGAGACTGTTTACAAAGTATAAACAAACCAGTGACCACTGTTTTAGAACCCAGGTCCTAGTAAGAGAAGAACACAACAGAACAGGGGAGGAAATAGGGCTGTTAACAGAGTCCAGTGAAAGCTGGAGATGTGGAAGGAACCTCCAGTGGTAGCTGCAAAGGAATGTGACCCCTACTACAGCTACACCCCAAAGCAGGGTGGCAACAAAGGAAGATACTCCTGACTTGTCTTCTCTCACTCTCAGACTTCCTATTGGTTCCTTATATTGGTCAGATCCGACCCGAAGTCAAGGGGCGGGAGAGTACTGTGTGGGTAAGTCCCTAGGGATACAAGAAACAAACTCAGGAGGGGCAGAGAACAGAATGGGTGGTACAACCAGAGAATGACCAGAACAAGTAACTTCTTCAAACCTTAATATCAAATTAATGGGTGTCAATCCATCTATGGAGAAGATGCTTATAATCTAGACTTTCAGAAATTAAGTTTTCTGAGAACATATACCATGATTGATGTCTCTGAATCTTTTCCTTTTTTGTATCTTGATGGCAATAACAACAACAAAAATGACAAGAGTAATCATAAAAATTGCCACTTATGATGCACAGATGCTGAGCTAAATGCTTCACATATTTTGTTGTTTCTTTCTCATAACATTCCCCAGTTGGCCAATGTAGAATTGTTGCAGAAGCCAAGTCATTTGTAAGAAGTGTAACCAGATAGTGGTGGAGCTGACTCCAAAGCTTTCGAAATTTTAAACTCTGCTGGTGCAGGGAGACACAGTATTCCCTTCCATACAAAGCCATAGAATGCTCTTGTAGAATTGTGCAAGGTGAAATTGTACCCAGAGGCAACCTGCATGGAATTGTGGTGAATAGTGTCTCTGCAAAAGAGACCCAGGGAGAAGGCTGCTATTTTTGACTTACATACAAGATAGGTTATTTTACTTTCAATGAGAAAAAAGAAAGATAAAAACGCTAATCAAATCTACTGAAGCACTGGGTTACCTGGGAGGGTTTTAATTAGAAAATCTCAGTGCATGTGCCTAATGAAACGATAGTACTATAATTGAATATAGAGACCTGTTGGTAATTAAATGATAATGTAGAATAAATCCTTCTCTTAACAGGTTTAATTCTCTTTTACATTATGCATTAGTGGAGCAAATCCCTAATATATTAGCACGTAGCACATATAGGATACTTTCCCTCCTTTATCCATTGAAAGCTTAATTAAGTACCACGAAACTGAGGCCTCCTTTCCCTTTTTTCCTTACTCATGAGCTGGAACTAGGTAGCTGTGTTTTGTCTTATTGATTAGAATAACTTAAGCAAAAACAGATCCATTTACTCTTCTTACTTTTTCAGCTTCTCTGGACACGTGTTCTGTTTTCATAGAGGACATGAGGCTGCACAGGGTCAGGACTGGTTCACGCACGTCCCCGCTTCATCCAGGTCCCTTTGGAGGAGAGGAGGGATGGAGAGACTGGAGAGAAGCTTGTGATGGTAGGTCATTCATGCAGGACTTGGGCGGCTTTGTGACAACCAAAATACCAAAAACAGGAGTCTTGTCACTGGGCGGAGTTCTGCAGCATGCCTACATCTCTGCCTTGTTTCTGGTCCTGAGCAGCCTGCTTACTCAAGGTCCCAGTTAACATTTTTTTATAAGAAACTTCTGAGTCATTGGCACTTTCAGTTCTTGGGGGAGCTGGAAGAAATGGTGGATTTACCGCTTAATTATTTTTCCAGGAAGTAAAAGGCATGGATCATTGCTTAGGATGGCTGTGAGCCAACCAAACAGATGTTTTGCCCAGCTTCTGAATTTTACAGGGGGACATTTTGAGACTTATGCTATTTGTTTGCAGTCCAGCCTATGCTTTGCCACTTAGCTTCTTATTAGCTTGTTATTAGACCACATGTTTACTTCCATGTTTTATTAAAAAACTGATAGATTGATACTCTTTAGGTATATTGGTGCCCAAATTGTGAAAGATGTTGGATTTATTAATTTCAATATCTCATTTCTGTTCTTTTAAAATATTTGTTTAAAGGAAAAAAAGACTTTTGTTTAAAGGGGATTATTTTACTTTTCATTCTCACTATAATGTCCCATTAATTGCTTTGGTGTGAAAAGCTCTGGTGAAGTTCAATTACAACTGACTCATTTTAAAGAAGAAGATGAATAATTCAAATGTCCTGGACTGACGAAAGTACCATTTCTTGATCTCTGCCTCTGTCAAATCATTTTCATTTAATATTCTTCCACATTCTTCCTTCCCTTTTGGGGGGCATAGATACCATGCCTTATGTCTCCTTAGGTGGCTATTACTTAAACTTCTCCTTGAACACATTTCCTTTTACAAGGATTTATTTGGAAAGCTGGAACAGGGGATGCCTACTTATCTACCACTACTGGTCATCCTTCCTTATTTTATCAGTGTGAGTAATTCCATCTCTCTGTCTTTCTCCCACACAGAAAATACATGCTTCCTTTAGCATTTTGTTCCCTAATCATTTCGTAGTCTAGTCTACTTGGATCCTCAAGTAGTAAAAAGAAAACCATTTTAATGCCAAAATCATTTTCATTTAAACTAAAACTCAGAAACATTCCTAAGTTTTCAAAATGGGCTCCTGCATCTGACAGATTATCTGAACCTCATTGTTATTTTAGCCATGTGGGGGACCACATTTGGAAGCAGTGGAGGATAAAGTTATCACTGTGACAAATGATCATAAAAACAAACCACAGTGTATGGTCCATCCTACAGGAAGGGGGAGGCATCTTATTAAGAAGATACATGGCTACATGACTGTATCCACAGTATCTTGAAGTTGCTTTTAAAGGGAAAAAAAGTCATCTTCTTCTTACAGTGAAGATAAACCATTTAAAAGATTGTTTTCTCTTTCAGCACAACAGAATTTTGGATATTTGGGGAAAAAATCTGGAAACTCTGTTCCAGTATATGAATAAAAATAATTGGTTCATTTTCTACAAGGATATTTTAGTTTCATAAAGACCATGAAGGTGGAAAAGCCAAATCTCTTTATGTGTCTGCACCAATGTTAGGCAGTTCATGTTTAAAAGAAGATTTTTTTTAAAAGCTGCTCTTAGGGAGAGAACTTTAAGGTCACCTCTATACCGAATTTTCTTTTGTGCTCTTTCATCTGGAATCCTGAAGTTACTGGAGTATTGGCTTGAATTAGAAGCCATCTTAGAAGACAAGTTTTGGACTTTTGCAAGTTCTTCTGTTTCAACCATTTGAAAGTGAAAGGATGGCATATACTGCAGTTCTAGGGTCGCATGTTTGGAGGTTTGAGAGATAATCTTGTATCAAAAGGGAGCTGGTGAAACTCTATGAACTCATGTGACCTTTTACAGGTGGTGCTTGCCACCATGAGGATCTCAGGGACTTGAGAGCCATTTCAGGGGCTGTGCTATCAGTAAGGGAGATAGAATGTACTGCTAGACATCATCATCTGGCCTGATGTAAAACTGGTCGTTAGTGGTACCTGGGTGGCTCAGTCAGTTAAACACCTACCTTTGGCTCAGGTCATGATCCCAGGGTCCTGGAATCCCACACTGGGCTCCCTCTCTTTCTGCTTATCCCCCGCTTGTGCTCTCTCTCTCTCTCTCTGGGTGTCAAATAAATAAATAGAATCTAAAAAAATAAAAATAAAAAAACTGCTCTCTATGTTGACATAGCTAAGTACATTCTCATCCCATGGTATCCATTCCTCAGCTTTGCTTCTACATAACGGTTTAATAAATAATGAGACTATATTGTTGAGGTATTTTGGGACATTTTTTGGAAAAAAAAATTGATTCATCCCTGATCTCTTCTACGTATTCAAACTTTCTAAGAGAAGTGGGTTAAATAGTTCTCAGGAGGTAAACAGTGCTCCTCGGTTGTTGTGTTAGGGACAGGTAATGTCTGCGGATTGTGCTGAATTAATGAGACGCTTTCCCCTTAACCCTGCCTCCTGGGAAGGAATACAGTAGCTGGTTCGTAGTGCACAACTGCACTACTTAATTTACCCCTTTAAAGCAGGAGGAGCAGAAAAGACCTAATGTATTGAAAAACCACAGGAGGGTTGGAGGCAGTGAGAATGTAATTTCCCCAGTTGCAATTTGGCCATTCCTAATCATATGAAAATTGCCAGAAAATACTTAATGTGCACCAGTGGTTTAGAACTCTGCAGTTCGCATGCCTCAGGAGACCGAGCTTGCCTCAGCCGAGTCTGGACTGGGCATGCCCAAGCAGGCTGCCCTGTGATGTTTGGAAAAGAAAATAGCCCTTGAGATCGGAAGAGTCAGCTCTAGTGGGGAGTGACAAAGCACTAACACCACATCTAGCTGTCTTATACACACTTTAGAATCAGTTCCCTATACCATGATTTACCACAGGTAGGAAAGACTCCATCAGAACCATGTGGTGATGCCTGGCAGTTATTTGACTTGTATGAACTGATGGGGTCATGGACCAAAGAAATATGGCCGCCATCAAGTCAGGGCTTTCTAGTGGAGCGACTGAGCTAGCCAATCAAAATGGATATTTCATACGAGCTGGGCAAGTCTTGTGCATGTCGTATATTGCAAGATCTGTTTTCTGAAGAACCAAATGACTTAAATTTCTACAGGAACTTTTTGACAATGGCGACTTTAGGCATGCTTTAAAAAAGATTCTGTTTTCCAAAATGATTCTTACTTGACGTCAGAAATTGTCAGAATTTTTTTTTTTTAGCATCCTAACCCTTGGAATGCTATTATGCCTCTCTATATTTATTCTTCCCTTATATCCTAGTTTTAACTACGTTTTTCACTTTGAATAAGAAAATTGACAGATTTCCTCTGCTTGTACTTATTATGAATAATCCTTAACATTGAATAGTGTACTTTTTTGGTAATATGTCTTTTATAAAATAATAATTTGCAGGTTAGTGTTATCTTTTGAAACAGCAACTATAAATATGAATTGAATATAAAAGAATAGAACTTAAGAACAACACCTTTAGAAGAGCTTTTTTTTTTTTTTTTGCAATAATAAAGTATTTTTTTTTTTAAGATTTTATTTATTTATTTATTTGTCAGAGAGAGAGAGAGCAAGAGCGAGCACAGGCAGAGTGGCAGGCAGAGTCAGAGGGAGAAGCAGGCTCCCTGTGGAGCAAGGAGCCCGATGTGGGACTCGATCCCAGGACGCTGGGATCATGACCTGAGCCGAAGGCAGCTGCTTAACCAACTGAGCCACCCAGGCGTCCCTAATAAAGTATTTTAAGTCAGAATGTCAGTTTATTAATATTCATGGGAAATCAGCTATCAAACAGTCAGAACTTTGTTTCAGTGACCCTGAAACTAGAGAAGCAGATCACCAGTAGCCTAGAGCTCTGGTTCTGTGCCCATGTGCCCCCACACAGGTTCCTTGGCCTTCCCTTTTTCTTCTCTGTTTCACAGAGCTGACTCCTACAGTCTGTATTACTCAGATCACAGAATAGGAGGGGAAGAAAAAAAAGGAAGGTATGTTCTCTTATCTAATCTGCCTTAGGTGGCTTCTTTGGCAGTGGCTGAGTCTCCTGCCTGGTTTCAGTTTCCATCAAGTATCTTGGCCCCCAGGCTCTGGTTACAGGCCCTCTTCTCTTTGTCCCTCTATGCCAGTGGTGTTTGTAACTTCCTGCTATTGCCAGTTCCTGGGTTTGCCTCCCTAGCTCCCACAGGACTTCCCAGCTCCTACTGGACTTCTTAGCAATTCTAACACCTGTACAAATGATTCCCTGCATTAACTATCCTTGTCGTTTAAATACCTTGTATTGTCTTCTGTTTTCCTGGTTTGACCTTGACTGCCATAGTAGGCAGGGAATAAGATAAAGGGAAGTTTGGATGTATGATTCAAATATTTCATGTTAGTTAGCTTTTCCTAGTGAAAACAGAGAACTTAAGAAATACTGTGGTATGTTTAGATTCATTCTGCTTAACTCAAGGGTAACTAGAAAATGCTAAAAACTTTAAAAGTCTTTCTGGGAGGTCTCTTTCTTTTCTGCTGCATTAGTAAATAACACTGAATTTTATTTATTCCTTTTGATACTTTTGATTCTTGTAGTGTGTCTCAGGGTACCTAGGACCTAGATGTTAAAAAAGAATCTATAGATAGTTGAACGAAATATAATTCATCTTCAGTTTGCAACTCTGAGGCAGTTTTTAAAAACCATCCTTTATCAACCTTGTGTATATGTGTGTGTTTGTGTCTATTATCTTATAAAAATATATCTTAAAAATATATCTAGACTTTCAATATTTACAAATATTAAATCAAACACACTGAGTATTTTCTCTTAAGTAGAACAGCAGTACCAGGTCAGTAAGGCTTTTTTAAGAGCAAAATTTATTTTTGGATGGCTCAAAACTAGGTCACTGAAAAAGATAGGCTTCAGAAAATTCATTCAGTCATTCACTACTTTTTAAATATTTATGATTACCCGCTATGAGCAAGGCGTTGGAGACACAGTGGTAAACATGACAGATGGTGTTCATCTCAGTAAACTTAAAATCTGGTGGAGAAGGCAGACATCCATAGGCAATCACAATAATGTTCAGAAAGTTATGGGGATAGAGAGCAAGGGAATTTGACCTGGCCCAGCAGTTTAGGAAAGTGAAGAAGGGATCAGAAAAAGATAATGAAGGGGTGCCTGGGTGGCTCAGTTGATTAAGCATCCGACTCTGATTTTGGCTCAGGTCATGATCTTGGGGTCATGAGATTAGCCCTGTGTGGGGCTTCAAGCTAGGCCGTGGAGTCTATTTAACGTTTTCTTTCCCTTTCTTTCTTCTTCTGCCTCCTCTCCCCTGTTCTATCTCTCTCTCTCAAAAAACAAACAAACAAACAAACAAACAAACAAAAAAAAACCAAATAAACAACAAAGACCTGTCATTTTAACAAACACCTGTAAACATCTCAGGAAGATGAAAACAATGAATAAGACTCAGCTGTCAGCAGGAGTCAGAGTGTCATTAAAACCACAAAAAACTGGGCACCTGAGTGGCTCATTTGGTTAAGTGACTGCCTTCGGCTCAGGTCATGATCCCGGAGTCATGGGATCGAGTCCCACATGGGGCTCCCTGCTCAGTGGGCAGCCTGCTTTACGCCCTTTCTCTGCTGCGCCCCCCCCCCCCCGCTTGTGTTCTCCCTCTTGCTCTCTGTCAAGTAAATAAATAAAATCTTAAAAACAAAACAAAACAAAACAAAACACAAAAAACCAATCTTACAAAACAGGCACACCAAAAGTGGGGTAATGAGTTGGGGTTAATGTCACACCAATAAACTCCTAATAGTGCCTTCTCTGTGCTCCCCCAATAGTCTATACTTCTGTTGTAGGATTTAGTACTATTCAGTCTAAGAAATTTCATTGAAAATGTGCTTTATAAATACAATGGAATTATTCAGCAACCCCCCCCCCAAAGGAAATAAGTGACAACCATTGGCCTTATGTGACAATAATAATGAATCTGGAGGACATGATGCTGAGTGGAATGAACCAGTCACAGAAGGACAAAGATGGCATGATGCCACTTCTGCGAGGTCTCTAATATGATGAAAACCATAGAAACAGAATGGTGATTGCCAGGGCCTGGGGATAGGGGAGATGGGAAGTTGCAATTCAAAGGCCATAAAATTTCAGTTAGGAAAGAAAAGTAAGTTTGGAAGATCTACTGTACAGCACCTATAGTGACTAATACTGTAGTAGTGTGTCCTGAAACATTCATTAGGAGTGTAGATCTCATGTCACGTGTCACCACAATGAAAAAAAAAAGACAATTTTGTTGAGACCATTTTTATTTCATTGATGAAAAAAAATTGAGGATCTTAGGTGTTAAAGGACTCATCCAAAGTCATTGAGCTTACAAGAGGCAGAGAATCAACAGTGTCTAACAGTGTGGTTAAGAGTCAGTGTGTGTCTCAAGCATGTTTCCTAAGCTTCCAGGGTCATTGTGAAGATTAAAACAGAAAATATTTAAATGACTTAATACAGTGCATGGCATGGGAAACTTAATTAATATGAACACTTACTGGCTGTTAGGCCTGTGCATCACTGTCCGGTCTCTAAAGGCTCTATCTATACATTTCCCGCCCATAAGTGAGATTGCTCATCAGATGCAGGACTAGCCAGGAGATGATTGTCCTGGAAACACAAGGGTTTCCTTTAGTCAGTAGTGCAAGTCATGGACCCCAGCACTTTTACAAATACACAGCCCCTTCTCACTGTGATGTAAATAACATTCAATTATGGAAGTCACATGTTATGCCTTGATGGACCATTTGTGAAAAGCCAGCAAAGGTAACATCTGTTCAAATATGCCACAGGGCCCTCAGCCTAAAGCTTAGAACATGTCTGTAGGAGATCTTAGACAATGGTAAATTTATATTTCAATCACATGCCACTGAATTATAATGGGTAGCTAGCAAAAGATGTTCTGGAGTTCCTCTGAGAGGGGGAGAGGGAGAATGTTTGTGGGTGTATGTATATGTGTGTATTTGTATGTGGGTGGACACTTAGATGTTTTCATAGGAATGAGTTTGAGGTTGGCATGTTTGCAAATACACCACATTTTTATACCCTGGGCCAACAAAGCAATTTCCAGTAATATTACTTTCCCAGTAATAAAAAACTTTTAAATGAGTCATATCTAGATTGTAACAAAATACAGAAACCATGAAATATTTCACCCTTAGAAACAAAATCGAAAGAAAACGAGTCTAATTATTAGCAATAGCTTGCAATAAATGAAGAGACTTGTTCATGTCTATGGAAATAGAGATGTTTGCTGTGTGTTAGGGAAATAAGAGAAATCCGTTTTCTTTCAGATGTTTCATTCCACTTGATAAATGATATCAGAATGGCCTGGTAGCAATAGCATTTGCATATTGACAACCCTTGCTAATGCTGCCTTCATTTAGCTGTCATGCATAATCACATATTCGAATGACTTCTTTGAATAGACCTATTTCAGAGAACATAATTATAGTGTATTATATTTGTGGTAATTACTGCATTCTTTGAGAGTGTCTTACATAGTATATCCTTTGACTTGTTTAGTTGTAAGACGTTCCTTTTCATGCTTCCTCTTGGAAAATGGCTAAACTAGGGCTCTTGTCCAAATCCAAAAAGGGTTTCCTGTTGATAAAAATGATGAAATCCAACCATGCAAGTTACAGTCTGTAAGATGGCAGGCTTACTCCCCTTGCCCATTTTGCCTTCAGTTCCTCTTTACTGTTGTTCAGATGATGCTGATGACTTGTGAACCAGTCATCGTGAGGACATTCATAGATTTTATGGAAAAACGAATCCCAAAAATTTTGAGAAAAGGGAACAGTGTGGTGACACCTTCCTGAAATCTCTCTGGAATCTTTCCATTTCAGTTGTTACCTCTCGATGCAGCTTGACCTTGAATAGCTCATAATCACAGGGTATAGGGCTGATCAAGGAAGAATGAAGAATGATATGAGGAAGTCAAGAGTTCTTTTTTCCCCTTAGTTTGGCAGATGGAAACCCCTAATAAAGAAGAATGAAGAATTAATAAAAGACAAGACTATAGTAACAGCACCTAAATGTTTAGGAATATTTTGTATGGGGCTCCTTTTTAAAAACACCCTGGCTTTTTCAACCCCCCGCCTGCTGTCTTCCATGTTTGGTGTCTTTCTGGTTCCTGGGTAGGATTCTGTCTTGATTCAAAGGGATTGTCTGGCTGTGAATTGTAGACATCCTAGCCCTCCTCACGCTCCTACTTCCTGGTGCCTCACTGTTTTGATTCATTCCTGCTTGATTTGTTTTTGCCACCTGGCGCCCGTCTCTGGCATCACGTGTCACCTCTCTTTATCTGCTCATGCCTAAGCACATTTTGCTAGCCTCATGAGGTGGAAAGACCATGAGCTTGGGGATTTGAAATCCCAGTGACTAGTTACTAGCTGTGCAAGCTCTTTGAGCCTCATTTTCATTAAATATAAAAAGAGAATATTAATACTTTTCTATTAGGATAGGAGTGAACGATTCATAAGTTAACAGTATACATATACAGTGTTTATTACAGTGGTTGGTGTGAGGGTCTGTGATCAAAGGAACGAGACTGACACAAAGCGAAAATCAAACAAAGCTTTATTTCGCGCCAAGCATCAAAAGTCAAACTGACTGGTAGGGGCCATCTC
The DNA here is from genome assembly GCF_964662115.1 of Mustela nivalis. Classification (NCBI taxonomy): domain Eukaryota; kingdom Metazoa; phylum Chordata; class Mammalia; order Carnivora; family Mustelidae; genus Mustela; species Mustela nivalis. The sequence goes on from NC_139021.1 coordinate 53,476,154, forward strand.
TTATGAAGAGACGACAAAGATGACCCCAACAAGGTCACTCCCAAGAAGGCCGCTCCAGATGAGGCCACTCTGGACGAGGCCGCTCTGGACTGCTCTGGAGGAGGCCGCTCCGCAGAAGAGGCCACTCCAGAGGAGGCTGCTCCCAGGACGAGGCCGTTCCCCGGTCAGAGACGCTCCCCAGAAGAGGCCACTCTGGATGAGGCCGCTCCCAGGACGGGGCCGCTCCCCAGAATGATGCTGCTCTGGGGAGGCCGCTCATGGAGGGGCCGTGGCCTAGGGCAGCGAGGCCGCTTGTGGCGGAGCCCCAGCTTAGACCATGATGACCATGAGGCTCTAACTCTCCCGAAGACTACCCTAACAGCTATTCCAGTGGCTATTCTAACGGCTATCCTAAGAGCTATCCTAACAGCTATTCTAACTGCTATTCTGACTCCTCCTACTATTCCAAGGGCTATTCTGACTCCTCCTACTACCCCCAACCCCAGCCTCACAGACTAACATTTATAGAGGTGGTTGAGCCCTGCCCACACACAGGTGACCAATGGGATTTCAACTCACCACAGTAAATATATGCGTACCCCACTGATTGGATGTCTCCATCCGGCCTGGCCCACCCCTATATCCTGGGTTTGCAACTAAGTTCCTCTGGCTAACCAGGCCCCTACAGTTGGTCCCTTTGAGCACATGCTCAAAGCTTATCTATTTCCTTTCTCCTGACGTTCACTCCCCAGAGACATGTCTGCTTCCTTCTGCACTGGCCATGCTCACTGCCTCTCCAGACACAGGAGACCTGTTTCTGGCCAGTTTGACTCTCTTCCTTTTCCAGTCTTCTCCGTGATGACTGTGGGCTTGTGGGTCATGGCATTATGACAAAGATAACCAGTGATGCAACCTCCTATCCTCACTCTTCAAATTGTCCTGTCCTTCCGCACTTCTTCTCAATACCTGCCTACCTGTTATCAATTAACCTCGTGTTAACAGTTGTTAGTTACGCATCTATCCTGTCTGCCATTATCACTGTTAGCAGAAACACTAAAGGAGGAAAGGAAAGAATCAATAAAGATATAAGCCGATGTTTCTTGGGACTCACTAAAACAAGTTAAACTTTCAAAAATGGTATTATCTGAAATTTAACACCACCACCACCATTTTAGCTTTGTACCTTATACCCTTTTTTTCCCTATTTAAGAGTCTTTATTAATGATGCTTTTCTCTCTTGTTTCGCCGAACCAGGAAATTAGTTGTATTCGATTTCTTTTAATTCTTTGAAGTATCCATTGCCAAAACATCCTGGGTTTCCTCCTATAGCCTTACTTTCACCAGTTTTATCATAACGTGTAATTAAACTCTGATTCTATCTTAAATAGGTACTTTGGACTTTTTCTTATTTAATAGCTGAATGATTATTATCAGTCAGCATCATTCATGTTCTTATGACTCTACCTTTTACTGGGGACTTTAGCTTCTGCAGCTCTCAGCTTTGAAGATTCTAAGAGGTATAGAAGCTCCAGGTGTTGGAAACAAGCTTAACATTCTTAAATAATTGACATGACATTCTCCCTAAGTGGTCTTGCTCAGCTGGAACAATCCTAGTTATGGTAAAATAATTGACTCTCAGGGCATCAACCCACTCCATATTTAGACAGCTTTGATTATTATAAAGCCAAACCAGGCTCTATTACCATTTCCTTCTTCCTTAATCTTTCATTTATCTCTTGGATTCATGTGGAACAAAGTTGGTTTGTTCACTTCTAAAGCATTGGAAGGCAGCTGTATTGTCCCCCATATATTCTTCTCACACCCAACATTTCTTTATCAGGATAGATATTTCTTTGTTCCAATCATTTGTAAAACAAATTTTTTTAAAAAAACATAACTACATTTGCCATAGAGTTAGGAACATCACATTAATGCCACAGAAATGAGATTGTCAAAATCTTCTCCAACAGATGTCATAGGTTAAAAACAAACACAACAAAAGAGATATGTTTTAATAAATGTTATGTAACAAAATGTTCATATGAAATGAGAGTTTTGCACACCCATCTGTGTTGTCTTAAACATGGGATGGTGATATATGGGAATAGCTGACCATATATATATACATACATACACACATATGTATATGTATATATACATGCATATATACACATATATATGTATGTATATGTGTATATATGCGTGTATATACACACATTTATACATATGTATACATGCATACATACACATATGTGTGTGTATGTATGTATGTATATAGAGATTGGATGAATGGTATGATTTTAGACCTTACTCTACTTTTTAGAGTCCATGACCTTTGGCCCAATCAACCAAAGATAACCATCTGCCTGACAGGGGGAGAGAATTTATTATAAAAAATGATGAATAGAAGGAGCACCTGGGTGGTTCAGTTGGTTAAGCATCTCTCTTCAGCTCAGGTCATGATCCCAGGGTCCTGGGATTGAGCCCCGCATCGGGCTCCTTGCTTAGTGTGGAGCCTGCTTCTCCCTCTGCCTGCCACTCACCCTGCTTGAGCTCTCTCTCTGTCAAATAAATGAATAAAGTCTTTAAAAAAATGATGAAAAGAAAAACAGAAAAATATATAATTCCTGGCATGAAAAACAGAGATAAGGCAAAATAAAAACATTAACAACCAGACTATGATTCTGAGAGATGATTTCCCAAATGCTTTTGTTTTCTTCCTTTTAACATATCGAGTACTAAACCCAGAGAATCCCATCACAGAAAAAGTACTCTTCCATCCCATGACCCCAAAGCCTTGTTCTCAACAGCAATAGAGTGTAGAAGAAAGAATGGTAAAGCGCATCCTTTCCCAGACTGGGAGGAGGAGAATGGAAAGGGGACCGAGAGGAAGAAAAGGAAGGAACACATTGGTCAAATATGTGCCTCCCCACTGCTCCTCTCTGGACTGTGGGGTAGATGCAGGACTCCAGTTGTGAGAGAGGTAAAGGTAGGAGGCTGTGGGTCCTGACTCCCTTGTGAGGCTCACGAAGACACAATCTTTCAACTTTTCCTGCACTACACATGCCTTGAGTCCTCTAGTCATGCGGTGTTGCTGGGGAGCCGGAGCCCTAGTGTTTGCTTTCCTGAGCTTCCCAAGGTGATTGGAGTCTGACCTTGGAGTTGGTCTGGAGTTTGCTGAAGCAAGGGGAAGTCTTAACAGAGACTGGTCAGGAACCTCAGGGTTTGGAGACAGCATGTGCCAAACTAAGACCAGATTGGCCAGAGAGTGAGCTATAAGTAAAGGCTATAAGTAAATTGAGAAAACAAAACCAGTTACAGACTCTAGCCAGGAAGGGCAAGACAGACAGTAGCCAGATGGAAGGACAGGAACACCATGCTCAAGGTCTCTGTGAGGTTTCATTTCATGCTTCTCTCCTTGCCTCCCCTCCCATACATCCAGCTGCCTTCCTCCAGAGCTGAGCAGGGGGAGGCAGAGGCCATCTGAGAGACTGAGCTTTCCTCCCACTTCTACGGAGACTATTGCCTTAAGAGACTATTAAAACAATCAAATTAGACCAGGCTTAAAATGGGTTAGAGATGTATTTAAAAATTTCCCCCAGCCAGAGGATGGAGGCTCATGTGGAAAACCGTAAACAAAACAACAAAACGTTCTCTCGGCATATCCAAGTCGTGTGCATTAAAATTTTCAACTGCCTTTTTGTATCAACTATCCCCAAAACACCTCTAATCATATCTGAAAGGGGGAGAGAAATTGCCATCGGTGATTTATCACCTTCAGTTCACTGATGCCTGAAGTTAATCTCAACTTTCTATTCATGTAGGGGTTTATTTGCACACAGTGTGTTACATTAATTTTTCAGCACAGTTTTTATGTATTTTTATTAAAGTATACTTTTCTTTTGACATTTTAAAAGCCCTGTTGGTATTGCAGTAACCGATGCGTGCATTTGTAGGTTTGATTCATGCTCGCTTCTCTGCTTACTGTTTGTGTTTATCTTCGGTGAGAGCAGAGCAGAAAGTCCTGTTTATCCTCTGCTGTTCATTCAATATTAATCTAGGTTTTTACATATTCCTGGGGTGCATTATTCTTTAGGCTTCTATGCCACAGAGCTGGGGGACCTGATAAATTCAGTATTGCCGGTGAAAACAATTTTTCGTATTAAAGTGCTGGTAGCAGTTAAGGTAAATTGTTTTCCTTTAAGATCCTGATTTCACGTGCTCATTATGTTCAGGGAGACTTGGATTTGTTGAAATTTAATTTTTTTCTGAGGTTTTATTTTCTTCTTAGATTTACAAGAAGTTATATTATCCATGGCTGTGTTGTTTATGTGTTTTGGGGGAAAGCATAGGGATTATCTCATGGGGTCAAAAGGCTCCTGAAATTTTTTTTAACTAGAAAAACATTCCCCAGTATTTATTGGGCATCTACTCCATACTAGCCCCATTGTCCAGTGACTTTCATTTAACTTTCTTAAGCAGCACTCTGTCCCATAAACGTTTCAGGTAAGGGAGCTTAGAGTGAATGAATGGCTTAATGTATTGTCTCATTTCACCAAGGGGCTTCTGGAGACTTTGCTTATATTTAGAGGAATGTCTCTAAAGCCAGGAATTGTGGAAATGAAGAAGGTTTAGGAAGAAACATTTGGGAGAGAAGGCCTTTCAGTGCATCTTAAACCATAGGGACAGGGTTGCCTGGGTGGCCCAGTCAGTTAAGTGCCTGCCTTCAGCTCAGGTCCTGATCCCAGGGTCCTGGGACTGAGCTCTGCATCAGGTTCCCTGCTTAATGGGGAATGTTGTTATCTGTTACCTTCACACTCACTTTAGTAATGACTGGAAGCACGGATATGACAATTAACTTGTACAGCTTCTGGTTGCTTGAATATGCCTTTCTGAGTAGCCTTTTATTTTAGCAACTCCTCCATCCTACAATTTCTCCAATATATTCCTTTTCATTACCTCTCTTCCCATTGTTTTCCCCCAATTCCCCTTGCATTCTGGGATAACATTGTGAGGACTCAAAGGTAAGTCTCCCTCTCTAATCTTCACTTCTTTCAAAAGATTGGCTTCCGCCCCAGATCTTTCCATTTTCCTTTTGGAAGTCAAAGCCAAAAAGTCTGCAGACTCCTTCAGACTTTTCGCCTTGACACTTCTCTTCTGAGAAAGTCATTGCAATGGACTCTACATGTGGGTCCCCCAAAGTGCATATATTGAAATTCTAACCCCACAATGTGATAGTGTTTGGAAGTGGGGCCTTAAGATGTTTAGGTCATGAAGGTGGATATTCCATGAATGGGATTAGTCCCTTATAAAAAAGAGCCCAGAAAGCTCCCTGGTCCCTTCTACTGTGTGAGGTTATGGTGAAAAGATGGCCATCTGCGAACCAGGAGGCAGGCTCTCCCCAGACACTGGATTTTCTTGTGCCTCAATCTTGGGTTTCCTAGCCTCCAGAGTCATGAAAAAACAGTTTTCTGTTGTTTATAAGTTTCTCAGTCGAGGGTATTCTTTATAGCAGCCTGGACGGACTAAGACAAATTATGCAGAAATAGCCTAATTGCCTGAGAGCATGTAGGTTGTGGGGGAGTTTGAAGGTCAAATAGGGGGATATACTTGGAAAGATACGTTAATAATACGAAAAAGATCCTGCCAGGCACGTATTTGGATTGTTTCCTGTGGCCGACTGGAGGATCTCAGAATAAATTTACATTAACTGTCTCTCCTCTTCTAAGAGAGGCTGTTATCATGTGCGCCAGAGGCAGAATTCATTCCTTGCCTTCGTCAGTGGCCAAGGTCTGGATTTAAACAGAAGTTAAAAAAATTGTGGCCAATGAGAAATCATAAACTTGGTGTAAAGATGATGCTTCTTTTTGGGTTAAGTAGTCTAGATGTTTTTTTTTTTTTTTTAATTTTGTATAAAAGAGCATATCTTTCTAGGCCATTCTAGGCACAATCTGCCTTCATATACCAGATTTAGGCAGAAAGACGTCTTATTTATTGATATTCAGAGAATTACAATAGTTGTTAGTTCAACTTTGACTTGGCTACCTTGATTTGGTTCTATGTTTTGGTTTTAACATGAATAGAAATTAATTATTTTAATAAAAAATTAATTTTTTAAAAATCTGAAAAAAAATCCAAACTCCCTAAAAATTTATATTATTTTACTTGCAAAAAATAGTTCAACATTTTGAGTTTGATTTCAGCCTCTGTTCCCACATATTTTATCGGTTTTCTTCTCATTACCAATTTCACACTGTAAAGTAGCATGGGGCTGACAATAACAGATAGGAGAGCAGAGATAATTAAAGTAAATTTCTCAACTATACTTAGAAATTAGGGCAAAAAGATGTGTGAACAAAAATAGGATATGAAATGTTTGATGTTTGAAAACCTAGCCTTTTGTAGTTCAGTGATTTTTACCCATGTAAGTGCTGGTAAACACTGAGGGAAAAAATTTGTATTGAACTGCTGAAAAGAAAATTTCAATGTATCTTAATATAAATTTTCTTTTCTGTAAAATTAGGCTAAGTACATACTGAATTTACATAGATTTGAGGATCAAAATGTCTTTTGAACTGGAACAACTTTACACATACTAACAATTATTGCTTTCACTCTCTCCCCCAACAAAGTTCCTGCTCATTCTCTGAAGTTTATTTGTGGATTCTGCTCTCAGTCACTCAGATTAGCCTTAGTTCTAATCTCTTTAAATTATCTACTCTTTCTTCAGAAAGTCTTTCCTAGAACTCTTGAAGTGTTCCACATTTGCATAATCTGATTTCCAGTGGGGTTTCTATTTCGATTCTTTCTAAGCGCATGTTGTTGCATGAGGACAGATCATGGCCTATTGTCAGAATTGCTTGCAAAATTCATGAAACATGTCTTGTTACAAATTTGAGAAATATTTTAAAGTCATTTAAAATCATTACATCCTTGATCCTCGACATTTTATCAGCAACCCTCTTTCAAAAGAGACCCCACATTTTGTAGGTCTAACATGGTAAGAGTCATCCTTGGTAGGATGAGGCCGATTTGTACCCAGGCAGGAAAATCAGTACTTAGCTCCTAAGAGGGGCTCAGCAACCATTTTTTGTTAAAACAGTGACTGTGGCTGTACTTCATTTCTGTGAAGACATAGAGCCTAGACCTGTCCGTAGGTCTACATTGTAATAGAGCATCTCAAAAATGGCGTTTTACTTCAAAGCTCTGTGTTAGTAATCTTAAATGCATTTTCATAGCACAGCTTTTAGTTTGAGCCTTCTGTAATTATATTTCTCATTTTATTCTGATCTTCACTGTGCTTTTTAAAGGTTTCTTCTGACCATATTTTGTCCCCAAACAATACCAAACTATTTGGGGACTTAGTTCACTCTCAAAGAAATGTGGAACTGAGTGATTCAATATTGCTTCCTTAATGTGCTGGAGAGAAATATGACTGCTTGGCGTTATCTAATGTCACTGTGAGTCAGCAGACTCACAGTGTCATCTCAGAGATGAAGCCAGAATAATAGGACATCATCAAGGCTAGTCAAGTATTAGATAGCAAAGATCAATGGCTACTCTGTGAATTGTACAGAGCGTCAGGCATGAGAACTGTTATTATGCCACAGGAATTTCTACTTCCTTCCAGGACCCTTTCACAGTAATTCAAATAAACTTAACCATAAAGGAATTCATTGCTATTATAACCTGGGTAGGAGAGAACTTCCCATTCAGGCTTGTGTTTGATTAGATCAAGTTATAATGATGTGACTAGGGCTTTATCTTGATCAATACTGTTTTTCTCTGCTTAACTTGATTCTGCACAGAGGTTCATGGCACGCAGTAGGCAAGATGACCACCAGACTAGACCTTCAGACACTAGTCCTCTTAGTGACTCAGAAAGGGACATTTTCTCCCAAAGTTCATATAGCTGTCCACAGAGATGACTTACTGGTCTCACTTGGCATAATTCCACTCCTATGGCTAGGGTAAGCCGGGAAGATGCAATGGAAAGCTTCTCTGGGACATCATGGAATGGGGATGGACGATTGGTACCTCAAGGATGTGATGCTGGTGGATAAAAGCAATATATTCACAGCTCCTAGTTTTAATATGTCTAGAACCAAGCTGAGATCTATCTTATAGTGTTGTTAGTAGGATTAAGTGATAGGATGTAGACTTCTTGGCATTCAATAAATGATAACCCTTATTATCACAGGAGCTGTGTTAAATGCACAACCTTCTTTCACCCCTGCATTGTGATCTTTATCGTTATAATCCCATATTACTATTATGTTATCTAAGCTTACTTTCCATTGTCAGGAAAGAAATAGTAGGAAGTGCTAGTTTTCAGCTTCAAAATATCAAATATTATTATTATTTTTTTAAAATATCAAATATTATAACTGTCTATTATTTTATGATTTTAGAATGCTTTTATGTGCATTACCATTTGAATCTCATCACGAACTCTGGGAGTTAGGCATGATTACCATCATCGCTTTACAAAGAAAGAAATGTAGATTTAGAGAAATTAAATGTTTTGTCTAATATCACACAGCTGATATGTAGCAAACTCAAGACTCAAGGTGAGTTCTTCTGACTCTAAATCTTGTGTTCTTTCTTGTATGTTATGTAATCACGGATTCACTTTTAGAAAGTATTAAATTTTCCATAGAATCAGGGTTTTAATGGAACACTTTGCAATCAAATATTCTTTTGTCCCCCAATCAGACAACTAATAGAAAACATTTTACAGAGCATGAGGAACTATGCCACTACAAAGAATTTTGATCTTAGTAATGAGTGTTTTAAACTAATATTATGAAAATGGCCATGCTAGTAAGTAGGAAAATAAAGAAAAAATTCACTTTTCCCACAGTTTTCCCACAGCTGGTCAACTAGAAGAGATGCCAAATGAAGATCAAGCCTCCCAATATTTGGGTCTCTTGAAAGAGTTACATTTTGCAACCATTATTTTTTTCAGGCTGTGAGCTTCATGGCACTAAATGTGTTTATAAAGAGGTCAGAAAACCACTCGTTCATGATTTGGCACAGATGCATTTTTGTGGTTTAGGAAGAATAACAATATCAATAGTTTCCAAACTGGGCCTCTCAGTGGTACACAGGATTGGGCTCTTGTTTGGAATCAGGGGGCCACTGAACCCTTATCTGTGAGTTGCTTTTAAGGATTCTTTTAATTCTAATTCTATTGTTCTCTCTTTATATATTAAGTATTAATCCATTTTTGAGGACAAATAATATTTTTAATAAAGCATATATTCAATGATTTTCAAAATGTTATAGTTTTTGACATAGTAAACACACAGAGGATCTAGACCTGATTTTCTTTCTTTCTCTTTTTTTTTTTTTTAAAGATTTTATTTATTTATTTGACAGAGAGAGACCACAAGTAGGCAGAGAGGCGGGCAGAGAGAGAGGAGGAAGCAGGCTCCCCGCAGAGCAGAGAGCCCGATGTGGGGTCGATCCCAGACCCTGAGATCATGACCTGAGCCGAAGGCAGAGGCTTTAACCCACTTAGCCACCCAGGCGCCCCTAGACCTGATTTTCTTTATTAAACTAATATAATGCATACTCTAATAACCTGATATTTAGGGGAGAAATGCTTTATTCCTTCAGCTACTGTTCCCCATAAAATGATCACCCCTTACTTCAAAACGTAGTGAAGTCTTAATTAATTTTGCTATGCCCTAATATGGGGGTTTAGGACACTACGAAGCACTCATTCCTTGTCCCAGAGTTTCTTAAATTACCTGTCCATAAATCTCAGTGTGTAGCTGCATTTAGTTACCATGGCAACATACTTGATGTCAGTTTATGTTTGAGAATATTCAGGTCACTTGAAAACCAAAAGATGTGCCTATATGCAATAAATAAAGCAAATGTAAAGTGGATGTTTGAGCATTATTATTTATTTATTGTTAGTTTTATAGAATATAAAAGAAGAAAATCGATTGACAACAGACTTTAAGATGTCTGTAGAGGTCTGGACTCAGGTTTACAAGCCAGGAATGAGACAATAGATTTTTGATCTTTGAGATGACTAACAGTTTGGGTTGGTTACTACTAGAATAAGAAAAACTCTAGTTGTCTATGGCATATTGAGTTTATCAGATTCTATGATAATTTACATTCAAGAAACCAAAGGCAGAAACATGAAGAGCAGGTTGAATTGGGCTAGCTGAGGGTTTGGCAACCACAGGAGGTAAGATCTCTATGTCTGTCATGAAACTTGATAATGGAGCATTACATAATGAATGTCTTATGAGGGAACTTGGGTATGGGTGGGCACCGGGCACATGTATCTAGAGCTATAGTCACCACAGATATCGATAGGAAAGTCACATCTGGAATACACCTTTACACACATGGACTTTTTTTTATCCCTCCAACAGTATCCCTACTTTTTTTTTTTTAATCAAGAGATAATTTACATATGGTGTAATACACATATGATAAATGTAGTTCTTCAGTGATTTTTCACAAATGCATCTACCTATGAATGTATCACCTTAAACAAAATATGGAACATTTCCATTGTTCTAGAAAATTCTCTTGTGCCTCTTTCCAGTAAGTGTCCTTCTTCCAGAGGCATTGATTAGTTTTGCTTCTTCTAGAATTTCATAGGCATGAAATAATGTAGTTTATTCTTTAGATATGGCTTCTTTATCTCAGCAAAAAGTTTGAGATTCATCCATGTTTTTCTGTGTATAAGTAGGTTATCCCACTTAGCGGCTGAATAGTATTTCATGGTTTGGGTATACCAAAATTTGATTATTTATTCTCCTATTGAAGGACATTTGGGTTGTTTCCAATTTGGGACTGATACTAATCAAGCTGCTGAAAAGCATTTATGTCCCAATATTTATATGGAAATGTGCTTTTGTGTTTCTTTCACCCAAGTGACATTGCCAGGCCATAGCAATTTTATAACATAAACATATATGTTTGACTTTATAAAACATTGCCAAAGTAATTTTTGCAAGTTTTCCAAAATGGTTGTACCATTTTAGACCCTTGACAGCAATACTTAGGAGTTCTGAATGCTTCACATCCTCATCAATATGGCATGTGTCATTCTTTTCAAATTTAGCCATAGTAGTGAGTGTCCAGTGATGTCTTTGTGGTTTTCATTTGCATTTTTCTGATGACCAATAATGTTGAGTATTCTTTTTGTGGACTTACTGGTCATTTGTATATTTCCCTTTATTAGCTATCTGTTCAAGTCTTTTCTTAATTTTTTTTGGTTTGCCATTTTTTATAGCAATAAAAGTGTTCTTTATATATTTTTCATATAGAACCCTTCTTCAGATATATGAGTTGTGAATATTTCCTTTCTGTCTGTGTTTCATCCATACATTTTCTTGACAGAGTATTCAGAGGAGCAGCTGTTTCAGTTTTGAGAAAGTCCAATTTATTGATTTTTAAATTTATTTTCTGATTTCTGTATCCTACTTGAGAAATCTTTGCTGTCCCCCAACTTTTGAGGACATTGGCTCATGTTGTCTTCCAGGATAGTACTTCCCAATAGAATTTTTATTTGTCCTATCTAATATTGTAGCCTTTAGCTATCTATATTGGTAAGTAAGCATTTGAAATATGACTAGCATGACTGAGAAATCAGATTTTAAGTTAAATTTCATTTTAATAAATTTAAATTAAAATTTTTAGGGCCACGTGTGGTTAGGAGTAACTATGTAGGGCAACATAGTTCTAAAAGTTTATAGTTTTAACTTTTACATTTGTATCTACACTCCTTCTTAAGTTATTAATTTTCTTATTTGAAACAGTGATAGAAGTTCAATTTTCTCTTCATTTATTTATCCAGTTGTTCCAATACCAATAAACTGTGTTCTCAAAAACAAATAGCAATCTATGTACTAGTCTATTTCTGGACACTGTATTCTGTTGCACTGATTTATTTGTCTGTTTTTATATTCAAATACAATATTGACTTGATTACTATAAGTTTGTATCTCTACCTTACAATCAGTGTGACTCTGCCAAATTATTTTTTGAGGTTGTTTTGGCTTTTCTAGTCCTTTGCAATTTTATATAAATTTTAGAAAGATTTCTTCAGTTTCTGTAAAAAAAAAAGTCCTGTTGGAATTTTGATTGGTAAGTCTTTCATTCATAGACACTGATGTAAAAAAATTCCAAGATGCCCCTTTTTATAGCCTTTATTTCAATTGCTCAGTGTATCATTTTGTAATCAAGGAAGTATTAAGTAAAATTCTCAAGTCCATGACAGGGCTAGGATTTTAACCTAGATACATCTGATTCCTCAACTCGTACTTTTTAATCACAATTTTTCTTGTCCACTTATAAAGAGATAATTTATTGCGAATGTTCAGTTTTCTCACATGAATAATTTCAAGGGAGATGATATAAACATATGTATGTTAATATATAAAATATGTAAATGTATCAAAATGTCAGTTATTATTATTCTTGCAATGTCTATAATTTTATCCCACATCCTTCTCCCATTCCATATAACAGCATAATTTCTTATCCTGTTATAGAGAAACAATTTGAGCTATACTCATGGTCTTTTAGTTTATCCTCCTATGTCTATATGCAAATGTACATAACTACTTTCATTTTCACCCCCTTCTTTCCTGAGTTGTTGAAGAGATTGTCTATCCTGCCTCCTTCCTACTCACTTTTACAGAATACCCACACACAAATTAAATTTCATCAACATTTAAAACTTTTTCTTTTCCAAATACACTGTTAAGAAAATAAAAAGGCTGATAATACAGTGGAAAAATATTTGCAAAGCGTATATAGAACACAGACTTATATCTAGAATGTGCAAAGAACACTTAACTGCTCATTAATATGGGACAAACATCCCAATAAAAAAAAAAGGATTTGATAAATAAGGTAAAAAAAGACTTGAACTGTTACTTTACTGTAGAATATATAGACTATTCTACATACGATATATATATATGTGATATGATAATATATAATGTAACATATGATCATACATATACGTAATATGATGAATGTGGTGTACATGATATATATATTCTATGGTGTGTATACACATATAAATTCTATGATATATATAGAATAAATATTTAAAAACGCTTAATAAATTTAGTCATTTGGGAAATGCAAATTAGAACCTTGAGAAATTCCCACTACACATGATTAAAATATCTAAGATTAAAAGGATTGACTATATAGCAAGTGTTGAAGAGGATGTGGACCAACTGGAACTCTCATCCATGTACAATGACGTGACCACCCTGGAAAACTGTCGGGCAGTTTCTTAGCAAGTCAAGCACACATTCAGTCAGTCACTATGTATTGACCCAAGAGAAATTCGTATACCAATTTAAAGACTTGTACATGGCAATTCAGAACAGCTTTACTTGTAATAGACAAAAAGTGGAAACAACCTCAATATCCAACAATATGTAAATAGATAAACACATGATAGTATACTCATATATTTCCCTCTAGTGACGTCATGACCTAAAACTTTAAACAAACAAAACAAACAGACTTCTATGACTTGGTCCAAATAAAACCAAAGGTGACAGCTTAAGTTTGGGATATTTCCCCTGCAACTGGGCTGATAGGTTCCTATAGCCCAGCAAACTCTTATGCTCTGAGATGCTGTTTTGACATCTCCCTTTGGCAATGTTCCCACTCCTTGATCCCATAACAAAGATGATCATTGCCTGCTTTGGACCACTCTTTTACAGCCTGTTTATTATATTGAGTCACTGACAATTTTGTAGCAAAGACTATATCTTCTTTGTCCTGACTTCAATTTCTCTAACTACAAGAAAAATAGATAAATGTGTGAACACTTATAGAAAAGACACCGCAAGTGTTTTAGGGGTGAGTGTGTGACTGTGTGTAACCGAGTTGACCCTTCTGGTCTGCTTAGATGCTTTAAGTTTGGCTCAAATTTTGCAGGAAAGACATGGACTGAACTTAAAATATTTTCTGGAGTGTAAGAGATTGTTTCCTTGAAACAGGACATCTTGTGAAGGTCAGAGCAATAAAGAATTCTGAAACAGTAGAGTGGCCTTACATAAAATCCAAGGTGATAAATGTCATTAAAAAGCCAACTTGTTCTTCCAGCCTGGCCCTTTGGGCTGTGTCTTATCAACATCCTAGGGCTCTGGTTCTCTTCAGTGATACAGTAGGTATCTTCTAAAATTTGGCTTAATAATTCGACTTTTAACCTATTGAGACACCAATAGTTTTGAGAGTCTGATAAAAATAAGGGAGCCTCTTTTTACCAAAAGATTTTTCTAGGTATACCCACTATTTTATACATAATACTGGGGCCTTTGTTTTTCTACAAACCATCATTATAAGAACTCTGCATCAAATATTAAAAGGATAATACTTTATTTGGATAATCAGGAACATTTAGGAGAATTTATTAACAAAGTGGATTATATTGTGGTGAATGATATAATTACCACAAATTTGTTGCTTCAAAACAAGAGAAATTCTTTTCTCATAGTTTTGAAGGTCAGAAGTCCAAGTTAATATCTTTAGACTGAAATCAGGGTGTTGGCAAGGCCACTTTCTGGAGTCTCCAGGGGAGAATCTGTTCTTTGCTCTTTCCCAGGTGGCTACTGGCACTCCTTGGCTTGTGGCTATATTTCTCCAGTCTCTGCCTCCACAGTCACATTGCCTCCTCTTCTGTCTGTTGTAAGGACATGCATGAGGGCATTTAGGCCCACCTGGATAATCCAGGATAATCTTCCCATCTCAAGACCCTTTACTTAATCACATTTGCTGGCACTTTTTCTTTATAACATTTACAGGTTTAAGGGGTATCTTTAGGTAGCCATTAGTCAGCTTACTATACAAAGGAACTATTTATAAAATGGGCAAGGAAGGTCTAGTAGGAAAACCACATGGGGGTAGTCCAGAAACCACTGGACAGGAGTAGGGGCTATGCTTCAACTCTTAGGCCTGAAAAGACAAGAGGAACTGTGGTTACTGGGACCTGAAAGGACAGAGTCATGGAGAGAAGCCTCCTTGAGAGAAAAAGAGCGCTCCTTCCCTCCCCACTTCTCACCACCACCATTTAAGGAATACCACCAGCTTTAGGCAAATTTGAAAGGAGGGAGTCAGGGGAATCATATCCTGACAACACTCTACCTTCTCATCCATCTGGTTTCCCATCAGTTGAAGCCAAGTGGAAGCCAGTAGGCACAGGTATCCATTGATTGAATCTATAGATGTTAAACTCTCACAGAGGAGAGCAAGGTAGAGAAGTGTGGAGAGTGGATCTAGAGGGGCAAATGGAAGGTACTCAACACTCAGTAACTGACTCACAGGGGAGCATTATTCGTCAACAGTTTTCAGGCAATTACTTTCCTTATAGAAGTGTCAGCTTTGAGCATCAGAGCACTTGAAGATCCAATTCTTTCTCTAAGTATAGCTCCTCAAAGTACCTGCCATTGTTATTAAGACACTGGAGTGATATTAAGAGCCTGGAGTTCTATCAAAGCAGAGATTTTTTTCTATTTTGTTTACTGACTCAGACCTAGAACAATTTCTGGAACACAGTATTTGTCTATAAATCCATATATTGTCTATTTGTTGAATAAGTAAAGTAGAAATACAGATGGTCACCCTCCATATTGGTCCATATTTCTTAGCAGATATTTGTTCTCCTCCTGCCTCTTGGCCCAATAGAGATGCAGTTGCTCCATGAGACTTTGCTGCTCTGCTCTCCAAGGAGATAGTCCTTTGGTAATGACACAGTTCCCCTTTACACTCATATTCCTATTGAGGGCCAGGCTCTTTTAACTCCATTGAGCAAACTGCCTAATTCAGGTGCTTTTAGAATTGGTTCCATTAAATGAAATCTTTGAAGGAAACAGAAAGAAGGCAATTTCACTTATAGGGCTTTGTGGGACTGTCTTCCACTTGGAATTCTGTAAGGAAAAAATCAGGAATTGGGTTTGTTAAGCTTACTGGCAGAAGCCCGTGGAGGGGGATTCCCATGGTACCATGGTCTAGAGAAGGACCTAAGAAAGGAACTACCTCTGATGGTAGAGTGTTACAGAAGCTCACATGGCAGATTCAAGAGGACACTTGTCCCTGGCAGTTGGGACACTCCTAAAGGCAACTATGGGGCTGACAGAAAGCTCACATGCCTCTGGGTCTCTGTGATGCTGCCAAGTCTCTTCAGGGGCCATAAGAGCTCAACATGTGGGATCATTAGAGCTCAACTGCCTCTGTATTACCCATTGGTTTCCAAGGACTGCAGACTCTTAGAGGTGGAAGATGGGGAACCTCTTTTGGTAACCTGCACTGCCATCACCATCAAGATAAAGATCTTAGAATACTGAAGACTTTGTGTTAGATCCTCTTTCTAACTGCCTGGGGTCCTTCACATTTATTCTATCCCTCACTTGTATATACACTTCAAAATGAGGCCAATTGTTTTCTGTCATTCAGCACCTATGTATTAGTGTTGCCTACCCCTTCTGCCTCAGATGGGGTATGTCAATTTAATTAGGATATTTTAATATCCAAGACATGTGAGCAATCCCATCTTTTTTCTTGACCTAAATTAATTAACAAACTTCTACTTTTATAGATTAGGAAGTAGTGTATTGCAACAGACACATATATCCCCAAGGACACGTATCTGAGTTTCACCTAACACTGAAAACTTAGCCCATTTGTAAGCATAATCCACCTTTCTGAGGATTATCACTCCTCTTAAATTTTAGTATCATCAATAGCCCAACATGGTGTCTGCCCTTGCTCCTGACCCTCACCTAAATCCCAATCTCAACCTATTCTGAGTGAGTAAATGAATTAAGGCAGAAATGAGTGAATTGATTGCCAAGCCTTAAACTGTATGTGAACTGGGACCATGATTCCCAGAGGGGCTGCTTAGTTGGGTTCATAGATGTAGATTTTGGCAAAAGTTTTTGAAGGGTGAAAAGATGGATTTAGTATTCAATGCAATGATTTCCAGATTTAAAATAATGTTTTTCTCCATAAAGGCCAAAGAAGGGTCAGGGCAGCAATATATTCCTTAAACAGAAAAGTAGTCTTCTAGACAAATCCAGGATGATAAATGCCACTCCGAGGTTAACTTAATTACTCTTCTAGGCTGACCTTGACATCTTTTCCTGCCCAGCATTGCCCTTGATTCAAGTGGACTTGTTTTTTATTCCATTTGGTGTTTGGCATCCCAAATGCATGTATAAATTGCTACACTCGAAATTAAATCCCATTATTCTGGCCTTTTTGAATTCAGTAATTGTTTTTGAAAATCTGAGCAAAGTCACTTTCTTCCCAGAAAAATTGCACATAAATACATCTACACACAATTTTGCCTACCGTTTCATAGATTGCAGTGATCCAAGGACCCCATATGTAGAAGTCACGAGATATTGGAGATGTTACCTACTTAAGTGACTGGCCCTGGAAAGAGAATCTATTGATGGAATATTCTCCAGGCCAGTTCTTGTTCTGAAAATGTCAGTTCTGGGCTTGCTTTCATTCAGTGAATATTCTTGAATCTCTTATATCTGTGGTCACCCGGGCCCTATGACTTTAGGTAGTCTGTAGCAGAATCATCATGAACTATTTGGACCACACATACTTGAGGCTCCCCATTAGGTGTAGCTCTGCAGAGGGGTGTTCAATTTGCTTTCCAGAAACTGATGTTGCATGAGTGAGATAATTAAATCAGTAGGTGATTAAATCAGCTGCTAAGCACCTTATATCCATGTGTATTTGTAGGCTACTTTCTGACCTCATACACAGATATACACTCACTATGAGGTGTTCATCGTTGAACAAGAACACTTTAGATTCATTTATGCTGTGTCATGCACTCCACTAGAATAGATAAAGTAGTAATTACAATGATGTTATGGCTTAGAAAACTGAAATATTGATCATACAGTGAATTTCCCAAAAATGCACCACAAATTTATGATAGCTAAGATTAAGACTCCACTTCCTGGCCTCTCAGAATCCTCACCTCTTTAAACTAGTGCTCCTAGTTGTGAGCTGAGACTCCACTCCTGACCCCCCAGCCCGCCTCAGTCCCCAGAGGGCACCGCAGTTCCTCACCGTCATGCCATCTGAGAGAGAACATTTCAGCAAAGCTCCATCTCACCCCCACCTCACACAGACTCCAGGGATGGCTCCTTTATCTACACTGAACAGTTGCTCCAGCAAACAAATTTCAAATGCCTTTAGTTTTCTTGCACAATAACAGTATTTCCCCTTTCTCTGGAGCTCAGAGGCAGAGTTCCACTGCTTAGCTGGTCCTTCATCACGTGTCTTGTCACCGCTGGTTTCTCCAGCGCCAGGTCTATTCTTGTGCCCTCATCTTTCCTCCGAGGCACCCATTCTGTGGATACACATCTATTTTGTTGGCTGGTTGGTTTGTATCTGTTTTATAAAATGTGTATTGTTTTGTGCATTTGTTTTTAATGTCTGTGAGTCGTGTCATATTATTAGTGTGCTAAGTTAAAGTAATCTAGTGACAATGACAGATAATCCCCAACATTTTAGTGACAGAACACAGTAAGATTTCTTGTTCACATAATGGTATAATGGAGCTGTTGTCGTTGGGTGGTTCTCCTCCAAGTATTGATTCAGGAATCCAGGCTCCCTCCTTTCTTATAGCTCCTCCCTCTTGCACGGGCTCCCCCCACCTCCCCCCCACCCCGTTACATTCAAAATAGCTAGAAAGGGAAAGGAACATGAAAGATCACCAGGTGTCTGTGGATATATTGTCTGTAATCCACCCTTTCACCCTCAGAGTCTCAGGCCCAAGTGCTCATAAAGGATTTTTTCTTTGCCACCAATTCTTCATTCACCGTGAATACTGAGCCCAGGCTCTACAGAATACATAGACCGATTTTGAAGTGCAAGGCTTTTCCAGAATATATCTAGTAGTTGAACAAACTTTCAGTCATGACTTGTCTTTAAACATTAATTCATTCAACAAATATTGCTCTGAGCTCGTTTCTTTGCCAACTTCTATATTAAATTCTTTGAGGAGAAAAAGGTCGTATGTGGTAATTGTACATACAAAAAAGGCAAAACCAAGGCAAAGCAACAAAACCTCCCCAAAGCCAAACAACAAAACAAAACAAAACAAAACAAAACCAACAAAAACATGATTTAATGAAGATATTTAAAAAAAATGCTGCTTATGCATGGAAGAGGATGTAACTAATTTTGATGAAAAAGTCAGAGAAAAGGTGATACTTATTGCATTTAATTGGGGAGAAAGGAGGGAAGGACATTGTGGAAATAAAGAATAATGTTCCCAAAAGCCTGAAAAAGCAAAGCAGTATGGGCATGGGTACAGCATTGGGGGTACCTGAAAAATGTACAGAGCATTAAAATAAGGTTAGCAGTCTGGACTTTATCCAGACTGGAAACACATTCAGGCTTTAGAAACAGCATAAGGGTTCAAGTGCAGTTTTGCAATTGAGTTGAACTTTGTATACTGAAATTCTCTCATTTGCAAAATTCCTTTGACGGTAATTCCTGATTTCCATCTGGCAGTCTCATTGCAAAACTCAAATAAAGTGATATAAAATTCTCTTGTACAGTTTAAAGTTGTTTACAGCCAAGAATTTTTTATTATAGTTTGTATCCCTCATTGGGAAATACACCACCCAGATGAGCCTTTGGCTATTATTACAAACTCCTACATATTTTATTAATTTTTATCATATGGTGTTTTCAAGTCTTTTTTCTCTTTCATGTCTTTTTTCTCTTTTTCTCTGTAACTCCCATATTATGCAGCATGAAACAAACATACAGTGTGTATCAATATACATCTTCATTTGTCAATTACCCTTTAAAATAACAGATAATGACCATACAATAGATAAACATAGTCTTGGGACTATGGTGGTCTGTCAAAAAAAGAAAAAAAGAAAAACTCTGCTAATTAAGAGGATACCTTAACAATAGGATCTCAGTAGCTGTGTCATGGGCTTGAGTTAGAACATTCAGGATCCCTATCCTCCCAAGATTTGTCAGAGCAAAGAGAGGATCCCAGAAAGACCACAAGATAGAAATTAAGAAATACAGGGATAGAAAGTAGAGGGTCTGGGAAGATGGCATACAGGTAGAAAAAAAATCTTTTAGGATTACAGAGGTCAGAAGGTACATTTTATAGTATTACGCCCTGCAAGAGTCATTCAAGGGGTTAGAGGCAAGCACTGGAAATCTTGGTGAGTATTACGTCCTGACTCTGGGAGATGTAAGACTACAGGGAATAGGCTACAGGGAAATAAGGCTGGGTCTGGCCCTTAGGAAAGGCTCAATGATAGGAATATGGAAAGAGCCCAGCTGCTAGAGTGAGCCTGAGGCTAGAGCCATCCTAGCAGACCCTCTGGTAGAATCAGTTATCCATTTAGAACAAACAGGAAGCCATAGGGCTGGAGGAAGCACCAAGCTTGTTGGTGGTGCTCAGCCCCCTAGGTTGGAAGGTTGAGGATCCTTTTTTTCCAAACTCCCTGGCAACCACTCCAAGCTTAGTGGTTTATGAAAAGTTGAAGTTGTCCATGGGCATAAGTTCTACAAAGTCCACATAAGCCTGTGGGAGGCAGTGAGGCTAATGGAACTAAGCCTGCCCAGACTATGCGCTTGAACCTTATTGTTGGGCTGCTCACTTCATCTCTTCATCATTTACAAGTGGCCTTTAAATATTATTTTCTCAATTAGATTGTCTATATCCGGTGTTCCAATTCTGTCTCATTTACTTAGTTACTCATGACAGTCTGGCTTCTTCTAGCAACTAAGCTCAAGCTTTACTCAGAAAGTTGCCTTTAGCTTCCAAATTGTGAAATGCAAGAGATATTTTTCTGGACATTTGGCGCCAGTTGGCACTGCCACTTACTTTCATTTATCTTCTCTAAGTTTTCCTTCCTCCACTTCTCCCCTTAGGTCTTGGCAGGTTTTCTGCCTTACAATACACTCCCTTGGGTGGTCATCTAAGTCCTAGAGACTTAACTGTAACTTACCTACCGACTACTTATCAGTCTCTTGGACCTAAAGTTTCTAAAGACGTACAGACTTGTGTATTTAGTTTCCTATTGGCCAATGTAACCAGCATGCCTCTGGGATGCCTGTAATGTAATAATTTCTACCAGTTTCAGCATTCTGCTTTCTGATGCTGTTTTCCTATAGAAGCTGTTGTGTTTTGACAATATTGTGTTTTGACAATATTACAAACACAGAGTCACCCATGGTATGAGCATGTTGACCAGGTATACCTAATTGCCTACATTTTGTTTTTTCACTTCTCCAGTTCAACATAGAGCCAAGCCCACTGAATTTAACTCCTAAATATTGTGACTTTGTTTCTGCTTCTTTTTAAAATTTTTAATTTCTTTTCAGTGTAACAGTATTCATAGTTTTTTGCACCACACCCAGTGCTTCATGCAATATGTGCCCTCTCTAATACCCACCAACTGGTTCCCCCAACCTCCCACCCCCACCCCTTCAAAACCCTCAGATTGTTTTTCAGAGTCCGTAGTCTCTCATGGTTCACCTCCCCTCCCAATTTCCCTCAACTCCCTTCTCCTCTTCATCTCCCCTTGTCCTCCATGCTATTTGTTATGCACCACAAATAAGTAAACCATATGATAATTGACTCTCTCTGCTTGACTTATTTCACTCTGCATAATCTCTTCCAGTCCCGTCCATGTTGCTACAAAAGTTGGGTATTCATCCTTTCTGATGGAGGCACAATACTCCATAGTGTATATGGACCACATCTTCCTTATCCATTCGTCCGTTGAAGGGCATCTTGGTTCTTTCCACAGTTTGGTGACCGTGGCCATTGCTGCTATAAACACTGGGGTACAGATGGCCCTTCTTTTCACGACATCTGTATCTTTGGGGTAAATACCCAGGAGTGCAATTGCAGGGTCATAGGGAAGATCTATTTTTAATTTCTTCAGGAATCTCCACACTGTTCTCCAAAGAGGCTGCACCAACTTGCATTCCCATCAACAGTGTAAGAGGGTTCCCCTTTCTCCACATCCTCTCTAATGCAGGTTTTTCCTGTCTTGCTAATTTTGGCCATTTTAACTGGTGTAAAGTGGTATCTCAATGTGGTTTTAATTTGAATCTCCATGATGGCTAGTGATGATGTACATTTTTTCATGTGTCTGATAGCTATTTGTATGTCTTCATTGGAGAAGTGTCTGTTCATATCTTCTGCCCATTTTTTAAAATATGATTGTCTGTTTTGTGTGTGTTGAGTTTGAGGAGTTCTTTATAGATCCTGGATATCAGCCTTTTGTCTGTACTGTCATTTGCAAATATCTTCTCCCATTCCGTGCGTTGCCTCACTGATGAATATGGATGCTAAGATTCTCAACAAGATGCTAGCAAACAGGATCCAACATCACATTAAAAAGATTATCCACCATGATCAGGTGGGATTCATCCCTGGACTACAAGGATGGTTCAACATTTGCCAATCAATCAAGGTGATAGAACAAATTAATAAGAGAAGAGAGAAGAACCACATGGTCCTCTCAATTGATGCAGAAAAAGCATTTGACAAAATCCAACATCTGTTCCTGATTAAAACGCTTCAAAGTACAGGGATAGAGGGAACATTCCTGAACTTCATAAAATCTATCTATGAAAGACCTACGGCAAATATCCTCAATGGGAAAAAGCTTGCAGCTTTCCCGTTGAGATCAGGAACACGATAAGGATGCCCACTTTCACCACTCTTGTTCAACATAGTATTAGAAGTCCTAGCAACAGCAGTCAGACAACAAAGAGAAATAAAAGGTATCCAAATTGGTAGTGAAGAAGTCAAACTCTCTCTCTTTGCAGATGACATGATTCTTTACATGGAAAACCCAAAAGACTCCACCCCCAAACTACTAGAACTCATATAGCAATTCAGTAACATGACAGGATACAAAGTTAATGCACAGAAATCAGTGGCTTTCTTATACACTAACAATGAAAATACAGAAAGGGAAATTAGAGAATCGATTCCATTTACTATAGCACCAAGAACTATAAGATACCTGGGAATAAACCTGACCAAAGAGGTAAAGGATCTGTACTCGAGGAACTACAGAACACTCATGAAAGAAACTGAAGAAGACACAAAAAGATGGAAGACCATTCCATGCTCTTGGATGGGAAGAATAAACATTAATAAAATGTCTATACTGCCTAGAGCAATCTATTCTTTTAATGCCATTCTGATAAAAATTCCACTGGTTTTTTTCAAAGAGCTGGAGCAAATAATCCTAAAATTTGTATGGAATCAGAAGAGACCCCGAATCGCTAAGGAAATGTTGAAAAACAAAAATAAAACTGGTGGCATCACGTTACCTGATTTCAAGCTTTACTACAAAGCTGTGATCACCAAGACAGCATGGTACTGGCATAAAAATAGGCACATAGACCAGTGGAACAGAGTGGAACAGAGAGCCCAGATATGGACCCTCAACTCTATGGGCAAATAATCCTCAACAAAACAGGAAAAAATATACAGTGGAAAAAAGACAGTCTCTTCAATAAATGGTGCTGGGAAAACTGGGCGGCTATATGTAGAAGAATGAAACTAGACCATTCTCTTACACTGTATACAAAGATAAGCTCAAAATGTATAAAAGACCTCAATGTGAAACAGGAATCCATCAGAATCCTAGAGGAGAACATAGGCAGTAATCTCTTCGATATCAGCCACAGCAACTTCTTTCAAGATATGTCTCCAAAGGCAAAGGAAACAAAAGCAAAAATAAACTTTTGGGACTTCATCAAGATTAAAAGCTTCTGCATAGCAAAGGAAACAGTCAACAAGACTTTGTTTCTTTTTATACATCTCTTTAACTACTTCCCCAATTGAATGGCAGTCTGACTTTTGAGTCTAAGTTTAGTCATTATGCTATGCTGTGTTCTCAAAGTTCATTTTATACAATTAAAGATACACATACAGATCATTGTTATTTATTATGCATAGTTAAAATACATGTTTGTAGATGTGTGGAGCATAGAAATATATATACTAAATTTATGATAGTGGTTGCCTACATAGGGAGAATGGTATTTAGGATCACAGAATGAGTGGGACTTTGAATATATTTTGTTTTGTTCTAGAAAAAAGAAACTTGGACTTGTGTAAAAAAACAATTGTCAGTTTTACATGGTGATTAAGTTTTCATTAAATTACTTGTGGCTCTAAGATTTCTTAAAAAGATATTAACTTGTAAGTAGGTTGCAGAACAAATGAATAGAATATTATGGTGTTCATTTTGTAAAAAACACCAAAGCACAAAAAATACACAGTGAAATTTTAGTGGCATGTCATTTTTGGATGGTAGTATTTTGCAGTTAGGTATTTTTCCCTTTGTGCTTTGAATAATTATAATTACAAAATTAAAATAAAACTATTTAAAAATGGGGATTAAGTTATGTTTCCACAAAACGCTTAAGTGGTAAATCCAGGTAGTCTAGCTTGAGAGAACATAATTGTAAATGCATCCTTTTACCACCTCCTTAGCAAAGGCTTCTGAATCTTTTCTATCTTCTTCATTCCCACTACCAGCTGAGACTTCAATACATCTCTCCTAAGAGTAACAATAGCCGTGTAACTAGCTTCCCCATTTCTACTTCATTCTCTCTAATCCATCCTGCACACAGTTGCTAAGTTGTCTTTCTGAAGAGCTAGTCTCTCTGTGCCACTTCACTTCCAATAGTCTTCAGGAGAAGTTTCAAATCTATCAGAAAGTACATGAGCACCTTCTTGGTCTTATTTTTGCCTTAAGCCCTTGCCATCTCTCTCTTGCGACCTCTCTACCTGGACTCTTTTCTCTAGACAGCAATTTTCTTGGAGCACATTAATATGAGTGGCCTGCTGCCTCCCCTTACAACGTACTCGTTTCCTTTCCTGGCCCCCACCCAACCTGCTACCCCTTCAGCTTGGCTGACTCCTGGTCATCTTTTAGAGATGAGTTCTTTTATGGAAAGCATTGGCTGAGCAGTCTCAGCCATCCTTAGCGAAAACAGGGGCAACTTTTCTGTTATCCTGTGGCTTGTATCCATATTCCTATGCTTATCCTTCTGAGATTAATCACTGATTTTTCTGTTTCTCTGTACTAGGATACTAGGGACTATCCTAGTACCCACCTAGTACTTGAGTATCTGATGCTGAGGCCATGTTTAGCAT
This sequence comes from Mustela nivalis, assembly GCF_964662115.1. Taxonomy (NCBI): domain Eukaryota; kingdom Metazoa; phylum Chordata; class Mammalia; order Carnivora; family Mustelidae; genus Mustela; species Mustela nivalis. Next base: position 53,501,331 of record NC_139021.1, read on the forward strand.
TTTTTTGAATGAGTGAATATGTTTTGCTTCTTGCTATCTGCTTAGACTGGACTGAGAAGAAGGCAGCCCCCTGACCCCTTGGTCCAGGAAGACTGGGCAAGCATGCTGGGGAGAACTTCCTACCTTGAAAACCCCAGCTCTGCATGACTCAGCTTCTGACTGCTCTTGCTTCAGATCTTTCTAGCTTCTGCAGTGCATGAGAGAAGTGACCTACATTCAGAATCATTTTATAATTCAAGAATTAACTCAAATGTCTAATAGGAAAAGAAATTATCTCAGTATTGGGAAACATCAGTTTTCAGGAAACCCAGATAACAAAAATGAAGGATTGAGGAAGCAAGAACTGCTGACAACAACAGCTGAGAAAGTAGGACAGTTTAGACAAACTTTCTTGGAAGAAAAGGGCAGTCAGGGAATTTGGAATTTTCTACTTTCCCCACATAGCTCTTTATTTGAAAATGACACTTTCGGTAATCACAGGAATATTCATTAATCCTTCAGTCACCACCATGGACACCAGGCCGAATGCTGAGAGTGGCAAGGACCCCAGTGAATATCCAGTAGCGGGATACGTATTAGTCTCAGGGGCATTCTTGAATTCATTTGGGCTTTCTTCCTTCGAGAAACTTTTGTTTTAAACCTTTGCTCTTTGCCAAGTCTCCGGCTAGATTCTGGAGATTTAGGTATAATCAAATGTCAGTCTCTGCCACAGACTTTTCTTCTCCCAGCTTTTTAAAGTATGGCAAAGAAACAAATAACACAAAATTCACCCTTCCAACAATTTCCAAGACTAGAGTACAATACTGTCCACCATATACACATTGTGTAAGCGATTCCCAGAAACCACTCACTCCCACTACCAACCCACGTTAGTGAAACTCTACAGCCACCCAACAAAAATGCCCCACCTGCCCCTACCCCTAGTTTCTAGTACACCATTTGACTTTCTCTTTGATCATATTAGATACCTCATATAAGAGGAATCATGTAGTATTTTTCCTTCTGTAACTGGCCTGTTTCACTTAGCACAGTGTCTTCCAGGTTCATCCATGTTGGAGCATATGACAGGATTTCCTTTTTTAAGGTTGAATAATATTCATATATATATGTACACACACATACATACACACCATATTTTATCTTTTCATCCATTAATGGCTGTTTAAGTTCTACTTCTTGCTTATTGTGAATAATGCTGCAATGAACATAGCTGTGCAACTACCTCTTTGAGATCTTTTTTTTCAATTCTTTTAGATGTATACCCTAAAGTGAGAATGACAGATCATACAGAAATTCTATTTTTAATTTTTGAAGAACTCCTATACTATTTGCTATGGTGGCTGAACCATTTAACATTCCTGCCAATGTCTACATCCACTTGTCTACATCCTTATCAATTGCCAACACTTTTTTTTTTTTTTTTGGTGGATAATAGCCATTCTGGAAGGTAAGAGGTGTCTCATTGAGTCTGTGTGGGTTTAAAAGATTTTATTTATTTATTTGAGAGGGAGAGGGAGAGAATGAGAGGGGAGAACTGCAGAGGCAGAAGCAGATTCCGCATGGAGCCGGGAGCCCGATGCGGGACTCAATCCCGGGACTCTGGGATCATGACCTGAGCCCACAGCTGTCGCTTAACCAACTGAGCCACCCAGGCACCCTCTTATTGTGGTTTTGATTCACATTTTCTTTGATCATTGGTGATACTGAGCACATTTTCATATGCTTAATGGCCATTTGTATATAGCCTTGGAAAAATACCCTTATATGTGGGAAGTATTTCAGTATCTTACATACTCAAGTAATTATTTTTTAAAGATTTAATTATGTATTTGACAGTGAGAGAGAGAACACAAATAGGCAGAGTGGCAGGCAAAGGGAGAGAGGAAAAGCAGGCTCTCCATTAAGCAGGGAGCCCCATGCAGGGCTCAATCCCAGGACCTTGGGATCATGACCTGAGTCAAAGACAGCCACTTAACCAACTGAGCCATCCAGGTGCCCCTACTCAAATAATTTTTTACCACAACTCCATGAGGTGGGTGCTTTTATTATTCCTGTTTTTTTAGGTAAAGAAACTGAGGCACAAAGAATTTAAGTATTACATTCTTTTAACTTTACAACAACCCTATGGCAATAGTTACCCAAGGCAGGCATTTTTACTACAATTAAAGAGAAGGAAACCAAGCCAAAGAGCCCTTAAGTGGTTTGCCTTTGGCCTTGAAACGTAAATCTTCCTTCCATGATACCGTGATCAATAATGGATGGAATCTAAAACTTTCTAGTACTTTCACTTTGTATAGATTCTTCTTTTGAAGACATTTTTAAGCACAGCTGTCTCTGCAGAAAGGACAAAGATCACTGGACGTTAGCAAAGTAAGAATGCACATTACTGATCTCTTGAGTTATAGAAAGAGATATACATATACATTCTTCATGAAGCAAAAGAGAACTTGAACCTCAGATACATGCTGAAACTTTGTGTTAGCTTCAAGATCCCCTAGGCCATAATGCCCATACTTGTGGACAACTTTTGCTGTTTATGTCTTTTCTACAGGAAGGGACGGATCCATGAGCACATTCATGGCTACTCCAACTCCTGGTCCAAGCTTCCTGAGGCTGAAACCTAATCCTATGGTGGGCACAAGGGAGGAGACTAGACTTAGATCAAACAGGCTCCTGGAAGGGTGCTAATGTGAAGACTCAAGCAACGTTCCAAAGGAAATGGTCCAGGGTTGTGATTTTTTTTTTTAATTTATTTTCAGCATAACAGTCTTCATTATTTTTTCACCACACCCAGTGCTCCATGCAATACATGCCCTCTATAATACCCACCACCTCTTACCCCAACCTCCCACCCCACCCCCACCACTTCAAACCCCTCAGATTGTTTTTCAGATTCCATAGTCTCTCACGGTTCACCTCCCCTTCGAATTTCCCCCAACTCCCTTCTCCTCTCTAACTCCCCATGTCCACTATGCTATTTGCTATGTTCCACAAATAAGTGAAACCATATGATAATTGACTCTCTCTGCTTGACTTATTTCACTCAGCATAATCTCTTCCAGTTCCATCCATGTTGCTATAAAAGTTGGGTATTCATCCTTTCTGATGGAGACAATGGGCAGAAGATATGAACAGACACTTCTCCAATGAAGACATACAAATGGTTATCAGACACATGAAAAAATGTTCATCATCACTAGTCATCAGGGAGATTAAAATTAAAACCACATTGAGATATCATCTTACACCAGTTAGAATAGCCAAAATTAACAAGACAGGAAACAACATGTGTTGGAGGGGATGTGGAGAAAGGGGAACCCTCTTACACTGTTGGTGGGAATGCAGGTTGGTGCAGCCTCTTTGGAGAACAGTGTGGAGATTCCTCAAGAAATTAAAAATAGAACTTCCCTATGACCCGGCAATTGCACTCCTGGGTATTTACCCCAAAGATACAGATGTCATGAAAAGAAGGACCATCTGTACCCCAATGTTTATAGCAGCTATGGCCATGGTCACCAAACTGTGGAAAGAACCAAGATGCCTTTCAATGGACGAATGGATAAGGAAGATGTGGTCCATATACACTATGAAGTATTATGCCTCCATCAGAAAGGGTTGTCATCTTTTATTTGGTATGCGAGGTTAGGTTCCATCTCAGAAGCAAGGCATAGTGCAATGGAGCATAATGCTAGAGCAGGTCAGTAGCCACATGACCTTTATCTCTCCTATTGTTCCAGGGTTCTTCACATTCCCAGTAATGGTAATAAACTGGTTCTGCAAGAGTACTAAGTGGTCTCAGCTGGGGAGATCAAAGGACTTCTAAACCCTGGAAACAGGGGTAATGGTATTCACCCTACCCAGTAGTTTAGGGGTTACAAGGTTTTCAAATGAAGGGTGTTGGTTCAAAACCTGTAGAGTACTTCTGGCAAGATCTGGAATTGACCCCTGTACATGGAGGGCAGAAAGAGACTGAAGAAAGAGTGAGGGTAGTGCAGATTGGTAGAGAGCTGTTTTAATAAGCAAGGGAACTTACATACAAGGTCTATCTTTGTGGCCACAAGATAAGGAGATCTCAGTACCCATCCACCAAAAATCTTCAGAGTTTACATAAAGGCCTTAATGGGTGGGGCTCAGTCATATATCTAGTCCAGGGGAGTCTCAGTGACACATCAGTCTCTTAAAGCTGAATCCCTGACATGGCTCCTAGTGCTGGAACAGTGGGCAGGTCATACATTCCAAGGACAAGGAGCCTCTGATTGCCAGGGGTCTAGCTCACAGGTCAACTGGTGGTCATATCTTCTCAGTGACTTTCTCCAACAGAGATATAAGTGGGAACAGTTAGGTTGCATATGAACAAAGGAGTAAACATTCACTGGGGCCTAATTCATGTTTAGGATCTGACTCTCAGCTGCTCATCAATCACTTAGTTTTTGATTATTTGGGATCTTATCTCTACACATTATGGTGAGACGATATACCACAAGAAATGCATCTGGCATTTCTTTATATCTCATCCACCACTCAGAATAGAGCTTTGTTTTTCCTTGTTCAAACATGCTGCTTTGGGTTTGATTTCATTTTCATTTCCCTTTCCACACCGTGCCATGCATTCAAGGGCTATTGATAAGTCAATAGAATGTTTTCCTTTGGAAGATGACAGAGATTGGTTAATTGGGCTGTTGCATGTCTCCCTTAACCTCCTTGATCAGTAATATTTGCTATAGAATTATATAAATCTTTCCAAAGAAGAGCCTCTACTCCCTGTTCTGATGTCTTTAACCTCTCATTTACCTTTTATTCTTCAGGCTCTGGTTCCCATCCCAGCCACTCCATTGAAGCTGTTCTAAGGCCACCAGGACCAGGTAATTACAAAACTAAAATGACATTTTGGTACTTATTTACTTGGTACCTTTGTTTCAGATGATGCTGTCAATCACTCCAAACTACTCTCCTGGCTTATAAAATCCCAGATCCTCCTAATACGGTAGCTGTTCTTTGCCAGACTTCTCTTCTTCCTGCACAATCCATTTAAGATGTTGGGAAATTTCTTTCCATTTTTCATATCCTTCCTGACTAATCTTATCTCTTTCAATATTCTCCCAAACTTTGTTGATCCCCAAATTTACATCTTGTAGCCTAGATATGTCTAATAAAATTTAAACTTGTGTATCCAATTGCTGCCTGTATATGTCCTCCTGTCTGTGTGAAAGGCAATTAAAATTTGGGATTTCTGAACTTAACTTACATCTGTAGTCACTCTCTATATTCTCTGTGTCCCCTCGGGGCAATAACCTATGTAGTCACTCAAGCTAGCAACCTTTTTTCTATCTTTTCTCTTTCTTGTCTTCCACTTTAAATCATGCAATTCTGTCAATTCTTTCTATAACCATTCCCTATGCTCTATTCAAACTACTACTACCTTATCTCTTAATATTCTTACTTCTCCAGTTAGTTACAACTTTCCTGGTTTGGTATAAAAAAAAAAAAAAAAACCCTTTGAATTGGTCTCTGAACCAGTCCCTTTTTCATATTTCCATTGGGACCATCTACCTGTAACATGTAACTCTTCTGCTTAACACTCTTTGAAGATATCCATTACCAATAAAGTAATGTCCAATTGTCTTAGCACGATGCATGCATCTCTTCATGATCTCTTACGTAGATCTCCAGCAACAAATATCCCCAATCTCCATGTTATGATTTATTCTCTAGTGATATCGGTTTGCCTAGGTCACCCAGGCTGTTATGTTCTTTTTCCTTTTCAAACTTATATTCACATTGCCATGTCTGCCTGCCCTCTCCCTTTTGTATTTTTTAGCTATCCCTCTCATACTCTTGCATTTTGAATTCTGATGTCACCTCATTCAAGAGCATCCCTTTATTCAACTTCTTCCTCCATGACTACCATAGTTGTTTGTCTTTTGTGATCCAATAATATTCTCTGCATATATATGTTATTGCAGTAGCTATAAGCTATCCTGGAACAGGGTAAGTACCAATAAATATGTGTGGAATTCAATTAGCATTGCTTATTCTCCTTAATTTCTCCTTGGGATATTGATAGCTTGTGCCTGGCAAAAACTGAATTCAAATATCAACACATGGTAATGAACCTCTTCTACTCTAGATGTGCCATGTCCACCCCAATGATCTGGACCCTCCTTGGAGCATCTTACTCCTCCACCAGATGTGGATCCTCATGGATCCTATTCCAGAGGCTTATTAACTTTGTGAGCAGTATGTTGAGTGCCCATTCCTGGTCATCTGTTCCCAGGGTTCAAGGTTGTGGGTGACATCTATCTATACATGGGCTTTGTTGACAGCCCATTTCTTTCACTTTTCCTGAACTTGTGGAGAGGACCTGGCCCTGATCTCTATTCCAGAAAGGGATCTATATTACTCTACCTGGCTGCCATAAAAAAATACTACAGACTGAATGGCTTAAGCAACAGAAATCTATTTTCTCCCAGTTCTAGAAGCTGAAATGTACAAGATCAAGGTGCCAACAGGGTTTTATTTCTGGTGAGGATCATTTTCCTGGCCAGGAGATGGCTGCTTTGTCATCATATAGTCTTTCCTCTGAGCCTGTGTATGTGTGTGTGTGTCTGAGAGAGAGAGAGAGAGAGAGAGAGAGAGTGCTTTCTGGTGTCTCTTCTTATAAGGACTGTAATTGTATCAGATCAGGCCCCCACTCTTATGACCTCATTTTACCTTAATTACTTCCTTGGAGGCTCCAGCTCCAAAGACAGGTACACTGAGGGTTAGAGCTTCTGTATTCATCTGAAGCTGGGGGACACAAACATTCCATGTATTACATGGCCAATTTTCAGAAGTCTGTGCAATGGTATTCATGAAGCTGAATTTCCATGAGAGCTGACCTGTGAATGCCAACCAAAATAATAAATGAAGCCAGAGCTAGAGACAAGCCAGTCCTAAGCATAAAGTATGGTGAGCCATGAGCTTAACTATTAATGAGAAAAGGGCAGGAGAGAGGAAGATAAAATGTGGATATCATGACATACATAAACTCCTATTTCTGTTCCAACTTTGTTAACTATGACTGGGTTGGCCTATTTACTACTTTCTAGGTGTGGAAATTGAAAGCACATCTTTTTATTGAATGATGTGAGAACATTGTCACGTCTATACCTACTATGCCAGTCATACTAATAACTCAGTTCAAGTTCTTTAATATGTGACTAAATTAATAATTAAGAGTATGGAATCAATGTTTTTGTGCTGAGAAAGCAAACCTGAGCAATGAATTTAAAATAAAGAATCAGCTAGGATGTCCTAAAGTCTAACTTGGGGGAAAAAAAAAGATTCCAAGAAAAAAATGTGTAGAGTACATACAATCAAGAAAGAACATCACTCTATTTCTCTTGTGTTTGAAAATTGTAGCAGTAGGTCTGACTCTTTTATTAACCTTTTTTTGGTCTTTGATTTATTTAGAATAAAGATTTTATGGTAACAGTTCATTTGACATTATTTTAATGGTTGGAATTCATGCTTCAATTTTTCATACAAAATTAGGTCCTTTGGTCATATGTCTTCAGTTTTATTTTCAGTGTGGACAATTATAATAAAAATGCAAGTAGTGTCTACCATACTGGACATTCCTATCAGTGTAGAAAGTTCTATTGGACAATGCTTCTGTAGAGAAAGGTTTGGAAAACTGAAAATAGTTGGCAAAAGTGATTGGCATGTTATAGATACTTGATCAATCACATTACTCAGTGGTTAAAAGTGTGTTAGACTTCGTATCTATCAACCTCAGTTTCCTCAATTAAAAAATGGACATTATAATGATAACCTCCTTCAGAAGGTTTGGAAAACTGAAAATAGTTGGCAAAAGTGATTGGCATGTTATAGATACTTGATCAATCACATTACTCAGTGGTTAAAAGTGTGTTTCAACTCTGGAGCCAGACTATGTAAATTTGGATCTTGGTCTTGATACCACCACTTATTGGCTCTGTGACCTAAGTCAAATTATTTAATGTCTTTCTTTTTCAATTTCCTCATTTGTAAGACAATGGTTGTAATAGTAACAATCCATAGGGTTTTTAAGAGGACTGAATATCTAAGTACATGTAAAGCTTCTAGAACATAGTAAGTACTCAATGAATATTAAGAAGGACAAAGCAATGATTAGTTCAGAATATATTAGAATATTCTTGACATCTAGACCATTTAGAAATGGGATTCTTAACCTACTGTATTTTTAATGAGCTTCAAAGAACCTAGTACTCTGAGTTTAAATGAATTTAAACGTGTATACATTATGTGCATTTTTCTGGATTTCTGGTGTTCATCCATTTCTTCATCTGAAGACCAAGAAAAGAAGGAAGTGCTGTTTAGAAGGGCTTTTTTCTGTTGTATCCAAGGGAGTCCTTTCTTCAGTGTTGATCTGCTCTCAGCAACTCACTCTCCCTGATGATTTTCCTGACAGTGGGGTTTATACTCAGATTCCAGGTTCTGAGAAATTCAAGAAATTTATTTTCTCACAAATTAGATATTTCACTTCAATTCTCTGAGTTTCAGGCTCTACATCTATAAACTGGGCATGTGGACATGAAAACTGTTCGATCACACCGGAAAGCTAACATGTCATGATCCCAACACAAATGAAGTGCTTTTACTAAAATGATCACTATATCAAGGACATTGGACAGATTTTAAGTAAAAGCTAGACCAACAGTGCTGTAATAGGTCTCTTTATCATTAAACAGAAAATCTAGAGTGAGGAGTCCTTGAAACATAGCAGGTCTTTGAGCAGAGAAGCACGGTTTGCTGCTTAGCAACCTCCAGGGCTGCAGAGTGCAAATAGAAAACTGCAGGACCGCCAAGCAGTTCCAGAAGCAAAACGAGGCAGCTCCGTTTTTTTCTGTAGAGGGGATGCTTTAGGATACAATAAAGCATTGCCTAGACAACACCTCCGAGTTTGGGGATGGGCAAAATTCTCTGTTAGCCGCACTGTGAGGATGGAGTGAATTGAAGTGTGACATCCTTTGGAGCACAAATGAATTTGGAAGGATCTGAGTCTGAGATTTATGGTAAGCAGAGACAGCTCTGCAGCCAGTAACCAGCCTTAGATGTTTGCACACCTCTGATTTTAATTTTTTTTATCACAACATATTTGTATGTGGCAACAGCCATTATTTTTGAGCCCAAAGATCTATAAAGCATGTTATTTTTAAAAATGTGGGTTTAAATAGGAAATCCCTTGGAAGACACATCTGTAGTCATTTTGTGGAAAAATGGAATGTTTCCATTTATTCTCTTCTTCTTCATACTTGTATGTGCCTAAATTATCTTTTCTCCATATCACAATATGCTTTCTTAAGAAATCATTTTTCTTTCTTTTTTTTTGTTCCTGCTAACAATTCTAGATGTTTGTAAGTAAAATTCCATTGTAGGGTAAAGATGCAGAGAATCTAATTGTTTTCTAATCCAGATGAAATTTGCAAACCACATATCATCTGCCAGTCTCATAGTGGCAGGATATATATACAAATTTATATTGATATAGGATATATATAATTTATATTCATATATATAATTTGTATATAAATTCACATAATTTATATATGTAACATATATAAATTTGAAGAAAAAGGAAGAAAGATTTCTGGGCTTGGAATTTTTCTGGTTATCTAGTTTATTTGGGATCACTCTCATGTTCTCATCATGATTTCATTCTCAGCCAATATTACTGACCCAAATATTTCTAAGTGACAGATTGTTCTGTCTCAGACATGAAATGTAAATTGCTTTCTCTTGACTGAGTCAGGAGTCACACGAAATCTTTTCTGAAACTGATTAAGCCCATAGTTGTCATTCATCTCCGACTTACATGTGGTGTGTGTTTGCCTTTCATTTGACCTCTATCTCTGTTAGATTTGGGATTTTACTTTTTTTCTCTCAATATCACTAATAATAGCCTTAGTTTACTGGTGACTATCAAACATAAGCCAACCGCAGGGGTCAGAGGAAACAGAGGAACACATCCAGAGTTACCCTATGCTCTGAACGTAGCACATCTCTCCCCAGACTTTCTGGGGTGGAGGCGAGGAAAGATAGAATCAGACTTTAACCACATAAAGAATGCACAGAAGCAAGAGGATCCCAAATGAAAATGGGTCCCAAATAATAATAATAACAAAAAAACTTTGTTAGTTTTCCTCCTTTGCTTCTACCCAGAGAATGGGTCAGGTGGAAGGAGGGAGTTATAGACTTTGGGAAGTTTTCTAAATACAATCCAAAGTGATTTTCCTTTCCCCACATCTAATGACTTCTAAATGCCCCCCTCTCCTCCAGCAGGACATTACCAGAGGGACACATGAAGAGAAGTGTCTCCTCCCTTCAGCACTGCCTAGATCACAATAAGCTCAGGTAGAATAATGCAGAGTGAGACCCGAGAATTCAAGCGTTGCAAGTTGAGCAAGAATCAAAAACCATTTTCAAGAAGCACAGCAGCACTGATTCACTTCAGTGAGCCAGCCCAGGTCAGCTTGGGACACAGATCAGCTTAGGACCCGAAAATGGATCAAAACAATGACTCAGAACAAGAATGATGAGAAGGAAGCAGACCACTGCTAGGCATAGACTTAGAGAGGAATGAAGGTTAGCTACAACTGATGCCCAGAGGGTAAATGAAGACGTTTCATCACGCAGAGTAAATTCTTCTCAATTATTTTCCTTTCTTTTAAAAATGATGCCTCAGATAGAAAATTCCATAGGTTCTTGAGTGGATACCATGAAACGTCTCATTCTATTCTTTCCCTTGCTCCTTTTCAAGGAGGAAAAACACTAATTTGAGAAACATATTCCAAGAAATTATTGGTCCTACACTTAGGGGGTGGAATCACTGAAGTAAAATGCAGATGACTTTAGCAAAATGGCTGCACCCTGTGGCCCAGCCAAGTTTGCCAGAGTTCCCTTCTCTTGGATTTCAGGTAAATGTTCCACCTAACAATTACTCTTTTGAACAGTTCAACGTAGGTTTGTTTAAAGGAGACAAGTGATTGCATTAGAACTGAGATGAGATCACAATGCTATTATGCTTGTTTTATGACCAGGGAAGCCCAAAATATATGAATTTAATCCCAGACATAGCAAGGCCTCCCCTTAAAGTCTTTGAGACAATTATTTGGAAAAGAAAGTCAACATAACAGTCCATTGTTTACCTGAAATCCAAATTGTTCAAATGGCAAGGTTGGGTCGTAGGTTTCGGGGAGTGGGCCAGGCAATGAGGACTGCTGAGGTGGGCATGTGGGTTCACAGCTGCTGGCCGGGAGGCTGGGGCTTCGCTGGCCAGCCTGGTGCTCGGGTGGACTGGGAGCATCTGTCCTGGGGCGCTGGACATGGAATGGGCCAGAGTCTGCAGGAGCCCGCCCTGAACTTGGGGGCACAGGAACCACGTGGGGTCCAGTAAACCAGCCAGTGTTGGGATCCTTGGTAAAGCGGGTGTTCACTTTGCTGTTGGTGGAGGAGAGCCAGGAGTAATGTGAAACTGCCTTACCTATCCACTTTAGTCTTTTCTTACTTGGCAATACCCGGGTGTTATAATCCCTCGCCTGGAATCCTTAGCTTCTGTAAAGTTATTTTTGAGAGTGAGGAGTTACAGTTAGAACTGATGTCTCTGGGAAGAGATGAGTGCTGGAAATTCCTGTTCTGCCATCTTGCATCTTGATCACGTCACATACCCACTCTAGTTTTCACTGGAGTTTTTCTAATACAGGTATAGTTATTTCATTATGGTTTTAATTTTTCCTTTCCCTAATGGCTGTTGATGATGAACATCTTTTTACATGCTTATTTGCCATTCATTCTGTTCATGTCTTATGCCTATTTTCTAATTGAAACTTTTTTTTAAATTATTGAGTTTTGAGAGTTCTTCATGTATTCTAGACACAAGTTTTTTGTCTGATATATGGATTCCAAATATTTTCTCCCAAGTCTATAGCTTATCTTTTTATCCTCTAAAATCCATTTACTAAAAAGCGTATTCCTCATCCACTGAATTGTCTAGCTCAGATGTCCAAATTCAGTTGGGCTTGTTTGTGTGGTTCTATTTTGGGGTTTTTTATTCCACTATATAGTAAGTCATCTGTAGAATTATTTCTCCAACTTTCTTCTTTTTCAAAATTATTTGTTATTCTAGCTTGCTATTCCTTTGTTTGCCTTTCCATATAATTTTAGAGTAAGATTTTCTAGATGTACAAAGATCTTGGGATTTTGTAGAACTTGCATTTAAACTATATGTCAATTCATGGAGAATTTTCATCTTTACTCTGTTAAATTTTCCAATCCATGTTACTTAGAGATTTGATTTCTTGCATCAGTATATTATAATTTTTAGCATGCAGATCCTGTATGTACTTTTTCACTTCCTCTTTTTAGTCTTTACTTACCTATTTCATTTCTGAGGAGTGATTGTCAATGGCATTATGTTTTAAATTTTGGTTTCCACATGCTTGTTGTTTGTATATAGAAATATGATTGATAGGAATGTGTTGATGTTGTGTTCTATAACCTTGACAAATTTTGTTTTAGGAGATTTTATCCTTTTTTAAATTTTTTTTTGTAGATTCATTGTACTCTCTACATAGTCAGTCATGTCATCTACAAATAGAGACAGTTGTATTTCTTCTTTTCCAATCTCTATGCCTTTTGTTTAGGAAAGAGTATTTTTGTTTTATGGGACTTAACAATCCCTTCAAGGCCCTTTTCATAACAGCTAGTCCTGGCAGACAGACATTATGAGTGTTACCTAGTTGACTAGGAAGTACTTCAGCTTCTTCTTTTTTTAACTGCATTAAGAAAAAAAGCAATCTCCACAAAAAGCTTGAATCGAAGGACAAACGTCAGTCATTTGCTTCTTCTCACATATTTGTGAGGGCAGATTCCTTATTCTGTCAAAAGGAATCCTGTCATGAGTACTGGCCTACCCTGGCTCTGGAGATTTTACCCAAAACTCAGATTAGTCCTTGACTAATGGATGCCAAGCTCTATTCAGACCAGTGTTTTGGGCTAGGATTAAGACAGCTTTGCTCTATTGGATACCTGCTGTGCTGCCCCTAAGAAACTTTCTCTTCTATGATCCTTCCATCTTTTATGAGTTCCCATAAAGATATATACCTTTTTGGGAGCTTTTCATCACATCCTTCCTCTGTCTTTCTGCCTGCTCAGGCAGCTATTTCTCTTCTAACCCTTACTTTTTTCATTGAGCTTATAATAAAAGGTTCTGTGTCATTTCTGGTTTGTTTTGAAATTTCTGCTGAGACAGAAGCCTGGCTCAAATCCCTTAATCATTGGTGGAGACCATATACCTGGGTGAGCCCTTTTTCGCTTCATTGATCTCTGTATGAAGATGCTGTCTTGTATCATGAAAGACAGATACACATAACTGCCCTAGAACTGAGACTATTTTTCTCAACTGCCTATCAGCCCCAATGGACTCATGAAGCAAGACCTCACCCATACGACTGGGAATCCCAGAAATATAAACTAACCTATATCAACTCAATGGAGACTGCAGTTTGAACCAGTTGACTCTCTTTTTTAAAGATTTTATTTATTTATTTTTAGAGAGAGAGAGAAAGTGAACTCATGAGCAGGTAGAGAGACAGAAGGAGAGGGAAAAATCTCGAATAGACTCCATGCTGAGCACAGAGCCCCATATGGGGCTCAATCCCATGACCCTGAGATACTGACCTGAGTTGAAACCACAAGTTGGACACTTCACTGGCTGAGCCACCCAGGCACCCCTGAACATGCTGACTCTCTTTTAGAAATTAATCTGTCTTGATAATTACATTTTTTTCTACTTCTCTATAGTTTCCCTATCTCAAAAAGGTAAAAAGTATCTTTGCCTTAAAAAAAATTTTTTTTTTCCTGGGGTTATGGTGGTTCATTATCCACACTTTATTAAGGCAAAAAATTATTTAAATCAACTAAAATTTATGTAAATTAATTTATTATGTCCACCTGGATGTAACATCTTAAGTAATTTCAAATGGGCATATGCTGGATGGAAATATAATTTCCTTGTTCAAAAGTATTATACACCCTACTATGTACCCATTGATGTGATGGGTACTTAAGCAAAGAGATATGTCGACATAGTTTCAGGCCTCTTGGAGCATACAATCTTCTTGATGACATGACATGCAAAAATGCTCAGTTCATCCTTGCTCTATGATTAAAGCCAGTTGTGATTCATGACCTGAATCACATCACCTGAAGCTGCCTCCTTTATAGTTAGCTTTTCTAGAATTGTTTCCTTCAGGTTAGTTTCCTAAGATGTTTTTGATTGACTGATTGATTGCTCCAATATACTTTGCCATATGTATCAAATGGGCCACTTTTTCAAAAGTGATATAGTCCATTCTAATTAGCAAGCAGGTGTTGAGAGATGTTGGGATTGCCCTGCCAGTCACGATCTCTGCATTTGCTTCTGTGTCACACATGACCAGCCTGTGAATGCTTTCATTGAAAGCCAACAAGGAAAATGCCTGCTGCATGAGTTCCTTAATGCTGTTACCACACATCATCTTCAAGTTGGCTGGCTCCAGAACAGCTGGTTGCCTGGAGATCATTTTAGATTTCTAGGAGCTCTGTGTCAAACTGGAGTTGTCATGGAACAGACTCTCCCTCCTCCGATACCTTGCAAACCTCAAATTACATTCTACTTTCAAGCATTTACTGGATGTAAGATTTAATGTATCCTGTCTTCTAGGTACTTATAGCTTGGGGTAGGGACAGAAAATAAACACAATTAGCTTCACCACAAGATGTCATGTCATAAGGGCCATCAGAGAAATGCCAACAAAGTCCTCAAGGGACCTCAAGCTAAGAAAGATTACTCTTTCCTACCTTATTCTGGAAATTATGGAGGAGATAGGAGAATTGGAGGGCTATTTTATAGTCTGAGTAGGATGGTCACAGCTAAATTTTGGTGAGAGGAATTTCCAAGAAAATAAAATAGAGAGTAAAATCATAGTGGTAAAAGAGAAATTTCTGGAAGGAGATGAGTAATCAGAACTGGCTGGATTTGAGTGGTGATAAGACACTGGATGTTTATATTAGAGTTGGTGTTTAGGGAAAAAAAAATTGGACATTATTGCATGGTGAATCAAGGTTTCTTATAGGGGGATTCAGTGATAAGGTTGTTGTTTAAAGAAAAAAAATAACTCAGGAAGCAGTGGAGGGCATGAATTGGATAAACAGAGAGTTCATTTGGGATCTACTGTTTCATTCATGATGGAGGTAACAGAACTTTCTCTAGGTTGACTGTTGTGAACATAGAAAGGTGAGATGAGCAGGTCAGCACTGAGGACTTTGGGCATAACCGGACCCTCGGGTGTTTTTTCATTTTGTTTTGCTCTGTTTTTTTGTTGCTTGATATCTAACGGGCACATTGTAGGAATTAGATTATCACTGCTCAGTAGAAATATAATTAAAGTCATAAATGCAAACTGTTTATGTAATAAAATATTTAATAGCCACTTTGACAGAAAAGAAACATGTAAATTTAATTTTAATAATTTTTAACTCCAATAAAAATATGATCATGTTAACACTTAGTCAATATAACAATATTGACAAGATATTTTCATTTATTTTTTCTTATCCAGGTCTATGAAATCAGTGTGTACTTTATCCTTAACAGAATACTTCGATTTGGGCCAGCCTTATTTCCAGTGCTCATTAGTGACATGGGCTAGCCAGTGGCTGCTCTGTTGAACAGCACAGACCTCAATATACTTTCACTTATCTACTTACTTCTAATCTACTATCTACTTAAATAAACTTTACTGATCTACTTATCCCATTGTAACATATTAACCTCCTCCAGTGACTTTGAGCTCTTAGGGAAGTTGGCCTCGTTTTACTGATGTTAAGGCTCTAGGGCATGGCAGAGTTTCTAATGGAAGTTAAGTCCTCAAGAATGATTGTTACCCAGGTGGAGCAGAGAATGCTGATATAGAAGCCAAGATGTGAATGTAGGTGTGGGAAGAAAAGGAAAGGTTTATCCTTAGCCTGATTCAGTCCTCATTTAGGAAACTGAATATCTCCTATGACCTCCCCAACACCCCACTGAAGCAAAGGTGACTAAAAAAAAAAAAAAAAAAAAAAAAAAAGGCAAGGTATTCCTTTCATCCTCATACTTATATCAGATATTCACAGTCAAGGAATCGGTGTGGACAAAGTTGCTTGGATCCACCGACAAAAGTTTCATTAAAAATATTTAGTATTTTTACTATGCTAAAAAAAAAAAAGAAAAAAAAAAAGAAAGAAAGCCACAGGGCTGAAATGTATTTCTCTGTTAAAAATGGCCTTAGTATTTTTTCATCTTTGAAATGTTTCTGTGTAATGTCATACAACCGATATCTTTTTTCCTTTCTCTATTGCATTAATCATATTTTTAATTTTCATTATCTTATGCTGTTTTGCCATCTTAAAAATTCTTGATGGCTGGGTAGAGACTGCCCCTCCCAGGGCTGGCCAAATACGAGGGGGAGAGAGAGACAAAGCTGAGAGACTGTGGAATCTGAGAAACAAACTGAGGGTTTTGGAGAGGAGGAGGGGTGGGGGGTTGGGTGAGCCTGGTGGTGGGTATTATGGAGGGCACGTATTGCATGGAGCACTGGGTGTGGTGTATAAACAATGAATTCTGGAACACTGAAAAGAAATAAAATAAAATTAAAAAAAAAAAAAAAAGGAGAGAGAGAGAGAGAGCTGAGGGCTCGCCAGGCAGTACGCCTCTCGAATGCAAATCCGCCAATTCAGTTGTTTATTCACGCAACAATTTCTATTAACTTAACACACCAAGCCAACATTTCTCCTGCCCTGAATCATCCCAGGGTCAGGTACCAGGCAGCTAGAGACTGCTCCTGCAGCTTAAAACTAGAATTATTCAAAATAGCCAATCCTAAATTGTTCCCCATACCCTCCTTTGTCTTTCCTGTGGAAATACCAAAAAAAGGCTGCATCCTTAGCTTTTCCCTAGCTTTGGCTTCTGCCTCCTGACCAACATCTGGTGCTTTCCACATAGCCCTGCATGACCTGGTGTGCCTCCTCTGGACAATGTAAGTAAGAAATGCTTCTTTCAGTTTCATTGGCCTCTGTGTTGTTACTCAGTCACCTCCATAAGTCAAAATCCCAGGAACACAAATGAGACACATACACGACCACTTCTCTGTCTCAGTTATTTTATATTTGAGTTTTTTTGGACACATATTTTTACTGGAACATAAATTCGGAACCCAGGCTAAAAGGAATGTCAGAGGACTAAGAATTGTGCTTGCACAGTGAGCTGGAAGGCATCAGGGAATTGGGCAACCGAGCCAACAGGGGTTGTGGGTGATGAGAAAAAAAGCAAACACTATTTAAACATTCCTCTAAAGTACATTATGAAGGCATCAAAGCACTAGAATGTGGCTTGTGTGTCTAGTACATGCTGGGTATTTTTCTTATCCCCTCTTATTTAATCAGCTTTAGTACACAGATGGAACCCAAAAAGGTAAATGACTTTCTCAAGGTCAAACAACATAGCTGGATTTGAATCCAGATGCCTCCTAGACCCCCAACTGGTGCTCTCATTGCTGTACCAAGTCCTCCCCTTCTGAGAGATGGAAAGTCAGGAATGAAAGGGTCAACCCAGACGTACGGAGAACTGCAGCTTTCGAGATGTTCTCTTTCTCTGAACGCCTGATCCATGGCATGTTTTAGATACAGCATTGAGAAGCCAAGAACGGGGGGTGGGGGTTTGGGGGAGAAACCACAGATTTTATTTAGCAACTAACAGGATAGGAAGCAGGTTTAGACTCATGTGGAAGACAATGACGGACATTGAGAGCCGAGAGGTCGTTCTTGGGCTGGGAAAGGAAGCCCTTCAGGTTCCTGAAGTCCAGCTGGAACACTCGTGACAGCTGGAAGAAATCTGTACAGAGGAGAGGGAATCAAATAGCTGTCAAAACAAATTGAGAAGAAAAGGGAATGACAAGTTTCAACTTTTTTTTTTAGGGTAACTTAGGACTCCATGATCTAATTTATTAATTTTCTCAAGTCTACTATATTAGTGCTCTAATTTAGTCTATATTTATGAACTTTTAATGGAAACAGAGTCTCTGATCCTTCAGATAAAGAAATATAATTTGGGGGTTTCCTAGGCAGTGAGTGAAAATACGAGCAATGTGGTGTGACACTGGGACACTTACCTTTCACAGCTGCTAGAGAAGAATGAATCACGTAAAGAGTTTTCTTTCATAATAAAATATTTTATGTCAACCCATTTTTCTCATGGATAAATAAGTAGAAAGGAAAAGCGGGATGGAGGTGAATAATCAACTACATGAAAAGCAAAGAAAACTAGAGCCTCCGGGAGGTTTAACTTCTTGTCTAAACAAAAGGGTGTGACATTGGCCCAAGAAGGACAGATCTTTGGAAGTTTGGGATTAAATGGAAAGTCAACATTTAGTTTGATTCTCTTAAGTGATTTTTGAAGTTATTTTTGCACCAGAAAGTGTATGTATGGTTTAATGGATTCCGATAGTGCTCACGGATGACCTTCTTGACTTCTGGCTTTTACAAATTTTAAAACTTCAAGGTAATACTTCCCCAAAGTTTAAACTTAGATGTAATAGGATTTCCCATGTTTGGAAAATCTGGATGAACTATTTTAAGTTCAAGGGAATGTGAAAATGAAGTGTCTTAATGTGGATTTAGCAGGAAGATTCTTGTTGCCTTCCCCAGCTACAACTCTGCTGAATACACTGCATTCGTAGATTACTGGAAAGTAGCAGTTGTCATAGAAGAAAGGGTATTCCTGTACTGAGAGAGGCAGTGAATGCTGGAAAAGTGACTCACTGCTTCTAAAGAGGGGTTATTTCAGTTTCTTTTCACTTGTGTATTTTTTTCCTACAGTGCAAGAATATATAGTGTGACTTCTAGATGTTCCATTCTTTAGAACAATTTATTCTAGAACACATTTTGTTCTCCAGTGAATTTAAAATGGCTAAAAGATATAGAGTTTTCTAAGATTGGGGAAAGGAAGTAAAAAGGGAGAGAAAAAGGGAGAGACACGCGGGAGGAATTAAGAAAGGGGAGTCACTTGTTCATGAGCTTCTGGGAGTGTTGGAACTAAATCAGTCCTCCCCTTAGTACCAAGGCATGGCAGTGATGGCATAATTAGAGCTTAGCACTAAGGATGGGTTTGCCAGGACACCTTCCTCCTTTGGGTTGGATTTTATTTCCTCTGGAAGAACATCCAGATTAAGGTACTTTGTGAAAGCATCCATGCTCTGATTTTTTTTTTTTCTTACATTCTAGAGAACTTTCAGTTCTGAGGAAATCTAAAATATGTGAGATAATTCCTATCCACCAATATTGAATGTAAATATAAAAATCTGAAAGATAAAAGAATGTCTTTTGCTTGTAAAATTTTCTGTTTTTCTGTGACCTCTTCCTTCCTTTTGTTTCTCATTTCACCAGGGGAACTGGATATGAAAAAATAAAAAATAGAAGAACTAAAAGACCTCATATATAGTGTAACAATGGAGTTAGGCTCTGAAATAAGTTACAGAACATTTGATCCAGTTATTTGTTATCGATTTGTTGGAGTTCTTTATATATTTTGGAAATTAATTCCTTATTATCTATGTGATTTGTAAATATTTTGTCCTATTCTGTAGGCTGATTTTTTCATTCTGTTATGAAAGCCTTTCAGTTTGATGTAGTCGCACTAGTCTAGTTTTGCTTTTGTTACCTGTGTTTTGGTGTCAGATCCCAGAAGAACAGTAGAGCAGCTGTGGAAAACAGTGTGGAGGCTCCCTGAAAAGTTAAAACTAGAATTACTGTATGATCCAGCAATCCCTTTTCTGGGCATGAATTCAAGGGAAATCAGATTCTGGAAGACATATCTGCACTCACTCATTCAGTGCAGCATTGTTCCCAATAGCCAAGACATGGAAACAGCTCAGGTGTCCAATGGCAGAAGAATGGATAAAGAAAATGTGGTATACATATTCAATAGAATTTATTCAGGCTTAAAAAAGAAAGAAATCCTGCCATTTGTGACAATGTAGTTGAACCTAGAGGGCATTATGCTGAGGAAAATAAGCCAGTCATAGAAGGATGAATACTCCATGATTCTACTTACATGAGGGACCTAAAACAGCCAGACTCATAGAGGTGGAGAGTACAATAGCTGCTGCAGGGCTGGAGGGTGGGAGTGGTGGAGCGTGGTGGTTTAATAGATACAAAATTTCAATTATGCAAGGTGAATACATTCTAGAGTTCTATTCAAATAACAAGAAAACAAACAAACAAAAATGAACTAAAGAAATTTTCAAAAGTGATGGATAGGTGGGCTCCTGGGCAGCTTAGTTGGTTAAGTGTCTGTTTTGGCTCGGGTCATGATTCCAGAGTCCTGGGATTGAGCCCCACATTGGGCTCCCTGCCCAGTAGGGAGCCTGCTTCTCCCTCTGCCCTTCTGCCTCCCTGTGCTCATGTGCTCTCTCTCAAATAAATATATAAAATCTTAAAAAAAATGATGGGTATGTCCATTGTCTTGACTGTGGTGATAGTTTTCTAGATGTCCACATAGGCCCAAGCTCATCAAATTGTGCATGAGATATGGCAGGGATTTTTGTTGTTGTTGTTTTGTTTTTGTTTTTGTGTGTGAATTACACATCAAAAAGGTTGTGAGAAATTATAGATTATTTAGGAGCACCCAGATGGCTCAGTGTGTTAAGCATCTGAACCTTGGTTTTGGCTCAGGTCATGACCTCAGGGTCCTGGGGTTGAGCCCCTCATCAAGCTCTGTGCTCAGCATAGAGTCTGCTTGAGATTCTCTCTCTCCCTCTCCCCTCCCCTGACTCGTGCTCTCTCTCTCAAATAAATAAATAAATAAATAAATAAATAAATCTTTTTTTAAAAAAAAGATATACTATTTGAAAATTATAGAAAAGTACAATTGCCAAACTGTGGAAAGAGCCAAGATGCTCTTCAACAGATGGATAAAGAAGATGTTGTCCATATATACAACGGAATACTATGCCTCCATCAGAAACCATGAATAGGTTGATACCCAACCTTTGTATCAATGTGGACGGAACTGGAGGATATTATGCTGAGTAAAATAAGTCAAGCAGAGAAAGACAATTATCATATGGTTTCACTTACATGTGGAGCATAAGGAATAACTTGGAGGAAATTAGCAGAAGGAAAGGAAAAATGAATTGGGGGAAATCGGAGGGGGATATGAAACCATGAGAGACTGTGGACTCTGAGAAATAAACTGAGGGTTTTGGAAAGGAGAAGGGTGGGGAGAGTGAGCCTGGTGGTGGGTATTAAGGAGGGTACATATCGCATGGAGCACTGGGTGTGGTGCATAAACAATGAATCTTGGAACACTGAAGAAATAAAATTAAATTAAACAAAAAAGAAAAGACCCCCCAAAAGAGAAAAGTACAGAGAATACTATTATAGCAAATTGACAGGCACCACCCGGTATTTTCATTTTTTAAAAAAAAATATTTTATTTTTCTTTAGAGAGAGAGAGAGATAGCACAGAGAAAGGGAGAGAAATTTAAGCATACTCTGTGCTGAGTGTGGAGCTTAACCTTATGACCCTGAATCATGACCTGAGCCTAAATCAAGAGTCAGACACTTAACTGAGACACCTAGGTGCCCCAGCCACCACTCAGTCTTTTCAGATAGTAACACTTTATCTTCTTTTCTTTTTTCTTTAAATCAGAAATTACAGAGAAGTTTAAGACTCTTGGCTACCCTTCAGTGATCCCATCTGCTCTCTCCCCAAAGATAGAGCCAGTTCTCATGAAGTTTATGTTTAAGATTCCCAGGCAGGAACTTCGTGAGCAAAGAGAATTCTACACATTCAAACCCAATGGTTGGCAACTCAACACCACTGAGTACAGCAGGATGGCCATCCTGCTTGAAGTTGGAGGTGTAGCCCCATGTTGAATGAGGGACTCTACTTTAGGGTGTAAGCCCAGAGGAAATCTTGCTGATTTGTACAGGGAGAATGTATATTTCATTGCAGCACTGTTGGAAGTAATAAAAATTACTAAGTCTTAGATTGTTTTTATTATTGAAAATATTTGTGCCCAACTTACTTTCCATTGGGAGATGTGAGTGAATTGAGAGAATAAAAGTAAACAATGAAAAAGTGTGCAATAGAAACAAATGTTTAAGATAGATGTAAAACATTTTGTTAGCTTTATTTCAGTTGGTTCGATGAACAGTAATCCTATCTTTCCTGCTCAAAGTGTGGTCCATAGACCAGAGGAGGGTCATGTCCTGGGGGGATGTGTTAGAAATGCTGACTTTCAGGCTCCCCTCCAGCTTTACTGGATTAGAATGTGCATTTTAACAAAAACACCAGGTAATTTGTATGCACAGTAAAGTTTGGAAGCACAGGTCTAGAACAGTTGCCCTCAATTTTTATATCTCAGCAGACTGATGGGTCATGGTGGGCCGTGAGGTGAATACAAATACAACCTTAGTAACAATATACACTCATTGAACTATTTAAAAAATAAAGCAACTCTGAACCATTTCACATGGTACCCGCACTCAAATTCATGTGCATTTCCAGAGTGAAAGAATAAGTGTTGAGGTGGGTCTGTAGAGATAGGGTTGTGCAACAGCACACAACCTAAGGGATTGTGATGGGATCCTGCAAAGAGAGGCATGTGCTTTGTGACTGGTAGAGGGTAAGCTGTTGACTATAATAGAGTTAGCATCCGGGAAAATTGATAACCAATAATAAAAAGTGTCTTCTCTTAGAATGGACCATTCACTCGTTGAACAAATATTTACTCATCTCTTGCCACATCACCTCTTCTGCTAGACCCCAGCAAACTGTAGTGAGGCCACACCACATACCACGGGCACAGTGTATGTCCCAATAGAACTTACCATCTCTCAAGCAAGGCAGGCATTTCACAAGTATGACTGTCTGATGAATCTTATGAGAAGAGAGGCATGAATCTTACAAGGACAGTTAATTGGGCAGGTAGGCAGATAGTTAGTTGATACCTAGAAAGATGCTACATAGAGAGAGACGGGGAGAATGAAAGCATATAGCACAGGCATGTGTCAGACAGCCTGACTGACACATGTCTGTGTCAGACAGTAGAAATTTTTGAAATGTTAGAGATAAACTCTGATTTTATTTTATTTTTTATAAAAAGATTTTTTTATTTCTTTCAGAGAGAAAGAGAGAGAGCAAGCATGTGTGAGTGGGGGAAGAGGCAGAGACAGAGATTCTCCAGCAGACTTTGTGCTGAGCACGGAGCCCAAGCAGGACTCGGTCTCAGGACCCTGAGATCACGACCTGAGCTGAAACCAAGGAGTCAGATGCTTAACTGACTGTGTCTCCCAGACTCCCTGAGAAATGTCTGATTTTAACAGAATATGTGGACCTATTAGACTATGAAGATGCAAGGAGAAACAGGATAACAAAACTTGGGACACTGGCTTTAAATAAAATGACTCGACAGATTGGATTTTTAAAAATTATTTACTATGATTAGATAAACCTACAAATCTGGAAAAGCAGTAAGTTATCTGTAAAGAGGCATTTGGAAACCTTGATTCAAATATTACCCAGATGTCTCAAGACTCAATTTCTGAGGCTTTCAGATGCCCTTCCAGTTTAATTATACACTGAACCCCATGCTTCTTCCCTGGTATAGGGAGCTGGAACCAGCTATCTCTCAAGGGTCTCACAGGAGGTTTGCAATTGCTTTTATTTGAAGAAACGAGGACATGTATGGTAGTTTGGCTTTTTGTCTAATGTGTTCTCTGCTCCCTACTGCTGCTGTTTGCCTAGCGTGCCACTAGGACAGAGAGACAATGGATAAGGGAGGCACTCAGCCTGCCCTGTCTGGTATTTAGGCTTCTATGAAGAATGTTCTGCTGTCTGATCAAAAAACAATGTATCAAGAAAACATTGTAACCATCACCTAATGTATATTTTATGATGTGCAAAAATACATATATTGCATACACACATATATGGCTTTGTGTGTGTGTGTTTTCTCCTAGTATTTCCTTTTACTCAGTGCTCCTGCTGCAATTCCAGGTTTATGACCTCCTTGGAGAAGGGATAAGAGAGTAGAAGGAGAAACAAAACAAAACAAAACAAAACAACAAACTCAAGAGTTTCCCTCTGGGTTTTGAATTTCAAAAATCGAACCTAGCCTTCTGAGGAGAAAAGGCATGACCATTAAGTTTGGGAGATCCTAATAAAGAAAACAAATCTGTCCCCTCTGATGGTCTGATTGGATAAAAGTGTTCTGATCCATAGACCAGAGCATCAGAAGGGAAGTGAAAAGGGCACTGGGCCCTTGATAAAGTGGCTAGGGACCTATTTTCTGTGTTTCTATGAGTCCCAGCCTTGGAAGGATAATAAAATTCCCAGGTATGTTTGGGGGATGGAGAGCAGACAATCAAGCCTAGGCCTCGATTCTCAGACAGAGTTGGGAAGGTAGCAGAACTCCAAAGAAGGAATTAATGTCTTCTGCGGATGTAGGCAGAGGAAGTTTAGTTGGCCAGGGAAACCACAGCACTTGGAGATAGCTCAGGCAGAGCTGGACAAAGGGCACCTGTCACTGAGAGGCAGAGATGACACCTGGCTGGTGGGGCTGCCGGGAAGGGACTCCCACCTGGCTCAGATGTCTGTTTTTCTGGGCCACACCTCCAGGTCTGGCACTAAGTAAATGCCTGAGAATTGTCATGTAACTTCAGAATAGGAAGGACACAGAACTGGTAAAAATTTAGTTTTTATCAATCAAGAGAATGAGGATTCAAAGTATAAACTGAGCGAAAAAAATAATGTTACATTTCTTTTTTAAAATATTTATTTTTTTCCATTTTAATGGATTTTTAAAATTATGTTCAGTTAGTCACTGTATAGTACGTCATCAGCTTTTGATCTCGTGGTCAATGATTCATCAGTTGCATAGAACACCCAGTGCTCATCACAACACGTGCCCTCCTTAATGCCCATCACCCTGTCACACCCTCCCCACAACCCTCCTCCCTTCTAAAACCCCCAGATTGTTTCCCAAGGTCCATAGTCTCTCATGGTTCATCTTTCTCTCTGACGTCTCCCCCTTCAGATTTCCCTCCCTTCCCCTGTGGTCCTCCGTGCTATTCCTTATGTTCCACATAGGAATGAAACCTTATGATAATTCTTTCTCTGCTTGACTTACTTCACTTAACATAATCCCCTCCAGTTCCATTCATGTCGATGCAAATGGGGAGTATTCGTCGTTTCTTTTTTTTTTAATTTTTAAATTTCATTGTTTCTGAGGACCGAATAATATTCATTCCATTGTATATATGAAACACATCTTCTTTATCCATTCCTCTCTTAGAGGGGATCATGGCTCCTTCCACAGTTTTAATGTTACATTTCTTCACATCAAATTTTTTGCTCAAAGTTTGTGCTTATCACGGTACCTTTCTCAATATTTGTGTGGGATTGAAGTTTGGAGATAAGGTACGTTCAAGGAAGAAGGGGGTTGTCTTCCCTCTTCTCTCTTTCTTACCTTAAGACATTGGGTTACCTATGCTGGAAGCATTTCTGTTCCTCCAGTTTACTTCCATAATTCCTAAATTTGTTCACCAATATCTCTTCTCTCCATTGCTTGACCCTGGAATCAGAGACAAAGCAGACAAGCATCAAACCCCGAGTTGTGTCTTAGGATACCCTCTCCCTCAGAGGACACCCATTTCTCACAGAATTCTGAAGGTGTCAGCAATTCTGTCAGCTCCCCAAGCTACTTACCTTCTCCTTGAGGCCCAACTTTTTCTGGAGGTAAGTTGCAGAATCTTTATAACTTTGTGAACAAATACCAAACACACTGAGAAGCGGAATGGAGAAAATACAAGAAAGGTGGAAAAGATATAAGAATTTGGCTGGAGAGAAGGAAGACAGACAGTAGAAGTAAGGCCACGATTTTCTGGTTGAAAACATTATACTAGTTTGCTTCCCCAGCATTGCCCCTGCCAGGGGGAATATATTTTTTATATGATTGTATTGAGTCAAATATATGCCTTATGCAGGTGCTTTGTGGGGACGTGGGAGAACTTGGGAGTGATGTCTAACTCTCTGGGGAGCTGAGAATTCTATTTGATTTTTAAAAGCTTTTTTGCTCTGTTGAGGTAGATGCTTTGCATGGAGCCCTCGCCCTGGCTGCTCTTCTGCACGGCCCGCAGCTTCTGCATGCTTTTCCAGATTAGCAGAGGGCAGCATGGGGCACCATGTCTACACTCAGAACTGCAGAAGTCATTGTTGTAATGACTGAATGATTCTGTCATCCTGGGGGGCCCAACCCTCCCTGCTCCAAGGTGCTGTCGTTTTATCACTGAACACTACCGATGGACCTAGAGAGTATTATGCCAAGTGAAATAAGTCAGACAGAGAAAGACAAATACCACACGATTTCACTCGTATGTGGAATCTAAAAAAAAAAAAAAAATGAATAAATAAAAAGCAGAACCAGACCTATAAATATAGAGAACAAATGGATGATGGCCAGAGGGAAGGGCGGAAGGGGGTAGATAAAACAGATGAAGGGGAGTGGGAGGTGTCGGCTTCCAGTCATGGAATGCATTAAGTCACAGGAATGAAAGCACAACATGGAGAATATAGTTACGGGTATTGTAATAGTGTCACATGATGACAGATGGTAGCTACACTGTCAGTGAGAGGAGCATAACACATAGAGATATTGAATTACAAAGGTTGGACCTCCAAAACTAATCCAACATTGTGTGTATCAACCATACTCAAGTAAAAACAAACAAACAAAAACCCACAAAAGTCCTCAGTGGGAAACCCCTTGTTTCCCATCCAATGAAGTTGGCCTTGGCTGTGTGTGTTCACCATGGGAACTGGCTGCCACTCTCACTGGGAGTTTAAGGGGCACTTGGTGGGTTGTGGTCCCATCACCTTGGAAAAGAGCTGTGGAGAGACTTCCACAGCACCTGCATTCATAGAGGAAATCATCCCCAGTTTGTTTGTGTCTAAGGTGGGTGCTTGTCCAGAAAGAAGAACCACTTAGAACACCTCTTAGAACATTTAGAGCACCACTTAGAACATCTTAGAGCAGTGGGTGGTGAATGCTGGGGAGACTGCAGGGAGGGAGGAGAAGCATGTACTATGTAGGATCCCAGGCTGCAGCTTTGTGTGAAGAAGCCTACTCAGCACTTACCTGCACCACCCCGACTAGAGCTCCTCTGCTGAGTTTCTCACTTAAGGGAGCAATAAAACAGACGAGGAAGGAGAGAGAGCTTGGGCAGTGGTGAACCAGAGGAAAGGTTCCATCGACCAGGAATGAGCTGCTGTGTCTCTGTCTGTTGGCTTTTCTTCCCCGCTACCCCGCCCTTTATATGTGGCTAGTGTCCATTAAATATTTGTTCACTGAATGAATAAATATCCAGGGATGTAACGGTTTAGACTACAGTTACTTTCGTAATTGAGTTATTGGCAATAATGGAACTATAAGCATTTGGCCATTTATTTATTTATTTATTATTTATCTATCTTGGGGGGGGGCATCTGTGATCCTGCTGTTTTTTAATGACCAGTTGTCATAAAATTGTCTAGCAATTTTACTGATAACTCCATATGATGGTCAGACAAAAACCTAGTCAATAAAAATGACTGTAGATCAAGTAATTCTGTGGAGGTATTTTTATATTTCTAAAAACATGATCTCGGACTCCAGAAAGAGGAATCTGTGTACGCGGCAGGATTAACCAATACTCCCTCCCTGCCACTGGGGAAGCAAATGCGTTCTGAGAGAATGCATTTAATAATTGCACAGTCTATGCCGATGGCTCAGGCAGAGCCATTATTCTTTTATGTGGGGAGTGAGTGCTCTGTGATGAAAACAAGGCAGGAAGGAAGCAATAGTCGCTGAACACAGTAATGCCAACATCATATTTCTTAAAAGGTAGGAGGAAGACCCTGTGAATGGGAACACTGTGCTTTCTTCTTGTATGATTATACTCCCCTTTCTCAGCATGTTCTAGAGGAACATGGCGGCAACCAATATTGGCAAGGAGCTTCTATTGGCTTCTTTTATTCCTGGGTGCACAGCCCACGGCTCCCCTTAGAACCAGCACAAGCCTGAGCAAAGGAAAACTTCTCTTACAGTTCTGCTGAAGTCTGAAGTGAGAGAAGTAGAATTTTCCTAGAGGTGAAGGAGATTCTGAGGAGAGGTGAGTTTTCCAAGGGAAGAGAGGATCAGAGTGTCACTGTGGGAAAGGAACGGGGAGGTAAGGCTAGGGGACAAGACAATTCCGATAGGGCAAGGGGTCCTCCCAAGTCCTGGATGGAAAAGCTGCATTTTCTAATTTCTTTGCCTGGTTCAAGGGAAGCAGTTAATGAAATAAGGTGACAACTCCTTGTCTTATTTTATACTCCTTTAGGATGCTTACTTGATATTTCCCTAACCTTAAGAGCTTGTTCAAACCCCTGTCACAAGTCAAGGCCAGGGGCTCCCTGTTGACCCTCTAACCTCCTTCTGGGTTACCAGGTTGAGGGTGTCAGCCAACAAACAACCCCAGAGAGGATGTGCATTGATCTATCCTTTAAGGTAAAAAGGGGGTTTATATCCTCCACACTCTTTGCCAAAGACTAAGGTATCCTATGGGCCAGTGTGATTCTACAAGTCAGAATCTTTGTTGCTGGTTGTTTAAAAGGATTGAAAGATAAACAAAGCATTAGCTTTCCTTTTTATATCTAAGTTTCAGCCTTAAATGACATTCCTAAATGAGAATTTTAAATATCCCCAAACATAAGAAGATAAAATTAGAAAAATAAAAACTATTTCTGCAAGCTGTTAGAATTTCATTAGGCAAACTTATGTTGACTTTAGATTTCTCTTCATTTTTTTTTAAAGATTTTATTTATTTATTTGAGAGAGAGTGAGTGAGTGAGACAGAGTGAGTGAGTGAGAGAGAGACAGAGCCCAAGCAGGGGGAGAGGCAGAGAGAAAGGGAGAGGCAGAGTCCCCACTGAGCAGGTAGCCAGATTTGGGACTTGACCCCAAGACCCTGGGATCATCACCTGAGGCAGATGCTTAACCAGTTGAGCCACCCAGGCACCCCTTGATTTATCTCCATTTTTAAATGTGCTGGGTAGGTGGCCGTATATTTCATGTCATTTTAGCATATCATTTCTTGTACATTTAAGCCAGTACATTTCTTTGCCTGTATCTGGTATGTTTCTTTTATTGGTGGGAATCTACATCTGTTCCTTTATTACACAATTAGGTGTGGCATTGCCTGGTTATTGCAGATTCAGCTGATGGGCCCCCCGTTGATTTGTTATCCTGCCTGAAAAATGAAAACATGAGCTCAGACTGGTATGTGAATCTGGTTCCTTCTTACCATTAATCCTCCTTCATAAACCATTGATGTTTCCTTAGCAACTGTAATAAGTTCCTGAACATGTTACTTAACTTGTTACTCAGCATCTTTTCTTAAGGTGAACTCGATTCGTTTTCATCTTTTTTTATTTTTTCATAAGCTTATTTTGTTAATTATAGTCCTTAAAGTACTACTTGCTGTTAATGTTGCATTGACTTGCACAATTTGTAGGAAAAAAATCAATTATGAAACCTCTGAAATTTCACCTAATGCACAGCTTGTGGTCAGTTGGCTCATGGGGAAGAAGACCCTTTTCATACCATTAAGTGTGCTTTTAATCGTATGAAAAAGACTCTAGTATTTGCAAGTCTATTTCCTGTTCCCAAGCCTTTTGAATTTAGTCAATAATTAAATGAAACAGTGGAGACAGAAGACTTTTTTTTGTATCAATAAGTGGGTTGTCTCTCAAAATTAACCTGATAAATTTTCATTTAGCAGATTTAGTCAGTCAATCAGGGAAACACGTGAGGTTTTCCCTTTTGATTTTTTTTTTTTTTCAATGTTGAAATACCTGATTGTTCATCACATCTCACAGGCTAAGAAAAACACTAGGAAACTTGCAAATTCTTAAGAACATGAGGAAGAGGATGCCGGGGTGGCTCAGTCAGTTCAGCGGCTGACTCTTGATTTCGGCTCAGATCATGATCTTGGGGTCCTGAGATGGAGCCCCATCAGGCTCCAGGCTCGGGGGGCAGGGGGGTGTCTGCTTGAGGATTTTTTCTTCCTCTTCCTCTGCCCCTCCCCCTGCATGTTTGCTCTCTAATAAATAAATACATCTTTAAAAAAAAATGAGAAGCGGGTGCGATGAATGGAATTCATGTCCTGCAGACACATGCATTCCCACTCAAGTTCAGCTCACTATAGCTCCTCCAAAACCCCTTAATGTGAGAAGCCAGGTAGGAGCCTACAAATGTGCAGCAGCATGTTACCTGCTGACAGCAGGCTAACTGTGTCCTCCTGCGGTCAGCAGTAAGGATTCTCATGTGAGAGAGGTTAAGATAGAGGAATGGAACTGCTGTTCTGCAGAACCCATCAGAAAGCCCACAGAAGTGCTGAGGTTTGGAAGTCCTGGTCCAGGACTTTCCCTTCTAAATGAGCAGGGGTACCACTTTGGAAAGCCAATTCAAATCTTATGCAAGTGGCCTCCAGTACTGGGCATGGAAAGCACATTCTATTGTTTACGGTTTTGCTAATTCCCTCCTCAAGGTGGGTTCTGGAAAAAAAAAAAAGAGAGAGAAGAATATTGATTTCATTCTGTTCTAAATGGATTCAGTACCAAATGACAAATTGTGATTAAGCCTAGAAACTTCCTTTGCAAGCTCCCTATATATCTTTCTGATGACTTCTTATTTCTATTTTGTCTCATGAATGCTCTCCACTTGGCTGCTGGGTTTACCGGCTAAGATTTTTCCTGGGTTCCTGCAAGGTCCGTGTCAATGAAAACCTAGAAGCTCTGGCCCAGTTAATTTGTCTTTTATCAGCCTGTTTGCTTCATCACTATCACTACTGGTTGGCACTCTTTCAGTAATAACACGGAAAACAAACTTCTCCATGTGGCCCCAGGTCTGAAGTTTACTATTGATATTACTATAGTCATTTGTTGCATTGTTTCTGATTTCCTTTTTTTTTTTTTTTTTTTTTTAATTTATTTGACCAACAGAGATCACAGGTATGCAGAGAGGCAGGCAGAGACGGGGGAAGCAGGCTCCCCACCAAGCAGAAAGCCCAATGCAGGGCTCGATCCCAGGACCCTGGGATCATGACCTGAACTGAGGGCAGAAACTTTAACCAACTGAACCACCGAGGCACTCCCTGATTTCCTTTTAGAGAAGTGGGAAAGTTCTAGCTCTACTTTCAGAGAATGGGGAATTGATATTAAAGTATTCTACTTGAGGTTGCTAGTCCCCAGAGTAGCAGGAAAATATCTTTATAAAAGATTTTAGTTATTTATCTGTCAGAGAGAGAGAGAGAGAAAGCACAGGCAGGGGGAGCAGCAGGCAGAGGGAGAAGCAGGCTCCCTGCTGAGCAAGGAGCCCAGTGCAGGCCTGGATCCTAGGACCCTGAGATCATGACCCGAGCCAAAGGCAGATGCTTAACTGACCAAGCCATCCAGGCATCCCAGGAAAAAATCTTTAATTTATGGGATTACCAATACCTCACCATAAAAGAGCTTTCAGTGTAAGGGAGTCTTCAGGTGGTAATTTACACTTCCCTCAATCTATTGTCTATGGTCCAACTTTCCTCCTTAAAGGTTAGGTTTTTTTTTTTTCTTTCTTTCTTTCTTTCTTTTTTTTTTTTTTTTGTAACAATTCAAGTTTACTACAAAACTTGTCATTAATCTACTTTTAACACTTTCAAGAGTTACACTGAAATCCTACCTTAATGAATTACAGTCCAAAATTTCCAAGCATATAAATTGTAGTATTGTGTTACTAGTTAAAAACAGTATTTTTCAAAAAAAAAAAAAAAAAACAACAACAATAGTATTTTTCCATCTATAAAGTACTAATGATACTAAATACTATGCTGTACAAAAGGGCTGACATACTACAAAGAACCAGGGGTGGATGGAGGATGGGGCCATTCACAAATTTCATCTGAATTTGCAATACTGTGGCTGGCAGCATGACCTGATTTTCTGTACTTTCAGTTATATATGTGTTGTGCATTTCTCTGTCCTTAGCTCTCCTTTGTCCATGATGGGAGACATAGCCACACACTATAATCTTTAAGATGCTAACAAATACGGAGAGATGAAATGGAAAGTGTAGTGCTTCTTAAATTTATTTAAATATTTGTTATCTTCTCATCGGAGAATTTTAAGCAACAGTTAACTACAATGATGTGTGTGGGAATTGTATGGCAAATTTATATTTTCATGCCAGACTTTATAAAGACAATTTGCTCACTATGTTCTTGCCCTTTATGGAAGGCAAGGCCAAATCAATAAGAAATATCCCAGAGTCATTGTATTTGTCTGCACAGGAGTCTGGAAGTGCAAAGACTTGAATGAGAATTACCTAAGTTAAGAGGCTACATTGCACTTCTGAAGAGAACTTCAAAGGATTAGGGAACCATAGAATTATTTTGAAAATTATTTAATGGAAATGAAAGTTAAAATTAATTGTGAATATAATTAAAGGCTTTGCAGAAAACTGTAGACATCGGGACACCATGTTAGTTGAAATCAGCTTATCTGTATTCTTCATTATGTTCTCACTGAGTTTTGTGCCAATTGTACCATAACATCCATTCATGAGGCTTTCATTAAATAATGAGAAAAAATTTCATTTTTAAAACAAAATACAGGAAGATATACACTACATATGAATCTGGATATGAGACAGCCTGTGTAAAAAGCTGTACATATTCAAAAATGTTATGGTTGTGTAGGTATACGTATTTATCATCATCAATAAACATTTTGGAAACCTTTTTTTGTGTTTATGACTGTGCTAGGAACTGGGCATGTAAGTTTAAATGAGAAAATCTCAGGTACTTTGAAGTTTCTTTGGTCTTTAATATGCAACTGAGAAATCTTGCTAATGATCAGGAAAAGGAATTACATGTAAACAAATTGAAGAATGTGAAATTGACTTGCCGGTCTTCACAACCATAAAGTTCAAACCACGTCTTTTTGTTAGACTAATAGGAAATTGCTTGGCATGCATAGCCTGGAAGCATGTTCTGACCCATGCATCATTGATCCATGTGGAAGGGGAAAAAGCTGAAATCCACTTGGGGAAGTCACCTTAATTGATGGATTGGCCACTAAGAGGCATCTTACTATATAGAACCAGGCCTTAAGATGTAAAGAATGTGACAGCTAAAGTTAAAGAAATGTTACTTTTTGATGTGCTTGGCACAGCCTTGGTTTTTGTCTATGTTACTGATTTTTATTATTATTATTGTAATAATAATTATTAATTGCAATAATTTTTATTAATTGTGATTATTAATAAGACTCTTCTTTAGTCTCAAAAGTGATCCGTTTCGGGAAACAAATAGTACTCCCTTCTATTTAAAGGGGAAAAAATACAGGTTTGTGAGTAGCTAGACTTTGGTTTTAATCCCAGCTTTGATGTTTACTAGGTCGTTGACCTAGTGCAAATCACATAATCCCTTTGAGCTGCACTCTATCAGTAAAATGGAAATAATAATTCCTTCAAAAGTTGTTGAAAAGCTTATGTAAATATAAAATATCCATCCGAATACCTGGCATATGGCAGACACTAAATACATCATGACTACTTAGCTGTTCCGACTGGTATTTTTATCTAAGGTTCAATTCCAAAGGAAGAATGAGATAACAGAAATCCAGATAAGAGGTGATATTTAAAGTGAGGTTCTGGTTATTCCCCCAGCAGGGAATAGCACGTGGCCAGCCGCCAAGGACATGGAGGCCCAGTTCCTCAAGGGAGGGCCTGGCACAGTCTGAGATTGGCTGTCAGAGACACTTCCCAATAAGCTTGTTCAAAGGGAAAACATAGACTTCCCTAAAGAAAGGTGTCAGAAATCCAGTTATAGGGACCCAGCAAATGGAGAAGAGCTGTGGATGTGGAAACTAGCCTCCCAGAGACTGCATCTGGAGGAGTGATCTGAATTCCAGTTTCACCCTGTAATGGACTAAGCCTCCCAGTGGTTTCCCTGATCTGTTCCAGACTAACAAAAGATCCAGATATTTTGAATGCACAGCCTTTGACCCAAAGGTTAAGCTAGCCTGGGGAGGGAAAGGCTACCCTAACCAAAGCTGATTTCCTTTTGTCCTGGTTGAGTAGTGTGCTTTCCATTTGAAAGAGAACAAAAACATTTTCATAGCAGGATTGATACAGAAGTTTCACCAACTTCTATGACATCCAAAGGCTTGTGGAAATGAACTGTAACATTTTACCCTGTTTGTATGTATAAGTAGTATTATTTTGCAAGCGCCTGCGGTAAATAGAATTCTAATAGTCCTACCTCTTGTGAATTAAATGTATAAAATTCTCCCCCACAGACAAGGATCAGAACTTGTCGGTATGATGGAATGTCATTCCTATATTATGTTATACAGCATAAAGGATTTTTCAGATATAATTAAAGTCTCTAACAAGTTGGCTTTGGCTTAACTAAAAGAAAGATTATTGGGGTGAACCTAATCTAATAAGGTGACTCCTTAAAAGAAGTAAAGAGATGAAAAGCAAGTGAGATTCTTATGCTGGTCTTGAAGGAACAAACATCTGTGTGTGGTAGGAAGAGCGCATAGCCTCTAGGAGCTGAGAACAGCCTCTAGCTGATAGCAGCAAGAAGCCAGCAACCTCTATCCTACAGTCTTGAAGAATCCAATGCTGGCCAAGACTTGAATGACTTTGTAAGAGGATCCTGAGCTAGAGATGAGACCACACCTCCATTTACCACCTGGATCTGTCTGGGGAAACCCTGAGCAGGGAACCCAGAGATTCTAAGTCTTCTGAAACTGGGAGATAATAAGTGGATGTTGGTGTAAGCTACCGAGTCTGTAGTAATCTGTGACATAGCAACAGAAAACGAATGCATCTACTAAACAAATTTTACTATGAATTTTAAATCTAATGGAATTTGAAGCTAATTTGAAACTGAATGCAAATTCTTGGTTTCACGTCTCTAGATCTGAGTAACTCTAATCAGGATTAAAAAATTTAATGAGAGATAATTCTGTGTCTGATCAAACTCTTCAATTTAAAATTAATTCTGAAATCTGAAACCAGTTACATTTGGGTTATTTTTCATGAATTTCTGAATCACTTAAAAAGTTATTTTAGATAGTTTATTTAAGCTGCTTTCTTTAAAAGCGTTGGTCCAAAATGTGTGGAAGAAACTTCATAGACCATATGTCTTATGTTTGCAAAATACTGGAGCAGATTTCTGAGCTATCTAGCTTGCTGGATATCAAGCATTTTAGAACATTCTATATATTAGAAAAAAAAAATTGCATTACCTTTTATTTACTAAGTCTATGAAAATCAGTATTAGTAAATGCCTAGAAAGAATAAGATGTACATTTCTTCTTGATGGGTACATAACACAATCTATTTCAAACTAGATCATAGATATTTTCAGAGAGGCATTGAAATCAGTAAAACTAATTAATTCTGACCATGTAAGAAGATACACTTCTATCCTTCTGCTGACTTTTTGTCTTTGAAGTTTTGTGTTTGGCCATGCACTGTCTATTCTAATTTATATTTGATGATATTGAGATTGGCATATTTTTAAAACTAATTGCAGGGCTTTATATTATATCTTTTCCAGAAGAAAACCATAACATACGATGACTTGATGCTAACTTTTGGATGATTCAGAAGGGAGATGTACTGGAAATGTAATGGAGGTCCTTGTAATCTGAACTATGTCGCTGTGACTTTTATTTGAAACTTTTTAAAAAAAAAGATTTTAATTATTTATTTGACACAGAGAGAGAGATCACAAGCAGGCAGAGAGGCAAGCAGAGAGAGAGAGGAGGAAGCAGGCTCCCCGCTGAGCAGAGAGCACGATGTGGGGCTCGATCCCAGGACTCTGAGATCATGACCTGAGCCGAAGGCAGAGGCTTTAACCCACTGAGCCACCCAGGTGCCCCAAAACTTTTGTTTTTCTAAAAATTCTAAGTTGGTAAGAGATCATGAGTTAGTTATTTTACCTTCAATGTGCCACATGCTTTTTTCCGTTTCACAAATGTCCTTCTGTTAAAAGGCCCATACATTTGGCACTCTTCAAAAACGATTTTACCCCTGTTTTAACTTCAAAGCAAATGTTTGAAATAATAGGAGAGAAAGTAAATGGCTTGAGCTGTAAAGATAGGATTGTGTATGATTTAGTCTGACCATATGACAGTTGATTAGCTCTGATGTTTTCTGCATTTGAGAAAAATTGCAGCTGGTCAGATTGCTTTAATGATCTGTTGTTTTAAGTCAACAATAGAAGTGTGTCTTCGAAACAGTATTTTTTCCCATTTGTTTCCATTGTCTTAGCCTCTTAAGCAACACATGAAAGATTGATTTATAATTTTATAAGCGGCCAGAGTCTTTAAAGAAAATTGATTGTTTCTCCCTTTCCTCTCCCTTAAAGCCGCTTTCTCTACAAAGGCTCTCAGAAATGGAATATTTACTGAGATTGCCAGTGGGTTCCATTAGTTGGACTGCACCTTGTGGTTTACTGATGAGGCTAGGCTGTGCTTGCTGTCATTAAGGATGATTTGAAAGAATGCTATAATTATCACTTTGCATTGATTGTGGTTGCTTTTCTCATGGCTTTAGCAGTAACTATGTTCCACGATATCTGTCTTTCAGAGTTTTTCTATAGTACTGGACATTTTATCGTTGGTAGTCATTCCACTTCTGCAGAAAAATAGAGCAAATTAAAAAAACATAAAAAATAGAGCAAATTACCTTTGCCGCTTGTCATTTGGGGAAGATAATTCATAGACCTTTACATTGAGTCAAACCCGTATTTTTCCCAACATATTGCGGATAAACACCCAGGGTACTGCAGATGTTGCTAAGCTTTTCTTTCTCAAAGAAAACACTATCTTGAATCTTTTCTAAGAGCACCTAAGTAATAGCAATGCTTCTCGTTTTATTTGGAGTTTAGGCTAATCATTTTTTGTAAGTATCTTGTATCATACAGCCTAATATGTAGTCACGTTAACCCATTCTTAGAGCTGCTGTATTAATTCATTCCCTATATTTGAGGACTTTTCCTCCTTTGTTTGCCTCCTTTGTCAGCCATCCTTGGCAGGGAGCTCAAGTCTATGAATCACCACACCCCTCCACACACACCCCCTCCTGCTGCTGCCCCGAGTCTGAGTCAACTCAGGTTCGGCCCACAGTCTAGTGACCTGACTCTGGTAGATCTCGTTTAACTGATCTTCACTAGATAAATTTCTTCCGTGAAACAGTAGAAATCATGTGGACTTTGGAATAAATAGACCAGAGTCACTCCTGGTTGTGTGTCATTGGTAGGTTACTTTGGCTTGCTGGGCTCCAGTTTCTTAATTGTGAAATGTGCACAATTAAGCACATTACCTACTTCTCAGCTTCTTAAGATTAAGATTAAGTAATACAATCATAAGTAAAATATAAGTAATTTGATATATTATTATATATTATATATATAATGTATGTAAAACATTCTTCATGATACAAAGTATGACATAAATGTATACTGTCTCCTAAGGCATGCTGTCTTTTTCATTTTCCTGTGCTTTCATAAAACCAGTAAAAAACTTGAGGGAAACTGTATAATAGACAAGGGAGTGGTGGGTTCTCACCTGCTCAAGCTCTCTTGATTGAGTAAATGTAGAAGAGTTATAATCTTGTGGTTTCTAGGAATAGTCAGAAGTTTTTATTTCCACTGTGGATTGATTTATAGCATCACACTTTTCTTTGGGATGAATTTAATGCTGAAGATGTGTGCAAATGAAACATTCCATTCTTTTTTTAAATTTAAACTCAATTAATTAACACATAATGCATTGTTAAGTTTCAGAGGTAAAGGTCAGTGAACATTCCATCCTTTATAATCTCCCAGAAGAGAGAGAAAATTTGCATTTATTTATTTATTTAAAATGATTGCACAGCTGGAGCAGAACTGCCTTGATGAGTATTCCACTGAAAGTTCTGTGGATGGTCATTTATAATAAGCTGTGACCAATGGGGATGAGGCCATCTGGAGAATGAATGTTATTCCCAGCCAATGATGAGTTCCCAATGAAATTACAAGTTAAACTTTTATTACACAAAGTTATATTTAGACTTGTAGGGTGCTTAGAATTGCTTAAGTGTTCAGTGTTTAGTGATAAGTGTCCATGCATTCTTCTATATGGCACATCCTTAAAAAAGATGAGTAAGAATCAAGTCCTGATTTGAAGACATTGTCACAAATGCATATGCGTTAAGGAGGGAAAATATTTGAGGAGGAAGAAGGATGAGTGGATGAAAGGGGAATAAACGTCTCTTCCAAAGCCGTGACCTCAAGATGGAAGGGGTGGGGTTTAAGCATGAGGGGAGGCGGGTTGTGAAGTCTATTATTAAACCATGGAGTGGAATTGATGTGCACAATCCCGTTAGCCAGGCACCAGAATGGGATACTAGCTTCTGCTTTCCATCTCACTTGATAAATCATTTCAATAATGTCTGCATTTGACAGAAGGCATTTTGAAAACACGTGGAGTATGTGGGAGGAATATTGGAATATAAAGAAGAATTTGTCCCCTCTGACCAGGAAGCTAGGAAGTGTTGAGGATAGCAACATGGGAGAAGGGAAAGCAGATGGTTTCAGGCTCTAACCAGCCAAGAGCTGTTGGTTCCTGTCCACACAGTGATTTCAGAATGTTGTATGGTGATTTAAAAGCAAATTAAAGTACTTATACTTTGAAGGACCTATTTGTTTAGTGGATCTCAATGCAAACTTCTTAAAATTTGGATATAGTGTGGTTCTTTTTAGCTCCTTTTCAAAAGAAGGGGATAAGGTAGCAGTAAATCTGAAGGAAGAGTCTCTACCACACCAAATCCAGGAATAACATATGATTATTTGAACAAAGGAAGCCACGGAACCCCTTATCACACTCACATTCAAGGTCATCTGAAGTTAAACTAGAGATAGTCAGGTATTGTCCTGTCTGTGGGATGCTTTCGATTAGCAGAAACTTAAAGCATCATTTTTCATTATTTAAAGTTTCCTAAAGATACACACTATGCATTATCACCTGCCCTGCTCTACCGGCTGCCTAATCTGTCTTGGCAATCACAGTACTCCGCAGAGTAGCGTGAAGAATGCAGAGTGAGAAGTGCTGAATCAGAGCAGTTATCCAGATAGATTCATTCCGAATCAAAAGCTTCATTTTGAAATTAAAAGAGCAGCTTGTATTTGA
Organism: Mustela nivalis; assembly: GCF_964662115.1. Lineage (NCBI taxonomy): Eukaryota > Metazoa > Chordata > Mammalia > Carnivora > Mustelidae > Mustela > Mustela nivalis. Next base: position 53,540,698 of record NC_139021.1, read on the forward strand.
AGAAGTCAAAGAATACAAAAGAAGAGAAACTTACTTGTTTGGGTTACTGTGGTCCAAACAAGACACATAGTATATCCTCTAATTCTCCAGCTCTGAGAGTTCATGTTTATTATTTTGAGGAGAAAGAGTCAGGAGGGTCTGTGGAGGTTTTCATATCCGTTAATACAGGAAAAGGTGTTGACACTGGTCGTGTTAGATCCTCCTGTTACCTCACGGTTTCTGGATCTTCCAAGCTATGTGTCCCATAGGGAAAATGAAGAGATGTGATGGGAGTGACCCTTATATCTAGAAGTTGGTGAGAAACCCAACTTCTTGGCCCTGCCCACGGATTTAGCACAGAGATTTTGTAGCCTTATTTTTATGCTTTGTTGATGTCAGAGATGAAAGCTGGGTTAAAGATTTGCCAGTTTCTAACCTAGTATTTGTCCTGAAACCTGGAAATAGTTCCATGTTTGACAGTGCATTCATTAATGTTATTACTAATTCTCACACCCTCCACTTTGGGAATTTATTTGCTTTCTAAAAATGTATCTGGCAAAAATCTTTATTTTTTCCTGTAATTTTTCCTCAATGGGGCAGCTTTTGAAATTTTATGCATACCCTTCAAAGCATACTCACCAAATTCTCTTGACTCTTTGTATTTTTCCCGGCTATGACCTTTGGCCTGATAGATGCATTTTATGCACAAAAGAATATCCTAAAAGTGAATTCTCATTGGTTCCATTTTCACCTGTCTCAGGGTAATGCATGTTTATATTTTTGAGACATCACATAATTCCAATTAATATTAGACATTAGGAAGTTGGTTATACAAATAGTGTATCTGATTCACCTTTGGGGTGTGAGCTGTGCCATTCTAACATTCTAACATTTTCCCCCATAGTTTCAAAAATGCATGCATCTTTTATTAGCAGTAAAGAATTATTTTAGCCCAAGCAAGGAGCTGATGCCTCTTAATGATTGTCATTCACTGATGATCTAGCTCTACTGAAACACATTTATATTCATGTTCTTATTATCAGAACTCTGATTTTATTCAGAAATTGGGGGATCCATATATTTTGGGGAATGAAATAAATACTTTAAGCGAATACATAGTCCACTGCCCTTGCTAGATTGAGCATGTCATGAGATTCTGGCTAATCACAGATGAGGGGTAGTTTCTTAGGAAAGTTATCTCTACTCTTAAAAAGATACTTAGGACAACACATGTCTTTTTTTTTTCTTCTTTCTTTTTCTACATTTGGATTTTGTTATGTAGAAACACAATGGCTATAGATACTGTAGTCATCCTAATACAATGAAATGTGAAGGCTACAGTTGTCAAAACAGAGAAATCTTGATATCAAAAATACTGACTTAATGGATGCTTTACTTTGGGACTTATTAGGTGATTTAATAAATTTACCTTATTTTCTATGACTGTTTTAAAGTAATATTATTGAGGTATAATTATCGTATAATAAACTGTACCTTAAGGTATATAGTTTGAAAAGTTTTGACATTTGTACCTACTTGTGAAATCACACAATCAATATAGTGAACTATCTACTCTCCCAAAAGTTTTCTTACATACCTGTCTATGAATAAAGTCAGTTTTAATTTTTTTATTAAAACATGTTGCTTCTTTTTTTATTGATTGCACTAATTACAATATCTATCACATTGTTGAACAGAAGGGGTGAGATCCGATATTTTTGCCTTAACCTTCATTTTTGCATTTAGTTTTTTACCACTATGTATGATGTGAACTATAATAGCTTTGTAGATATTTTTATTTGAGGAAGTTCTATTCTTAGGTTGCTGAGAGTTTTCATTAGGGACTGAAGTTGGATTTCATCAAATGTTTTTTCACATCTCTTGAGATAGTCATATGTTTCTTCTTTTTAAATCTGTTAATACATTATATTATATTGATTAATTTTTTTAAAAGTTTTTATTTATTTATTAGAGAGAGAGAACACAAGCAGGGAGAGAAGCAGACAGGGGAAGAGCAGAGGGAGAAGCAGGGTCCCCGCTGAGCAAGAGCCTGATGTGGGTCTCAATCCCAGGACCCTGGGATCATGACCTGAACTGAAGGCAGATGCTTAACTGACTGAGGCACCCAGGTGCCCCAAGATTTCAATATTTCTGTCTCAATAATTGATGGAAGTAGACAGAATATCAATAAAGAGATAGAAGCCTTGACCAACACTGTCAACCAACTTGACCTAAATAACATTTATAGAACCCTGACTTCATAACAGAATACATGCTTTACAAGTACACACAAAGCATTTACCTATATATACCATACTCTGTGACACAAAATATATTTGAATGCACTCAAAATGAATTAAATCATACAAAGTGTATATATGATCACAGTAAAATTTCACTTTAAATCGGTAATAGAAATATACCTGAAAAATCCCCAAATATTTGAAACTATATTGCACATTTCCAAATATACACTTAGAAAGCATATTGAACTGAATGAAAATAAGAATATAGCATATCAAAATTTGTGGGATGCAGCTAAAGCAAAAGTGAAAAGGAAATAGAACTAAAATACTTATATTAGGAAAAAAAAAGATCTCAAATCAACTATTTCAGCTTTCATCATAAGAAATGAGAAGAAAAAAAGGACTAACTAAAATTTTAAAAGGACTAATTAAAATCAAAGTAAGTAGAAGAAAAAAATAATAAGATCACAGCAAAAATCAATAAATTAGAAACACAAAAACAATATAATAGTTTTTTCCAGAATATTGAAAAAGAAGGAATACTTAACAACTTGTTCTATAATGCCATCGCTTTTATACAAACCCAGATAAAAAATTCCAAGAAAATAAAATTACAGACCAGTATCCCTTGACAACCCTAAAAATAAAATAGCTAGTTTGTTTACTAACAAAATGAGTTTATTCAGGATTAGCAGAGAAACTGTAATTCAAAACATGCAAATTATGGCAAATTGTAAGCAAGTCTAGAAGACAAAGAAGAGGAGTGTCCTTTTAAGAGGAAAGGAAGGACTTGGAAGGTGTTATTTTGAATGAAATTTCATTGGAAGAGAGCTAAAGTTTGTGTTTATGGCGACTTCTCATTGGCTGAATTGTAATAATGGTTCTTACTGTCTGGGTTGTTGCTGGTCAGGGAGAAAATCTTTCCTCCGGCTCGGGTAGTAAAGTAAGCTTTTTCGTATTAGGGTACATAAAGTAGACTGCAAAAAGTGATACAGTCATGAAAGTTCCCCATTCCAAACTTCCTAACTCCATTTTTTTTTTTCCCCTAAGATTTTATTTATTTATTTGACAGAGAGAGCACAAGCAGAGGGAGTGATAGGCATGTGAAGAGGGGAGAAACAGGGCCCTGGAATCATGACCTAAGCCAAAGGCAGACACTTAACCGACTGAGCCTCTTAGACACCCCACCCTGACTCCTTTTTGAATGAGGTTGTCCTTTACTAGTTTTCACTTTCTCATGAACCTGGATAGTCATTCCTTAACAAAATTTTGTCA